>NW_016804151.1:441823-455293 GCF_001698545.2 Rhinopithecus bieti
TCCGTCTCAAAAAAAAAAAAAAAAAAAATCACTTACTCTGGCCAGGCATGGTGGCTCACAACTGTGATTCCAACACTTTGGGATGCCAACATGGGAGGATCACTTGAGGCCAGGAATTTGAGACCAGCCTAAGCAACATAGCAAGACCCTGTCCCTACAAAAAAAAAAAAAAAAAAGTTTTTAATTAGCCAGACACAGTGGTGTGTACCTATAGTTCTAGCTACTTGGGAGGCTAAGGCAGAGGATCACTTGAACTCAGGAGTTGGAAACTCCAGGGAGTCAAGATCACACTACTGCACTCCAGCTTAGGAAATAGACTGAGACAGTATCCAAAAAAAAAAAAAAAAAAAAAAAAAAAAATCACTTAGCTGCAGTAAGCAACTCGAAAAATTAAAAATTAAAAAAATTTGAAATAACTTAGACCCCAATTTGCATGAGTAAGATATGAAGACAAACTGAGAAACGTTATTTCAATTAATAATAAAAGCTTTGGTGGGAATGCTTTATGGGACATAAAACAAACAAAACATAAATAAATAAATGAAAGCTTTGCTTGAGCTCAGGAGTTCAAGACCAGCTTGGGCAAGGCGGCAAAATCCTGTCTCTATAAGAAACACAAATATTAGCTGGGTGTGGTGGCTCATGCCTGTAGTTCCAGCTACTCAGGAAGCTAAGGTAGGAGGATGGCTTGGGCCCAGGAGGCAGAGGTTGCAGTGAGCTAAGATCAAGCCACTGCACTTCAGCCTGAACTGATTCTGTCTCAAAAAACAAATTAAAAAACTAAAAATAAAAACTGACATAATGAAACTGGTTTACTTTTGTGATTCCAAACAAGGAATTCTAAAAATGACTGGAGAAAGGACACTTGGTTAAATAAATAGACTGTCCACCTATTCATTTTAAATTATTTTCTAGGGTGTTCAATAAAAAGCAATCTTATTAAAACTTCTGGTTGAACATGGCAGGTGGAACACAGGTAATTATTTTTATTTCATCTCTTTGGAACCCCACCAAAACAAAAAATGAAAGACAATAGCAGATGAGCAATGTCATCACATTTTCAGTAGACAGAAAGCAGATGGAAGTATACTAACTAACAAAGTGGAAAAAGTTTACAACCTAAATCATAATAGAGATAAATACCATAAGAATCCACAGAACCTAGAAAAGCTCAGAATTTAATAACATCCAGTACAGCAAAGGGAAAGGATGGAACAAGTGGACATAGCCAGATGGGCTCTAAATTTAGAGTATCTCTTCTGGTTTTATTTTTGTTTTGCTTTGAGATATGATCTTGCTCTTTTGCAGTGGCTGGTCTTGAAATCCTGGCCTCATGGAATCCTCCTGCCTCAGCCTCCCAAGTAGCTGGTATTACAGGTGTGCACCACCACATCCAGATTAAAGTCTCTACTCTGAATGAGCTCCAAATTGCTTTCCCCTGCCTGCACCCACCAACAGCTGGGCAGAAGAGTGGTCTTTTTTCCCTGGAAGATCTGAATGGCTCCAGAGAAAAATTCCTGGTACTAACTCCCAGCAAAAAAGTTAGGCTCTCAGCCTGATTACCTCACGATAAATCCTACCACTTAAAAAGTCCTCCACAAACATATAGAGCTGCAAATCAATAGTTTGGTGCTGTGCTCTAAAACATGCGCAGAAGGTAAAGCGTCAACAGACATTTAAGGAAACCTGTAATAAAGAAGGCAGAGATGAAAACAAACACAGAAAAAAGAACTTGGAGAAAATAAAAATAATGCACAAGCTGCCGGGCGCAGTGGCTCACGCCTGTAATCCCAACACTTTGGGAGGCCAAGGCAGGTGGATCACAAGGTGAGGAGTTCAAGACCAGCTTGGCCAACATGGTGAAACCCCGTCTCTACTAAAAGTACAAAAAAAAAAAATTAGCCAGGTGTGGTGGTGTATGCCTGTAATCCTAGCTACTGGGAGGCTGAGGCAGGAGAATTGCTTGAACCTGGAGGTGGAAGTTGTAGTGAGCCAAGATTGTGCCACTGCACTCCAGCCTGGGCGACAGAGCAAGACTCTGTCTCAAAAAAAATAAATTAAATTGAATTAAAATAACAACAGTGCACAAGTTAACATCAAAAGAACTGTTATCCATGTCCTCTGAGAGACAAAACGTAGTATTGCATCCAAAAAACAAGAACAGAATACTATTGTAAAAGGAACAATAGAACAAGAAAGAGCTTGCAGAAATTAAAAATAGGAATGAAAATTCAGATAAAGATGAAGTGAAACAAAAGGTAAAATGGTGATCAACTTAAAAAAACTAAGAAAATTATAATATCTGTCTAGAAGATTGAACATTTGAATAACAGGACACTCAGAAGAAGTCAGAAAGCAAGATAAAATTATCAAAGAAATAGCGGGCAAAGGATATGAACAGATTTCTCAGAAGAAGACATTGATGCCGCCAACAGGCACATGAAAAATGGCTCATCATCACTGGCCATGAGAGAAATGCAAATCAAAACCACAATGAGATACCATCTCACACCAGTTAGAATGGCGATCATTAAAAGTCAGGAAACAACAGGTGCTGGAGAGGATGTGGAGAAATAGGAATGCTTTTACAATGTTGGTGGGAGTGTAAATTAGTTCAACCATTGTGGAAGACAGTGTAGTGATTCCTCAAGGATCTAGAATTAGAAATACCATTTGACCCAGCAATCCCATTACTGGGTACATACCCAAAGGATTATAAATCATTCTACTGTAAAGACACATGCACATGTATGTTTATTGCCACACTGTTCACAATGATAAAGACTTGAAACCAACCCAAATGTCCATCAATGATAGACTGGATTAAGAAAACGTGGCACATGTACACCATGGAATAATATGCAGCCATAAAAAAGGATGAGTTCATGTCCTTTGTAGGGACATGGATGAAGCTGGAAACCATCACTCTCAGCAAATTATCGCAAGGACAGAAAACCAAACACCGTGTGTTCTCACTCATAGGTGGGAAATGAACAATGAGAACACGGACACAGGGTGGGGAACATCACACACCAGGACCTGNAATCATTCTACTGTAAAGACACATGCACATGTATGTTTATTGCCACACTGTTCACAATGATAAAGACTTGAAACCAACCCAAATGTCCATCAATGATAGACTGGATTAAGAAAACGTGGCACATGTACACCATGGAATAATATGCAGCCATAAAAAAGGATGAGTTCATGTCCTTTGTAGGGACATGGATGAAGCTGGAAACCATCACTCTCAGCAAATTATCGCAAGGACAGAAAACCAAACACCGTGTGTTCTCACTCATAGGTGGGAAATGAACAATGAGAACACGGACACAGGGTGGGGAACATCACACACCAGGACCTGTCGTGGTATTGGGGAAGGGGGGAGGAATAGCATTAGGTGATATACTTAATGTAAATGATGAATTAACAGGTGCAGCACACCAACATGGCACATGTATACACATGTAACAAACCTGCACATTGTGCACATGTACCTAGAACTTAAAGTATAATAATAAAAAAAAAAATCAAAGAAATAATACAAAGGCTCACTGAGCTCTCAACACCACGAGTGAAACAAGCCTCAAAGCATGGCACATTAGTGGCCTGTTACAAATATCAATGAGAATATCACGTATAATAAATAGATACAGGAGTCCAGAGCTCAGGGAAAAGTCAGGGTTGGAGACAGAAATTATGAGCTCATGCCCATAATCCCAGCACTTTGGGAGGCCAGGCAGATGGATTACCTGAGGTCAGGAGTTCAAGACCAGCCTGGCCAACATGGTGAAACCCTGTCTGTACTAAAAATACAATTAACTGGGTGTGGTGGCAGGCACTTGTAATCCCCAGCTACTCAGGAAGCAGAGCCAGGGGAATTGCTTGAACCCGGCAGGTGGTGGTTGCAGTGAACCCGGGAGGTGGCGGTTGCAGCCTAGCCACCACACTCCAGGCTGGGCTACAGAGTGAGACTCTATCTTGAAAAATATATATGAAAATTGTAAGCCACACATTCCTACCAACTCTAATAGAAAAGGATACTATGTATAAATCTGAAACTCAGTCATCTTGCTTACTCTTGTCCCTGGATCTGTATCCAAGTGGAGATGCCTAGCAGGTAGCGGGATATTCATGTCTAGAGTTCTTGAGAACAGTGGGTGATATAGAACACGGCAGTCTGTAAATAAGTTACACAACAGTATGTCTTAAAATATTGTTTTATGTATTAACAGATTAACTCAAATCACTAAAAGCAATTCTAGGAGGGACCAAAATAATCTAGTACAAGTAAGCAGGTATTTGATGTTCTAGAAGGACTGCGTATCACTTAGAAATCTTCCCTTAATATTATCCCTCTCAAATGAACTTTTGGCAAGAATTTGACTCCCTACATATATATAGTCTCTTGAGGAATTCTCTCTCCACACATTGATGATCAATTCTGCCAATGTATATGGAAACATTTAGACAACAATGAGAGCCCAAATTTCTATACCATAGAGCTTGCCTGTAATACTTTTAGCCTAGACGATTCTCTAAGCTCATGTTACCAATTGTACAACTGGTTAAAGGAAAAAAGAAAAACGTCAATGAAGTGTTTTTATTTTCATCTTAGCAGTGTACTTTGTGGTGGGCTCTTCCAGATATTCTAATTGCAGCATGTAATCCTGCGTAATTAAATGAATTTGCCTGCTTACTTATTTTGTATGGACCAACTAACTGTTGGAAATATCTACTGAAAATGAATATATAAAATAGGTATATTTTCTGCTGTCATGGATGGAAACTAAATAAGCCATCACAAAATATTTAATTACAGATTGTATGGCTGGATGCGGTGACTCACACCTAATGCCACATTTTGAGAGGCCAAGGTGGGTGAATTGCTTGAGCTCAGAAGTTCGAGACCAGCCTAGGCAACATGGCAGAACCCCATCTCTACAACAACAACAAAAAAATTAGCCAGGCATGGTGGCACACACTTGTGGTGCCATCTACTCCAGGAGGCTGAAACAGGCAGATCACTTGACCCCAAGAGGCAGAGGTTTCAGTAAGCTAAGATTGTGCCACTGCACTCTAGACTGGGTAATAGAGTGACACTCTGTCTCAAAAAATAATAATAATAATAATAATTACAGATTGTGAAAAATGTTTTGAAGGAACAGTCCAGTAGAGAGAATGACAGAGTAGCTGTCAGGCCTCTGAGCCCAAGCTAAGCCATCATATCCCCTATGACCTGCACATACACATCCAGATGGCCTGAAGCAACTGAAGAACCACAAAAGAAGTGAAAATAGCCAATTCCTGCCTTAACTGATGACATTCCACCATTGTGATTTGCTCCCGCCCCACCCTAACTGATCAATTGACCATGTGACATTCCTTCTCCTGGACAATGAGTCTCAGGAGCTCCGCACCCTGCACCTTGTGACCCCCGCCCCTGCCCGCAAGAGAAAACCCCCTTTAACTGTAATTTTCCACTACCTACCCCAACCCTATAAAACTGCCCCACCTCATCTCCCTTTGCTGACTCTCTTTTCGGACTCAGCCCACTTGCACCTAAGTGAAATATACAGCCTTGTTGCTCACACAAAGCCTGTTGGTGAACTCCCTTCACATGGACTCATGTGACAGTAACCTAATTTAAACTGTGAATGGGGTGTATCAAGGAAGAGCTCTTTGAGAAAGTGAGGTTTAAACTGAAACATAAAGAATGAGTAATAGCTCTTCCAATAAAGAGTGTAAGATTAGGCCTATTCCAGGCAGAAGTACAGCACGTAAGCATTCCCTGAGATGAAAAAAAGAGAGTACTTCACATTGCTGAAAATAGGCCCTTAGGGCTGGAAATCAGTTGGCAAGAAGATGGTCAGGGAAGGATTCTGAAGTCAAAGCCAAATAAACCAAATAAATGAAGATCTTATTAGGTCATGGTACAGAGTTCTGATTGTACCTAAGATAAGTATCGTAAACAAAAAGATGACATGATTTGATTTATGTTTCTAAAATTTAAAAAGTACTACAGACGGATTTTATAATAATCACCCACTTTAAGATAGTTTAAAGAGTTTTAGTAAATTTACACATTTGTGCAACCATCGCTGCAGTCACCCAAAGTTCATTCGTGCCCATTTGTGCCTGTTTGTACCCACCCACTGCCCAAGGAAACCACTAATCTGATTTCAGTCTCAGTAAGTTTGCCTTTTCTAGAAATTTCTTTTTCTTTTTTCTTTTTCTTTTCTTTTTTTTTTTTTTTTTTTTCCTTTTGAGACAAAATCTAATTCTGTCACTCAGGCTGGAGTGCAATGGCACAATCTCGGCTCACTGCAACCTCTGCCTCCTGGGTTCAAGCAATTCTCGTGCTTCAGCTTTCCCAGTAGCTGGGACTACAGGCATGGGCCACTATGCCCAGCTAATTTTTGTATTTTCAGTAGAGATGGGATTTCACCATGTTGGCCAGCCTGGTCTTGAACTCCTGGCCACAAGTGATCTATCTCCCTTGGCCTCCCAAAGTGCTGGGATTACAGGCATGAGCCACTGTGCCCAGCCAGCCAGAATTTTCATATAAATTAAATACACTATGTGGAGTTTTGCATCTGACTCGTTCTATTTAGCACAATGTTTTTGAGGATCATCAGTATTATTGAAGCTGTCTTCACAAGGTTAACAAGAATTCTGGAGAAAAATGTAGTTATAATTAAGCATTATTCAGGTTGCACTTTGACCCACTTTCTTGTAACCAAAAGTCACATGACACTAGAAACTGACCATTTGCATCCCAGTTGTTCCTATAGATAGAATTTCTGATATTAGGATCATTAGGTTTTTGTTTAATAAATGCTTAAGCATATCCTGAATTCTAGTGGAACAGCTGACAGCAACCAGATTAAAGACCCCAAGGAGGAACCAAGTCAGCATGAGAACACTTTCTTCATCTCCTGCCCCCATGACTTCACCCTGCACTCTGACCAATCAACAGTCTCCACACTTCAGCCCACTGTGAAACGCTTAAAAACCCTACCCCAAGCTCCTCAAAAAGATGGATTTGAGGTTTCCTCCCATCTCCTTGTTCAGCAGCCTTATGATTAAAACTCTTTCTCTGCTGCAACCTGGTGTCTCAGTGCATTGACTTGCTGTGTGCACGGGGCAGTGAACCTATTACAATTACACCGTGGGTATCAACAGTTTGTTTCTTTTTATTGCTGAGTAGCATCTGGTGGTATGTATATAACACATGTTGTTTATCCATTCACCAGTGGATGGACATTTGGATTGCTGGCTATTACAAAAGACCACTGTGAATTTCATCTACAAGTATTTGTGTGGATATATGCTTTCTTTCTCTTGGCTAGGTTCCTAATAGTGGAATTGCTAGGTCCTATGATAAGTTCCTGCTTAACTTTTTAAGAACTTGCCAAACTGTTTTCCCAAGTGGTTGCACCATTTTGCATTTCCATTAGAAATGTATAGGGCTTTCCATTTCTCTACATCTTTACCAGCACTTTTTATTGTCTGTATTTTTTATTTTAGTCATTCTAGTTTGTGTGTGGTGGTATCCCTCTGTGGTTTTAGTTTACATTTCCCTAATCAGCAAAAACATTGAACATCTTCTTGTTTCATGTGTCCATTTGCCAGATGTATATATTCTTTGGTGAAGTGTCTATTCAAATATTTTGGCCATTTTATAGATTGGGATTTTTGTCTTATTTTGAGTTACAAGAGTTCTTTATCTATTCTGGATATTACTCTTTTATCAGATACCTGATTACAAATATATTCTCCTAATCTATGGGTCGCCTGTTTATTTTATTGCTGTTTAGGAATTTGAATAGATGGGGAAATGAGTTTGCACGTTATGCAAGTTATAAAGCTACTGCCTTAGTACAGGCAAAAGATGTTGGTTTAAAAATGGGGGAAGTAAAGGCCAGGTGCAGTGGCTCACGCCTATAATCCCAACACTTTGGGAGGCCAAGGCAGGTGGATCTCTTGAGTCCAGGAGTTTGAGACCAGCATGGGCAAGAAGGCAAAACCCTGTCTCTACAAATAATACAAAAATTAGCCAGGCGTGGTGGCATGTGCCTGTGGTCCCAGCTACTGGGAGGCTGAGGTGGGAGGATTGCTTGAGCCCAGGAGGTGGAGATTATACTGAGCTGTGATTGCACCACTGCATTCCAGTCTGGGTGAGAGTGAGACCTCATCTCAAAAAAAATTAAAAA
Organism: Rhinopithecus bieti; assembly: GCF_001698545.2. Taxonomy (NCBI): domain Eukaryota; kingdom Metazoa; phylum Chordata; class Mammalia; order Primates; family Cercopithecidae; genus Rhinopithecus; species Rhinopithecus bieti. The sequence continues at coordinate 450,043 of NW_016804151.1, forward strand.
TTAAAATTAAAAAGGTGGGCAAGAGAAGGCAGAGAACAACTGACAGATTACAGACATATTTTGAAGGTGGAATCCACAGGACTTAATGATGAATTGGGCATGTGATGCAAAGGAGGTCTCAAAGATACTCCTGGTTTACTGGCATGAAAATAGATTGAAGAGACATCATTTTCGGATATAAGGGAGATGGCATGAAAATCAGATTTGAGGCTCAGAAGGTTCAGAGTTCAGTTTAAAAATAAGAAAATTGAGGGCATGTAGTTTTAAGATCTTTGCACAACATCCAAATGGAGCTATCCAGTGACTAGCTGGAAATGGAAATAAGGACCTAATGCTCAGAGACAAACAAACAAAAACAAATGTGCACACATAATTCTTTTTTTTTTTTTTCTTTTTTTGAGACACAGTCTCACTATGTCACCCAGGCTGGAGTGCAGTGGCACAATCACGGCTCACTGTAGCCTCCACCTCTCGTGTTCAAGCGATTCTCATGCCTCAGCCTCCTGAGTAGCTGGAAATACAGGAGACCGCCACCACATTTAGCTAATTTTTGTATTTTTAGTAGAGATGGGGTTTCGTCATGTTGGCCAGGCTGATCTCGAACTCCTGACCTAGGTAATCCACCCACCTTGGTCTCCCAAAGTGCTAGGATTATAGACATGAGCCACCATGCCCAGTCTGCAAATAATTCTATAGGCTAGATTCCTAGAAGCAGGATTGCTGAAGCAATAGATAAAATTTTGACAGATACTACAAAATTATACTCCAAAATGGCTACAACAATTTATACTCCTTCGCTTTTTTTTTTTTGAGACGGAGTCTTGCTCTGTTGCCCAGGCTGGAGTGCCGTGGCCGGATCTCAGCTCACTGCAGGCTCCGCCTCCCGGGTTTAGGCCATTCTCCTGCCTCAGCCTCCCAAGTGGCTGGTACTACAGGCGCCTGCCACCTCGCCCAGCTAGTTTTTTGTATTTTGTTAGTAGAGACGGTGTTTCACCGTGTTAGCCAGGATGGTCTCGATCTCCTGAACTCGTGATCCGCCCGTCTCAGCCTCCCAAAGTGCTGGGATTACAGGCTTGAGCCACCGCGCCCGGCCCCACTCCTTCGCTTTTCACTTTTCAGTGCCGCTTTTTTCACATCCCCACTAAATCCACGTCTTTTTTATTAGCTCTTTTATATAATTTTCATCTCTCATTCTATAACTTAAAATAAATGTGAAAACAGAATCCTATTTTGATTCACATTTCCCTGATTTGGTGGTTGAGCAACTTTTTAAGTAGATAAACCATTTTGATGTCATCCTTTGTAGTTCCACAATTCTTATTTTTTGGTTTTTTTATTGTTATTATTGATGGTTACAGGAGCTCTTTATGCTTTGTCAATATTAATTTTTGTCTGTTATCTATGTTGCATGAATTTTCTCCCAGATTGTCTCTTATTTTGTTTTTGGTAACTTTCATCATGAAAACACTTTGAGTTTTATTACAGCACATCTGTTCATCTATTTCTTTGCAGCTTCTGGGTTTGGTGCCTTGCAGGTGTCTTCGCCTTTTGAAAATTACCAAGATAATCTTTGTTTTGTTTCATCTAGTATGAAACAAAATGCATTAACCTCTTATGCATTAACTTCTAAGTTATTTGGAATTTATATTATGTATGCTATAAGATAGGAATGAAATTTCTTTCTTTAAATAGTAATTTACTTTCTCAAGAGCATTTGTTGAACAATTCATTATTCCCCCATTGATTGGAAATGCCAACTTTAATATATTAACTTTCCATAAATACACACACATTACTGAATTCTTTCATTTTTAAATTTTTTGTTGTGACAGGGTCTTGCTGTCTCGCCTAGTCTGGTCTCAAACTCCTGGCCTCAAGCAATGCTCCCACCTCAGCCTCCTGAGTAGCTGGAACTACAGATGCAAGCCAACATGTCCAGGCTAATTTTTAAATTTGTTTTTTGCAGAGACAAGGTGTCACTATGTTGCCCAGGCTGATCTTGAACTCCCGGGCTCAGGCAATCCTCCTGTGCTCCCAAGGTGCCAGGGTTACAGGCCTGAGCCACCACTCTTAATTCTTCAAAGCTCATCTAAGACATTGTTTCGTGTTGTTGTTGTTGTTGAGACAGGGTCTCACTATGTTGCCCAGACTGGAGTGCAATGTAACAATCATGGCTCACTGCAGCCTCAACCTAGGCTCAAGCAATCCTTCCACCTCAGCCTTCTGAGTAGCTGGGACTATAGGTGTGCACCAGCTCCCTTTGCTAATGTTTGTATTTTTTGTAGAGACAAGGGTCTTGCCATGTTGCCCAGGCTGGCCTTGAACTCCTGGGCTCAAGCAGTCTTCCCATCTCAGCCTCCCAAAGTGTTGGGATTACAGGTGTGAGCTGCTGCACCTGACCTCAACATTCTTTTTTTACAATAAGAGAGTACAGTAATTAGACAATAGTTCCTGATAATAAAACATGGTATCAGCATATGTGTGCTGGTCTTTTTTAGCAGGAGGTCATGCACTTTGTTCAGAGAGATATGATGCCAAGCTATTATGGAAGAGCTGCTTTAATATGAGAGTGTAGACTACATTACATAACATTTTATTTTCAGCTAAGTTAAATAGCTACTGACCTAGATTTTCATGATGCTATTAAGATACAGGCTTTACATTAGCTTCAGTAGCTCTGAGGGCTATATGTAGCTAAACAGCTACATTCAGAATAGATTCCTGACCACAGAAATAAATGTCAAGGAAAAATCAATAAAAGCTGCAAATAATTTTATGTTGCTTCTAAGAGATTTTGTCACAAGGTGATAAACGAGTAAGACCATGGTCAATAATGGGAGAGCAGTGCCTAAATCTCTCCTGCTTGTCCTGTAAACTATTTACCTGAGATACCCCAACTGGAATTTGCCCAGGAGGAAACATACTGGCTAGCATTTTAGATGTCATAACTAGTGAATTAAAGGTTTATAATCTGTAGGGAATGGAGAATTGACCTTTAAAAAATAAAGTAGACCACACTTTAAGTCCCACCAGATGGGACCATCCTAATGGAGTTAAAATACAAGCAAGTGCTACAAATTAGAAACCATTATTCCACATGCCTTGAATATCCTAGAAACAGGAAATTTCCACCAGACACTTTGTTTATTGGGACCACATTCAGAATATCATAATCTGTTCTAAAAGACACTTTCTAACAATGACACTGATTGACTGAATGCAATCAGTAGAGGGTGACCAGGATGGTAAGGCATCAAGACATCATGTGCTATAAAGAACATCAGGAGGAGTCTGAAGAACAGGGATTGTTTGCTTGGAGCCCCTGGAGAGGTAGTTCCTCCCACGTCTTTACCACTAGAAACCACCCAAGAGTCCAAGCCAGAGAAAGAGGCTATAAATGAACTGACTTCACACCTTCTAAGGAGCTAATGCCATCATGCCTTGCTTCCTATTTGCCTCAGTCATCCACAAAAGTCCAAGTTCCAAAATTTAGGGTCATCACTAGATTTTTCTCCCCACAGGACGCTGTACATACCTGACTGGTCCAATCTTCTGTCCTTCCTGAGCCACACAAATATCTCTACTATGTCCTATGGAACTCACAGATGTCATCAACAAAACCCCCTCTATCCTCAAACACTTCTCTGAGTGTTTCCTACTCTGTGTGCTCCTCAATAATCCCTCTGAGTACACTTCTACACCTGGGTCCTCTTCATGTGTAATTTTTTTTTTTCCACATTCAACATATCACAATGCCCCGAGATGGTATAAATATCCTTGCCCCTCATTCTCATATACAAAAGTTTTACTCTTTAAAGAACATTCACCATAAGCAAAATACCCCCATTCCTTTTACCTTGATTTATTACCTGAAATCTTCATGTGAGTCTACCTTTTTTTAAATCACCTATTTGACCCGCTAGAATGTGATCTCTATGACAGCAATGTTTATATCCTGTTCACCACTATCATCCACACCTAAAACAGTAACTGAAACATGATCAATGTTCAATAAATATTGATCAATATTCAATAAATGTTGAATAGCTAAATGGCCCACTTGGGGCATTGAATATATAAGCATCTTTCTACTAAGAAAAGTGACTTCTCCCTTTTAGGAAAACAATCATAATTACATGAATTATGCATATGCTGACTATTTTGACATCTGAAAAAGTTTTGCTTAAAAGCTGTGACAGTTGGAATTTTTGACTGCCTAGTGTATTTCCCCTCTTTGTGACAACACTCCTAATTTTTTACAGAAAAGACCTTCTCCATTGTGTGCAGTCTTGATGAAACCATAAATCAAAGTCCTCTTGTCATCCCACCCCATCACACTATTCCCTTTCTCTGTTTCCCTTCTCCTTTCTTCTCGCTCTCTTTGTCTCTCTTTCACTAGGCTAAGAGATAGAATCACAACACAAGCCAGAATAATTTTTTCACAGTACTTTGTTTATTGAGATTTGTAACTTAAAGGATTGAAAATGTGGGTGGTTAACTCCATGCGGACTCACCCTTCACAGTGCAATCCCTGATGGAGGCTCCACTCCTGATTGTCCTGCTTCTGGCAGGCCTAGCAGCCCCTGCCCACGTCCACCTGAACCAGATCAGTAGCTTTCCCTGGGATAGCTGTGACAAAGGGAAGCATCCCGTGGTGATCAGAAGCCTGTCTCTGGAAGCTGACCAGTTTTTTTTCGTTCCTGGGAACGTGATCGTCAGTGCTGAGGGCAAGACCAGCGTCCCCCTCAAATATCCTCTGAAGGTGGAATTAACTGTAGAGAAGGAAGTGGCTGGCTTCTGGGTCAAGATCTCATGCATGGAACAGATTGGCAGCTGTGCCTATGAAAACTTCTGTGATGTGCTTGATACTTTCATTCCCCCTGGGGAGCCCTGCCCAGAGCCCCTGCATACCTATGGGCTTCTTTGCTACTGTCCCTTCAAAGAAGGCACCTACTCACCATGAGTGAGTTCACTGTGCCTGACCCGGAGCTGCCCAACTGACTCAGCACCAGAAACTACCGCATTGAGAGCATCGTGAGCAGTGGAGGAAAGCGTCTGAGCTGCATCAAGATTGCTGTCTCTCCCATCCTGGCTAACAAGGTGAAACCGGTGGCCGGCGCCTGTAGTCCCAGTTACTCGGGAGGCTGAGGCAGGAGAATGGCCTGAACCCAGGAGGCAGAGCTTGCAGTGAGCCAAGACTGCGCCACTGCACTCCAGCCTGGGCAACAAAGCGAGACTCCCTCTCAAAAAA
>NW_016804151.1:455686-495018 GCF_001698545.2 Rhinopithecus bieti
AAAAAAAAAAAAAAAAAAAAAAAAAAAAAAAAAAAAAAAAAAAAGAATTGCTGTCTCTCTAAAGGGAATATAACATGGCATTAGCCACAGCAGAATGAAGGGATGTGAGGAAGGTTCCTTTTCTTTTGTCTCATGTTTGCCAAGGCCAAATTTTGACTCTCTGCCCCTCTTCAAGCCCCTTTCTGCAATGAGTCAGCTACCCTCACTGAAAACCATTTTGTGCCACTTACATTTTAGGCTGGGACAAGCAGCCCTGACCTAAGGGAGGATGAGTTAGACAGTTTGTTTTGTTTTTTTTTTTTTTTTTTTTGGAGACAGAGTCTCGCCCTGTCACCCAGGCTGGAGTGCAATGGCACAATCCCAGCTCACGGCAACTTCCACCTCCCAGATTTAAGTGCTTCTCCTGCCTCAGCCTCCTGAGTAGCTGGGACTACAGGTACACACCACCACGCCCAGCTAATTTTTGTATTTTTAGTAGAGACAGGGTTTCCCCATGTTGGTGAGGATGGTCACGATCTCTTGACATAGTGATCCGCTTGCCTCAGCCTCCCAAAGTGCTGAGATTACTGGCATGAGCCATCGTGCCCAGCAATTATTTTTCTTAAATACTGTGCAGCCCAAAGGGGCCGAGCAGATATGTGAGTGGGGAAAGCCAGCTTGTGGGTGGCCATACTGCAGCCTGTGATCTAAGACGGTGCATGCCTTTTCCTCTTAAAACAACTCCTGTGGCACCACTTCTCTCTGCACAGGGCCAAATCCATTGTGTCTGATCTTAAGGAGAAGGCTCTTCCAGTTCTAGGAGAGGTATGGGCAGCCTCTCATATGTGAGCTGTGGGGATTAGGAGGCTGCCTGCCCCAGTCTTGGAGCTCTGTAGGGTGAATGAGGCAGATGAGAAAGAGTTGGCCCCACCAACAGCTGCTTTGTGGAGCAGGGGTCCAAGGAAGATAAGGTGGACTCAAGGTCAGGCTGCCTGGATTCGTCCACCACCCTGTTATGCCATGACAACTTCTGACCCACACATCGGACCTGAGTTGTGGGGCTCATTTGAAGCCTGGAATAGCAATAAATATTTTTAACTTGCAAAAAGAAAAAAAAAAAGAAAAGAAAAAGGCAGGTGTGGTGGCTCACACCTGTAATCCCAGCACTTTCGGAGGCTGAGGTGAGCAGATCACTTGAGCCCAGGAGTTCGAGGCCAACATGGTGAAACCCTCTCTCTACTAAAAATACAAAAAATTAGCCAGGCATGTGCCTGAAGTCCCAGCTACTCGGGGAGGCACCAGAATCACTTGAACTCCAGAGGTGGAGGTTGCAGTGAGCCGAGATCGTGCCACTGTACTCCATCCTGGACAACAGAGTGGGACTCTGTCTCAGGGAGAAAAAAAAGAGAGAGAGAGAGAGTTATTATTAATTCCTTAGGAATAACTAGATTGATACAAAAACTACTGTTTGTTCTTTTTTTTTTTCAGACAGGGTCTCACTCTGTCACCCAGGCTGGAGTGCAGTGGTGTGATTACAGCTCAATGCAGCTTCAACCTTCCAGCCTCAAGCTCTCCTCCCACCTCAGCCTCCTGTGTAGCTGGCACAACAGGCACACACCACCAAGTCCAGCTAACTTTTGTATTTTTTGTAGAGACAGTGTTTTGCCATGTTGCCCAGGCTGGATTGTCTTTTATATTTAGTTATGTTTAATTATATGTGATAAATGCTATAGAGTTCTCATTAAAATGAACTGTAGCGAATTTTTAAGTAAAAAACAATTTGCATAATATATTTTTAAAATAAGCACTACTAAAATAATACTGTGTATTTTCATCAGTTTATTTGTATAAATATGTATATAAATGGATAAATAAAGACCCCAAGGATATATGCAAACTAAAAATAGTAATTAATTATGTAGAAGAAAAAATTGGGGGAGTCAAGAGTGACTGTAGCTTAATCTGTCATATATATCACGTGAACTTAAAAACATAATTTTAAGAAGAAAAAAATTTTAAGTATGTGCAGAGGCACAAAGTCTGATTTTGAACTCCTTTAAAAATATACAAGTGCAGACATAAAAGCTCCACGGGGTGACGATAAAATTGTAAAGGCTTGTGTGCTATTACCATGAGCGTAGGATGACCAATCATAGTGATTTTCCCAGGATGGCTGGTCATCTTACATAATGGTATCCCTTAGAGTAAAAAACAGTGTTTTTTTCTTAAGTTTGGCAGGATAATTGCTGGTATATGTAGTAAATGAAGTTTTGGGGAACTCAGGCTTTTTTCTAATGCCTGGGGATTGATAATACAACCAGCCTATATAACATTTATTAATTTAACAAACAGTAATTTATCATTTGTTGTGTTTCATCACTATAATAGTGATATAGGAGATAGAAAGAAATCATTTAGATAGATAGATAGATAGATAGATAGATAGATAGATAGATAGATAGATGATAGGATGAAGAGACTTCCCAGCAGAAAACTTTCTAACAAAAAGCAGCTCAGAAATTGCTCCCTTTCTAACCTCAAGCAGTTCAAAGAAATCACTTCTCTTGTAACAAAGAGCAGCCTGGAAGATCAGGCTGTAAAACACAGATAAGCAACCTGGACACAGAGTGGGAAGCTTCCTGGTTGTCACCAAACTTCACAAACGTACAATGCGCCCCAGTAAAAACAGTACACCTTAGTAAGCACATTCCTTTCCCTTTCTTTAGCCTAAGATAGAGAAGCTGGAAGCATGCACTGGGTGGGGAATGCCTGCAGCTGCAAGAAGGTGCCTGGGAACGGGCATAGAAACTCTCCCTCCCCTTTTAGCACACGCAGATAAGCAGCAGCAGAGCAGCACAAACTAAGAGCCTGCCTGCACAATCAAAGAATGGGGTGGGACTATTAGAAACTCTGCTCTACGCAGATGGCACACCTGGTCCTAACCGGTTCTGCAGGCCCTATAGAGATAAGACACCCCGCCCATCACTAGCCCATTTTTTAAAAACCCTGACATTCTTACTACAACTTGCAATCGGTTTGGACCCCTCTCTGTGACAGAGAGCTGTTCTTTTTTCTCACCTTTTAAACTCCTGCTCCAATCTCATTCTGTATGCGTCTGCATCCTTGATTTCCTTGGCCATGAGATCAAGAACCTTGGTATTTACCCCAGACAATGAGGCTGTTTCTGTAGTTCCTAAAGATCCTATAATAAGGGAGGCACAATCCCTTTATTTATTTTTGTTTGTTTGTTTGAAACGGAGTCTCGTTCTGTCACCCAGGCTGAGGTCCAGTAGTGGTGTTCCCAGACCAAACCAAGGGTCGGGTTGCTTATTCTCATGGCCCAATAACGAGATGCAGATGAACTGGGAGAGAAGAGAGTTTTTATTTCTGTAACTGATTACAGGGAGAAGGGCTGGAAATTATCACCAGACCAACTCAAAATTACAAAGTTTTCCAAAGCTTATATACCTTCTAAGCTATATGTGTACATGTAAGTGTGCATTCAACTAAAGACATAAGCGATTAATTTCTTTTAACCTATAACTAAGATCTGAGTCCTGAAGACCTTCCTCTGGAGCCTCAGTAAATTTACTTAGTCTAAATGGGTCCAGGTGCTGGGGTGATTACTGTTATCTTGTCTCCTGCTAAAGTCATGGAGGTTTAGGGAGTTACTTTAGTCCCCAATAAAGCTTGTTTGTGGAGGCCTGGAGAGTTTCTTCAGGCCCACAATAAAGCTTGTTTAATCCTGAACAGGTTCTGTTAAGAATTCCTTCATTATCCTGTCATGCTTTAAGGCCTAAGAAAAGCCTAGGCAAAACTCTTGGTGTGCTTTTGTCACATTCCAGACTTTGTACAAGGGCACTAGCTCTTTCAGCTTTCAATATTTAACTTAACCCCTCAATCAGTGCTGAAACAGCTGTTATGGAGGCCTACATCAGTGGGACCTGGCCTGTCACAGTGTGATTACAGCTCACTGCAGCCTCGATCTCCTGGGCTTAAGCAATCCTCATGCTCAGCTGAGACTACAGGCACACACTGTCATGTGCGTCCATGTGAAGAGACCACCAAACAGGCTTTGTGTGAACAACAAGGCTGTGTTTATTTCACCTGGGTGCAGGTGGGCTGAGTCCGAAAAGAGAGTCAGCAAAGGGTGGTGGGATTATCGTTAGTTCTTATAGGTTTTGGAATAGGCAGTGGAGTTAGGAGCAATGTTTTGCTGGCAGGGGGTGGATCTCACAAAGTACATTCTCAAGGGTGGGGAGAACTACAAAGAACCTTCTTAAAGATGGGGGAGATTACAAAGAACCTTCTCAAGGGTGGGGGAGAAACAAATCACAATGGTGGAATGTCATCAGTTAAGGCTGTTTTCACTCCTTTTGTGGTTCTTCAGTTGCTTCAGGCCATCTGGATGTGTACGTGCAGGTCACAGGGGATGTGATGGCTTAGTTTGGGCTCAGAGGCCTGACACACACACACACACACACACACACACACACACACACACACCACCACCACCACCTTTTTTTTCTTTCTGGAGAGATGGGGTCTCACTATGATGCCCAGGCTGATCTCAAACTCCCAAGCTCAAGTGATTCTCCTGCTTCAGCCTCCCAAAGCACTGGGATTACAGTTGTGAGCAGCTTCACCAAGCCATGGCACAATCTTTATGCTCACCAAGCCATGGCACAATCTTTATCCTCAAATACCTTAGCATCCTAAGAAGAAAACACACAAGTAAGCAGGTAACCCGAAGACAGTATTAAGTGACAGGTAAGTAGAAGGAGCTGAGGGAGCACATGGGTGGACATCTAACAGCCTTAGGAGAGCAGAGAAGCTTTTCTGGAGGAAAGCACAAAGGCAAAAACAAAAATTGTGTGAAGGTCAACCCCACAGACTGCCAGATGTTTCCGCAACATCTCTATGACACCTGTATTAGTCCATTTTCACACTGCTGTAAAGAAATAGTGAGAGTAGGTAATTTATAAAGGAAAGAGGCTTAATTAACTCACAGATCCACATGGATGAGGCAGCCTCAGGACATTTACAAAAAATTGTGGAAGGCAAAGGGTAAGCAAGACAGCAGGAGAGAGAGTACGCACAGGAAATACTGCCACTTTTAAAGCCATCAAGATCTCGTGAGACTCACTCATTGTCCGGAGAATGGCATGGGGGACATGGCTGCCATAATCCAATCACTTCCCATCCTCGACACGTGGGGATTACAGGTCCCTCCCTTGACATGTGGAGATTACAATTTGAGATGAGATTTGGGTGGGAACACAGCCAAACCGCATCAACACCTCTCCCCGCCTGGAGCTTCCACAGTAGCAATTGGTGTTACAATGATCTGTGAGCTCCCCAAATATCTGCTTAGAGTTCTTAGAGGCAGGACCTGCTCCATCTTACTTTGTAACTACTGCAAGGCTGCCATGTGTGAATGAATAAAGAGCTTTTACTAACCAAAAACAAAATGTAAGTGATGGAAAGTATTAAATCATCATATGGGCCAGGCACAGTGGCTCACGCCTGTAATCCCAACACTTTGGGGGGCTGAGGCAGGAAGATTGCTTGAGCCCAGAAGTTCAAGACCAGCATGGGCAACATAGTGAGACCCCATTTCTAAAAAACAAAAAAATTAAAAATTAGCTAGGCATGGTGGTGCACACCTGTAGTCTCAGCTACTCAGGAGGCTGAGGCAGGAGGATTGCATGAGCCTGAAAGGGTGAGGCTGCAGTGAGCCATGATTGCACCAGCACACTCCAGCCTGTATGACACAGTGAAACTCTGTCTCAAAATATATCTTTAAAAAATTTTTAAATCATCATATGTTATGTCTAAGGGCAGGAAACAATCAATAAATAAATAAAATAAAAATAAATCATCATACGACTGGAAGCATCTTTCTTTCTTAGTAATATATAAGATAATGGTGGGACCAGGTGCAGTGGCTCATGCCTGTAATCCCAGCACTTTGGGAGGCCAAGGCAGGAGGACTGCTCGAGCCCAGGAGTTCAAGACCACCGTGGGCAACATAGCGAGACCCTCATCTCTATAAAAAAATTAAATTGAAAAAATTTAAAAAGATAATAGTGCATCTTAAATTGGTGGCATCTTAGATTCAATTAAATATGGTATTTTTAAAAGGATCACTGTGGTTGCAGTGTTGAATAAAGCCAGTGAGGGAGGTAAGGAGGAAGGGGGAAAATGAGAAAAGCAGAGAGATGATTCAGGATGCTATTGCAGTAGAGAAATGATGGTGACTGGGATCAAAGTTGTAGCACAGTAGAAGGGAGAGATTGTCTGATTCTGAATGTATTTTTGAAGGGCATTTGATAATGGACAGCAAGAACTGGGGTGTGAAGGAAAGAGAAGACTCAAGGATTAGTTCAAGATTTTTGACCAGGACAACTGGAAGAAGGGAATTGCCATTTTCTAAACTTTCAAGTTCAGAGCCACAACTTGGCCACTAACAATCTGAGTAACTTTAAGAAAAGTCATTACCCTTCTCTGAACCTCAACCTTCACATTTGTACATGAGAGATTTACACCAGATCAGAGGTTCTCAAACTGTGTTTGGTACAGGTGCCTTAAGATGCTTCTCAGGAGATAGCAGAAAATTCAGCCAAACTGGATTACAGGCTGTGTATAGCAGGAGTCCATGTAAAGTTGTGTTTAAAAATAGGAATTAAAAGTATTTGAAATAACTCTATGCCAGGTGTAGTGTCATGCACCTGTCCCAGCTACTCAGGAGGCTGAGGTAGGAGGATCACTTGAGCTCAGGAATTTGAAACCAGCCTAGACAACATAACAAGACTCTGTCTCTATAAAATATAAAATAATTAATTAAAAACATATAGCTACCATAATCTGTTAATGAAAATGCACTATAAAAGATGTAAAGTGTAACTACAATAGCATAAAATGGGATAAGGGAGAAGTAAAAGTATACAGTTTTTGTATGTGCTTGAAGTTAAGCCGTTATTAACATAAATTAGAATGTTATAACTATAAGATACTTTATGCAAGCCTCATAGTAACTACAAAGAAAAAATCTCTAGTAGATACACAAAAGATAAGAAAAAGAAATCAAAGCATACCACTACAAAAATTCAACAAATCACAAAGGAACCCAGCAAGATTAGAAGAAAGGAACTATGAAACAGTCAGTAAACAATTAACAAAATGGCAATCACAATTTCTTACCTGTCAACAATTACTTTAAATGTAAATGGATTGCTGGGTGCGATGGCTCATGCCTGTAATCCCAGCACTTTGGGATGCCAAGTCAGGTGGATCACCTGAGGTTGGGAGTTCGAGACCAGCCTGACCAACATGGAGAAACCCCGTCTCTTGGGCGGATCACGAGGTCAGGAGATCGAGACCATCCTGGCTAACTCGGTGAAACCCCGTCTCTACTAAAAAAATACAAAAAAAAAAAAAAAAAAACTAGCCAGGTGGGGTGGCAGGCGGGGCCTGTAGTCCCCAGCTACTCAGGAGGCTGAGCCAGGAGAATTGGGTGGGAAAACCCGGAGGCAGAAGCTTGCAGTGACGCTGAGATCGGCCACTGCACTACACAGCCTTGGGCGACAAGCGGAGGGACTCTGTCTCAAAAAAAAAAAAAAAAAAAAAAAGAAACCCATCTCTACTAAAAATACAAAATTAGCCAGGCATGGAGACACATACCTGTAATCCCAGTTACTTGGGAGGCTGAGGCAGGAGAATTGCTTGAACCCAGGAGGCAAAGGTTGTGGTGAGCCAAGATCATGCCATTGCACTCCAGCCTGGACAATGAGAGTGAAACTCTGTCTCAAAAAAAAAAAAAAAATGTAAATGGATTAAATTTTCCAATCAAAAGACAGAGAATGCCTAAATATGTTTAAAAAAAAAAGAAAAAAAAAGGTTTAACCATATGCTGCCTATACAATTCAATCATAAAGACACATTTAGACTAAAAGCGAAGAGATTGAAACAGATATTTCACGTAAATGGAAACCAAAAGAGAGGAGGAGTGGCAATATTTATAACAGACAAAATAGACCTTAAGTAAAAAACTGTAAAAACTAGATTAAAATTGTCATTATATAGTGATAAAGGGGTCAAGTTATCAAAAGGATATGATAATTTTATTTCAGACATTTAGGGAGAAGGATATAACAACTGTAAATATATACACACCCAACACTGGAGCTCCTAAATATATGAAGCAAATATTAACAAATCCAAAGAGAAAGATATATTGCAATACAATAATAGTAGGAGACTTTCATACCCTATTTTCGATAATGAATAGATCATCCAGACAAAAAATCAATAAGGAAACATTGGATTTGAACTGCACATTAGACCATGGGTGTCCAATCTTTTGGCTTCCCTGAGCAACATTGGAAGAAGAATTGTCTTGAGCTACATATAAAATACACTAACAATAGCTGATAAGCTAAAAGAAAAAAAGAATCTCATAATGTTTTAAGAAAGTTTATGAATTTGTGTTGGGTCACATTCAAAGCTATCCTGGGCTGCATGTAGCCCACAGGCCATGGGTTGGACAAGCTTGCTTTAGATCAAATGGACCTGAATGACGTACATACGACAATACATCCAACTCCAGAAAAATACACATTCCTCTCAAGTATACACACAGAACCTACTGCAGAATAGATATGTTAGGCCACAAAAGAAGTCTTTAAAAATGTAGTCCAGGGGCAGTGGCTCATGCCTGTAATTCCAGCACTCTAGGAGGCTGAGGCAGACAGATCACTTGAGGTTAGAAGTGATTTGTTTTTCTAAAGACCAGCCGAGAGGGCACAAAAGAACCAGCGAGTAGGCAAGGGTAGGAGCAAAACTGCAAATTTATTTTTGGTCACCTAGCTTCAGGGGAAGAAGGTGGGTAGGGAGAGGTCTGTCGGCCTCCAGCAAAGGAGGCCAACAGAGTCCCCCGGTGGGGCTCTCGGGCGGGGTTCCTGATACAGTCCCGACATCCCGACAGGAGTGGGGCTGGGAAGTCCGTGCGTGAAGCTGGCTGAGAGCAGCTTTTCTAGGAGTGGGAGGGCAATAGGCGGGGCACGGGCGTGTCAGGGGGCGTTCCGCAGGTGCGACCAGGTAAATCTTAGTCTCTTCGGATTGACGTCACCTGGCGCATGCCCGGTTGGTCTACACCTTCCCTGGCGCAGGCTGCATTTTCGCGCGCGTGGGAAAAGTTGGTGAAGAAGAACCCGGAAGTGCGCTATTCTGCCTCTGTTCGTCCAAACAAGAAGTTTGAGACCAGTCTGGCCAACATGGTGAAACCCTGTCTCTACTAAAATAAAATAAAATAAAAAATTTTTTAAACGTCCAGGCGTGGTGGCAGGTGCCTATAATCCCAGCTACACAGGAGGCTGAGGAACAAGAATTGCTTGAACCTGGGAGGTGGAGATTGCAGTGAGCCAAGATCATGCCACTGCACTCCAGCCTGGATGACAGAGGGAGACTCTGTCTCGGAAAAAAAAAAAAAAATCAGGAAAAAAACCTAAGAGGGTGCAGTGAGAAAGAAAATGGCAGATAGGAGACAGGACTAATGTGCAGCTCCCACTTGGATGAACAGAACAGCTTGTAGAGACTCATATCATGAAATTTTGCTCCAAGAACCACTGCAGGAACATATCAGGAAAACTGAAAGAATTCACAGACCCTCTGAAAGAAGCAGTTTGTTGTTGCAAATTCTGTGAGACAGTAGAAAAACTGTGAGTTCCCAACGTGTGAGAGGGGGGAAGGCCTGCCTCCAAACACACATCCCCACTGGGGAACCTGAAAATCCAGATCACAGGAGAAGAATTTAACTTTACCTAGAGCTAAAACAGATTTAGGGAGCTGAGCAAAATATAAAAAGTAGAAAAAGCATCGGGAAAAGCCTTGTAGGCACTCCCAGTCCCCAGTTTGAACTCAAGGAAACCATCCCTAACTTTATCTCATAGGGGTCCTTGGGGAAGGCAGCCAGAGGAATTAGGGAAGGGTCAAAGGGTGAAAGACGCTTCCAGCTGAACTTTGTAATAATTTTGACCAAGCACGAATTTTTCTGAGCAGAATTCAGGGTGTGAAGAGGAAGTGCAGATAGGAGCTCAGAAGCTACAGCCAAAGGTTTAGGCAGACAGGGAGGGGCAAGACCTGAAAGTCCTGCTAGCCTTCTCAGCAGGGAAGCTTACAGCCTGGGGCAAGAGCTCAGCCCTGCATGCCAGCTGCCTGAATATAAACTTGGTGCTGTTGGCAGGGCACAGCAGGAATGAGACTGGCCTTGCTGGCTGCAATGGAAGCTGGAGGAGGCCAATCACTGCTGGCTTTCTTCCATTTCCCTGGCAACCAGGATGACACAGCAGAGGCAGCCATAATCCTCCTGGGAACATAATTCCATTGGCCTGAGAACCACACCCCCCATACCGGACAGTGGCCTCAGCAAGCCCCAAAGGAGAGTCGGAGCTCAGATTCATCTAAACCTGCCCCCATCTGATAGTTTTGCTCTACCTGTCCCGATGGTTGAAGACAAAAGACATAAACTCTTGGGAGCTCTATGGCCCTGCCCATCACCTGAGAAGCCGGAATACTTATCCTGACCAACATAGGGCAAGCTTATATCCCTCTTCTACCACAGCTAGTGCTCTCTTGAAAGTGCCACTTCCTAGCTGGAGGTCACCCAACTCAAGCCATTATAGCAACTCATAAGAAAACAACCCTGCTCCAAAGAAGGAGAAAACAACAGCTAATTCCACTGCCTACAACATGGCTCACCAGAGGTTCCTGAATCTGTCCACATGACAGCTTCACTGCTAGGATTACCAGCATTCAAGAAAAACAGTGCACTAAACAAAACTACAACCAACGATTCCTGCAGAGTCCACTTCACTCCCCTGCCACCTTCACTGGAGCAGGTGCTGGTATCCATAGCTGGGAGACCTAAAGACAGATCACATCACAGGACTCTTTGCAGACAATCCCCAATACTAGCCCAGAGCCCAGTAGCTCTGCTGGGTAGCAGTAACAATCACTGCAGTCCAAATCTCAGGAAGCCCCCACCCCAGTGGAAGGGAGAGAACACCACATCAAGGGATCACCTGGTGGAACAAAAGAACCTAAACAGCAGCCCTTGAGTTCCAGATCTTTCCCCTGAAATAATCTACCCACATGAGAAGGAACAAGAAAAGTAATTCTGGTAATATGAAAAAACAAGGTTCTTCAACACCCCTAAAAAGTCACATTAGCTCTCTAGCAATGGAACAAAACCAGGAAGAGACCTCTGAATTGCCAGAAAAAGAATTCAGAAGGTTGATTATTAAGCTACTCAAGGAGGTACCAGAGAAAGTGTAGGATCCAGCCCTACTGGGCCTGTGGATTTTTCTCCTCGTGTGCAGAGATGAGAGATCATAGAAATAAAGACACAAGACAAAGAGATAGAAGAAAAGACAGCTGGGCCCGAGGAACTGCTACCACCTAGACTGAGAGACCGGTAGTGGTCCTGAATGCCTGGCTGCGCTGTTATTTATTGGATACAAGGCAGGGGGCAGGGTAAGGAGTGTGAGCCATCTCCAGTGATAGGTAAGGTCATGCGAGTCATGTGTCCACCGGACAGAGGGCCCTTCCCTGTTTAGTAGCCGAGGCAGAGAGAGAGAGGGGACAGCTTACATCATTACTTCTTCTATGCATTTCAAAGACTTTCACTAATTCTAAAGTACTAAAGTCTTTCACTAATTCTGCTACTGCTATGTAGAAGGCAGAGCCAGGTGTACAAGACGGAACATGAAAGTGGACCAGGAACAGGAGGGCTGAAGCACAGCATCACAGGGAGAAGGTTAGGCCTCTGGATGACTGCAGGCAAGCCTAACTAATGTCAGGCCTTCCACAAGAGGTGGTGGAGCAGAGTCTTCTTTAACTCCCCCAGGGGAATTTCCCGGTCTGCTAAGTAACGGGTGCCTTCCCAGGCACTGGCGCTACCGCTAGACCAAGGTCTGCTAAGTAACGGGTGCCTTCCCAGGCACTGGCGCTACCGCTAGACCAAAGAGCCCTCTAGTGGCCCTGTCCAGGCATGACAGAGGGCTCACACTCTTGTCTTCCAGTCACTTCTCACCATGTCCCTTCAGCTCTTATCTCTATACGGCCTGGTTTTTCCTAGGTTATAATTGTAGAACAAAAAAAAGTAATGCTACAAACTAATGATTAATAATATTCATATATAATCATATATATAATCTATTTTTGGTATAACTATTCTTATTCTATATATTTTCTTTATTACACTGGAACAGCTTGTGCCCTCGGTCTCTTGCCTTGGCACCTGGGTGGCTTGCCGCCCACAGAAAGGTGAAAACCAACTTAAAGAAATTTTAAATACAGTACAGGTATGGATTAAAAAGTCTCCAGAAAAATAGATATCATAAAAAAAAACACACACACAACTTCTGGAAATGAAAGACACACTTCGAGAAATACAAAATACACTGGAAAGTTTCAATAATAGACTAGAACAAGTAGAAAAAAGAACTTCAGAGCTCAAAGACAAGGCTTTCAAATTAACCCAATGAGACAAAGACAAAGAAAAAATGAATTTTTTAAAAATGAACAAAGCTTCCAAGAAATTTGGGATTATGTTAAATGACCAAACATAAGAATAATTGGTGTTCCTGAGGAAGAAGAGAAACCTAAAAGTTTGGAAGACATATTTGAGAGAATAATAATTTTTAAAAAGCTTCCCTGGCCTTGCTAGAGATCTAGACATTCAAATACAAGAAACTCAAAGAACAATTGGGAAAGTCATCAGAAAAAGATCATCACCTAGGCACGTAATCACCAGGTTATCTAAAGTCAAGACAAATGAAATAATCTTAAGAGCTGTGAGGCGAAAGCATCAGGTAAAACATAAAGGAGAACCTATTGAATTAACAGCAGATTTATCAGTAGAAACCCTATAAGCCAGAGGGATTGGGTCCAGTCTGGAGTGCAGTGACACGATCTTGGCTCACTGTAACCTCCTCCTTCCAGGTTCAAGCAATTCTCCTGCCTCAGCCTCCCAAGTAGCTGGGACTACAGGCATGCACCACCACGCCCAGCTAATTTTTGTATTTTTAGTAGAGATGGGGTTTCACCATATTGGCCAGGATGGTCTTGATCTCTTGACCTTGTGTTCCACCCCGCTCGGCCTCCCAAAGTGCTGGGATTACAGGCGTGAGCCACCACATCCTGCCTGAGGTCCTATCTTTAGCCTGTTTAAACAAAATAATTATCAGCCAAGAACTTTGTATCCAGCAAAACTAAGCTTGATAAACAAAAGAGAGATAAACTCTTTTTCAGACAAATGCTGAGATAATTCTCCACTACCAAGCCAGCACTATAAGAAATGCTAAAAGGAGTTCTAAGTCTTGAAACAAAACCAAAAAATATACCAAAATAGATCTTCTTCAAAGCATAAATCTCATAGGGCCTATAAAACAATAACACAGTGAAAACAAAACAAGGTATTCAGGTAACAACTAGCATGATGAATAGAACAATACCTCACATCTCAATAGAAATGTTGAATGTAAATGGCCTAAATGTTTCACTTAAAAGCAAAATGGATAAAAATCCACCAACCAAGTATCTGTCTTCAAATGACTCGCCTAACACACAAGGGCTCACACTGACTTAAGGTAAAGGGGTGGAAAAAGATATTCCATGCTAATGGAAACCAAAATCGAGCCGGAGTTGCTATTCTCATATCAGACAAAACAGACTTTAAAGTAATGATAGTTTAAAAAGGACAAAGAGAACATTATATAATTATAATAGGATTAGTCCAACAGGAAAATATGACAATCCTAAATATATATACATCTAACACTGGAGCTCCCAAATTTATAAAACAATTACTACTGGCTAGGTGTGGTGGCTCACACCTGTAATCCCAGTGCTTTGGGAGGCAGAGGCAGGCAGATCACTTGAGGCCAGGAGTTGGAGATCAGCCTGACCAACATGGTGAAACCCTATCTCTACTAAAAATAGAAAAATTATCTGGGTGTGGTGGTGTATGCCTATAATCCCAGCTACATGAGAGGTGAAGGTTGTATTGAGGCAAGATGGCACTACTGCACTCCAGCCTGGGTGACAGAATTAGACTGTCTCAAATAATAATAATAATAATAATAATAATTACTACTAGATCAAAGAAATGATATAGATGGCAACACAATAATAGTGGGGGACTTCAATACACTACTGACAGCACTAGACAGAAAGTCAACAAGGCAAAGTCAACAAAGAAACGATGAACTTAAACTATGCCTTAGAGCAAATCCACTTAACAAATATTTACAGAACATTCTACCCAACAACTCAGAATTTACATTCTATTCTTCAGCAGATGGAACATTCTCCAAGATAGACAATATGGTAGGCCACAAAACAAGTCTCAATAAATTTAACAAAATTGAAATTATATCAAGTACTCTCTCAGAACAAAGTGAAAAAAAAATTGGATATTAACTCCAAAAGGAACACTCAAAACTATACAAATACATGTAAATTAAATAATCTGCTCCTGAAAGATCCTTGGGTCAACAATGGAATCAAAATGGAAATTAAAAAATTATTTGAACTGGACCGGGCACGGTGGCTCACGTCTGTAATCCCAGAACTTTGGGAGGCTGAAGTGGGTGTATCACCTGAGGTCGGGAACTTGAGACCAGCCTGACTAACATGGAGAAACCCTGTCTCTATTAAAAATACAAAATTAGCCAGGCGTGGTGGTGCATACCTGTAATCCCAGTTACTCGGGAGGCTGAGACAGGAGAATCGTTTGAACCTGGGAGGTGGAGGTTGTGGTGAGCTGAGATTGTACCATTGAACTCCAGCCTGGACGACAGAGTGAAACTCCATCTCAAAAAAAATTATTTGAACTGAATGATAATAGTGACAAAACCTATCATAACCTCAGGAATACAGCAAGAGTAATGCTATGAGGAAAGTTTATAGCATTAAATGCTTACCTCAAAAAGTCTGAAAGACCACAAGGAGACAATTAAAGGCCACACCTCAAGGAACTAGAGCAACAAGAACAATCCAAACCCAAATCCAGTAGAAGAAAAGAAATAACAAAGATCAGAGCAGAGCTAAATACAATTGAAACAAACAAACAAACAAACAAACAAGAGATAAATGAAACAGAAAGCTGGTTCTTTGAAAAGATGAAATTGATAGCCCATTAGAAAGATTACTCAAGAAAAGAAGAGAGAAGATTCAAATAAGCTCAATTAGAAACAAAATGGGATATATTACAGATATAGCAGAAATACAAAAGATCATTCAAGGCTACTATGAACACCTTTATGCTCACAAACTAGAAAACCTAGAGGAGATGGAGAAATTCCTGGAAATATACAACCCTCCTAGATTAAACTAGGAAGAAATAGAAACTCTGACCAGACCAATTACAAGCAGCAAGACTGAAATGGTAATTTAAAAATTGCCAACAAAATAAAAATGTCCTGGACCAGATGGATTTACAGCTGAATTCTATCAGACATTCAAAAATAATTGAATCCTACTGAAACTACTCTAAGAGATAGAGAAAGAAGGAATCCTTCCTAAATCATTCTATAAAGCCATTATAACCAGCTGAGCATGGTGGCTCATACCTGTAATCTAAGCACTTTGGGAGGCTAAGGGAGCGGATCACAAGGTCAGGAGATCAAGAGCACCCTAGTCAACATGGAGAAACTCCGTCTCTACTAAAAAATACAAAATTTAGCCAGGTGTGGTGGCTCATGCCTGTAATCCCAGCTACTTGGGAGGCTGAGGCAGGAGAATCGCTTGAACCAGGGAGTCGGAGGTTGCAGTGAGCCAAGATCGCTCCACTGCCCTCCAGCCTGGTGACAGAGCGAGACCTCATCTAAAAAAAAAAAAAAAAAAAAAAAAGTCAGTGTAACCCTAATACCAAAATTACGAAAGGACAAAAGAAAAAAGAAAACTACAGATCAATATCCCCAATGAACATAGATGCAAAAATCCCCAACAAAATACTAGCTAACTGAATCCAACAATATGTCAAAAAGATAATGTACCATGATTAAGTGAGTTTCATACCAGGGATTCAGGGATGGTTTAAATACAGAAGTGAATACAGAAGTGAATACACCACATAAACAGAATTAAAACAAAAATAATATGATCATTTAAATAGACACAGAAAAGCATTTTATAAAACCTAGCATTCCTTTATGATTAAAACCCTCAGCAAAATTGACATAGAAGGGATACCTTAAGGTAATAAAAGCCATCTATGACAAACCCACAGCCAACACTGTACTGAATGGGAAAAAGTTGAAAGCATTTTCACTGATAACTGTTACAAGATAAGGATGTTCATTTTCACCACTTCTATTCAACATAATAGTAGAAGACCTATCCAGAGGAACCAGACAAGAGAAAGAAATGAAGGGCATCCAAATCAGTAAAGAGGAAGTTGAACTGTCACTGTTTGACAAATATGTCAAATATGATCATATTCCTAGAAAACCCTAAAGACTCATCCAAAAAGCACCTAGATCAGATAAATGAATTTAGTAAAGTTTTAAGATACAAAATCAATGTACACAAAGCAGCACTGCTATACACCAATAGCAACCAAGCTGAGAATAAATCAAGGACTCAACCCTTTTACAATAGCTGCAAAAAATAATAATAATAAAATACTTAGAAATATACCTCATCAAGGAGGTGAAAGACCTCTACAAGAAAAACTGTAAAACACTGCTGAAAGAAATCATAGATGACACAAACAAACGGAAACACATCCCATGCTCATGGATGGGTAGAATCAATATTGTGAAAATGAAAATAGTGCTAAAAGCAATCTACAAATTCAATGCAATTTCCATCAAAATATCATCATTATTCTTCACATAACTAGAAAAAAAATCCTAAAATTCATAAGGAACCAAAAAAGAGCCAGCATAGACAAAGCAAAACTAAGCAAAAAGAATAAATCTGGAAGAATTTCAAACTGTACTACAAAACATAGTTAACAAAACAGCATGGTACTGGCATAAAAACAGGAAAATAGACAAATGGAACAGAATAGAGAACCCAGAAATAAAGCTAAATACTTACAGCCAACTGATCTTCAACAAAGCAAACAAAAACATATGTGGAGAAAGGACACCCTATTCAACAAATGGTGCTGGGATAATTGGTAAGCCACATATAGAAGAATGAAACTGGATCTTCATCTCTCACTTTATACAAACTCAACTCAAGATGAATCAAAGACCTAAATCTAAAACATGAAACCATAAAAATTCTAGAAGACAACATTGGAAAAACCCTTCTAGACATTGGCCTAGGCAGAGTTCATGACCAAGAACCCAAACGCAAATGTAACAAAAACAAAGATAAATAGCTGGGACTTGTTTAAACTAAAAAGCTTCTACACAGCAAAAGAAATAATAAGCAGAGTAAACAGAAAGCTCATAGAGTGGGAGAAAATATTTACAAACTATGCATCCAACAAAGGACTAATATTCAGAATTTACAAGGAACTCAAGCAAATCAGCAAGAAAAAAACAAACAATCCCATCAAAAAGTAGGCTAAGGGTTGGGCTCAATGGCCCATGTCTGTAATCCCAGCACTTTGGGAGGCCAAGGTGGGTGGATCGCTTAAGCCCAAGAGTTTGAGACAAGCCTAGGCAACATAGCAAAACCCTGTCCCTACAAAAAATATAAAAATTAGCAGGATGTGGTGGCTTGTGGGTGTAGTCCCAGTTACTTGGGAGGCTGAGATAGGAGGATCCCTTGAACCCAGGAGGTGGAGGTTGCAGTAAGCTGAGATGACACCACTGCACTCCAGTCTGAGCAACAGAGAGAGATCCTGTCTCAAAAAAATAAATAAAAAAAAAAATTAAAATGGAAAAGAAAAAAAAATGGGCTAAGGACATGGACAATCTTTTTTTTTTTTTTTTTTTTTTTTTGTGTGTGTGTGTGTGTGTGAGACGAATTCTCACTCTGTTGCCCAGGCTGGAGTGCAGTGGCACAATTTCGGCTCTCTGCAACCTACACCTCCTGGGTTCAAGCGATTCTCCTGCCTCAGCCTCCTGAGTAGCTGGGATTACAGGTGTGTGCCACCATGCCCAGGTAATTTTTGTTTGTATTTTTAGTAGAGATGGGGTTTCATCATTTTAGCTAGGATGGTCTCAAACTCCTGACGTCATAATCCACCCGCCTCAGCCTCCTAAAGTGCTGGGATTACAGGTGTGAGCCACTGTGCCTGGCTGAAGACAATTCTTAAAAGAAGATATGCATATGGCCAACAAACATATTTTTAAAAATCCTCAACATCACTAATTATCAGAGAAATGTGAATCTAAAACCATAATGTGGTACCACCTTACTCCTGCAAGAATAGCCATAATTTAAAATTAAAAAAAAAAAAAACTGATATTGGCATGGATGTGGTTGAAAGGGAACACTTTTACACAGCTGGTAGGAATGTAAACTAGTACAACCACTATGGAAAACAGTATGGAGCCTCATTAAAGAACTGAAATTAGAACTACCATTTGATCCAGCAATCCTACTGCTGAGTATCTACTCAGAGGAAAAGAAGTCATTATATGAAAAAGACACTTGCACATGCATGTTTATAGCAGTGCAATTCAAAATTGCAAAAATATGGAACCAGCCTAAATACCCAATCCACCAACAGTGGATAAAGAAAATATTGTATATACACCATGGCATAGTACTCAGCTATAAAAAGGAATGAAATAATGGCATTCACAGCAACCTGGATGAAGTTGGAGACCATTAATATAAGTGAAGTAACTCAGGAATGGGAAACCTAATATCATATGTTCTCACTTATGATTGGGAGCTAAGCTGTGAGGACACGAAGGCAGAATAATGACATAATGGACTCTGGGGACTTGGGGAGAAGGGTGGGAGAAAGGTGAGGAATAAAAGAATACACATTGGGTACAGTCTACACTGCTCAGGTGATGGGTGCACCAAAATCTCAGAAATCACCAATAAAGAACTTATCCATGTAATTTAAAAAAAGAAGAAAGAAAGAAAAGAAAACATCGAACTTGGAGTATACTGTAGATCAAATGGACCTAAAAGGCATATACAAATACTCCATCCAACAGTAACAGAACATATATTCTTCTCAAGTGCACACAAAACATTCTTCAGAATAATTCACATATTAGAAGGAGATTGGCATTAATAACCCAGAGAGCAAATGGAAAATAGCAGCAGGAGAGGGCAGGGGTAGTGGTAGCAGGGGTGATAGATGTGATGTTGGACTATAGAAGGGAAAGAAAGAGAAAAAAGTTGACGATTTTGAATAAATTGCATGAATACCCTGCTTTTAGTGATTAAAAGAACACTTATTTTTGGCCGGGTGTGATGGTTCACACCTAGCACTTTGGGAGGACAAGGCAGGTGGATGGTTTGAGCTTAGGAGTTCAAGACCAGCCTGAGCAACATGGTGAAACCCATCTCTACCAGAAATACAAAAATTAACTGGGCATGGTGGCATGCCTCTGTGATCCCAGCTACTTAGGAGGATGAGGCAGGAGGATTGCTTGAGCTCAGGAGCAGAGGTTGCAGTGAGCCAAAATTGAGCCACTGCACTCCAGTCTGTGTAACAGAGTAAGACTCCATCTCAAAAAAAAAAAAAAAGAACACGTATTTTTGTAAAAAAAGAAAAGAAATAAACCAGGGAGAGGGATACAGTGCTGGGAGAACCAGCTGCAATTTAAAATCTTGTACATATCTCCCTAAGGTTATTATATGCAAATATAATAATATATAATATAACATATTGGACTTTATATTCACTCTAATATTACAGACAATACATCACCTGTTATATTTATTATATTAACACTGTGCAATATAGTGTGTAGAATATAACATGTTGAATGATAACATGTAGGTAATTATAACATATAGTTATATTGTATAATAATTTATATATGATAATTATTTAAAAAGAGGACTAGGCCGGGCACGGTGGCTCACACCTGTAATCCCAGCACTTTGGGAGGCCGAGACGGGCAGATCACGAAGTCAGGAGCTCAAGACCATCCTGGCTAACACGGTGAAACTCCGTCTCTACTAAAAATACAAAAAATTGCCAGATGTGATGGTGGGCACCTGTAGTCCCAGCTACTCAGGAGGCTGAGGCAGGAGAATGGTGTGAACCCGGGAGGCAGAGCTTACAGTGAGCCAAGATCACGCCACGGCACTCCAGCCTGGGCGACAGAGCAAGACTCCATCTCAAAAAAATAAAATAAAATAAAATAAAATTAAGAGGACTAAAACTGTATCAAGTATCTTTTCCAACCACAATGATATAAAATTAG
This sequence comes from Rhinopithecus bieti, assembly GCF_001698545.2. Classification (NCBI taxonomy): domain Eukaryota; kingdom Metazoa; phylum Chordata; class Mammalia; order Primates; family Cercopithecidae; genus Rhinopithecus; species Rhinopithecus bieti. The sequence goes on from NW_016804151.1 coordinate 476,029, forward strand.
AAATCAACAACAGGAGGAATTTTGGAAAATTCAAAAATATGTGGAAATTAAACAACATGCTCCTGGACAAACAATGGGTCAAAAAAGAAATCAAAAGGGAAATTTTAAAAAAAATTAAGGCAAACAAAAATGGAAAAACAACATACCAAAATGTATGGGATAACAGCAAAAGCAACCGTAAGAAGAAAATTTATAGCAATAAATGTCTACATTGAAAAGAAGGATCTAAAAGAAAAAGAAAACAACCTAACATTACACCCCAAGGAACTAGAAAAAGAAGAACAAATTAAGCCCAAAGTTAGTAGAAGGAAGTGTTACTGGTGGGTCTTTGCTCTTAGAGCTCCCAACATGGTGGCGGGCCACTCCCAAGATGGTGGCAAGCCTTCTGTTCTCTGACCTGGGGTTCTTGGCCTCACAGATTCCAAGGAATGGAACCTTGGGCCATGCAGTAAGTGTTATAGCTCTATTAGAAGTCATGGGTCACGGAAGAGAACCATGGAACCCAGCAACTAGTGTTCAGCTCGATTAGGATGAACTTGGGCACTTAGCCATGCAAGAATAATGGCAAGCCTCTAATCCAATCAAGAGCGGCAATAGGTGCCTCACTGGATCAGAAGCACAGTGGACACCCTGCCAGATCCTGAGGGGTGGAAGTCAATGGTGGGTCTGTGATGGCAGAGTTCAGCAGTGGTGGACGGCAAGTGAAAGCTCAGCTCGAGCCAGAACAAACACGGACAAGAAGAGTGTGCAGTTGCAAGATTTAATAGAGTGAAAACAGAGCTCCCATACAACAGGAGGGGACCCAAAGGGTGTTGCCCAATCCAGCTCAAATGCCTGGGTTTATATCCCAATCATTGTCCCTCCCCCTGTGCTCTCAGGCGATAGATGATTGACTATTGCTTTACCTCCTGCTTTTAGCCTAATTGCTATTTTAGTGAATTGAGTTACAAGCCCAGTGTTTAAAGGTGGCTGTGGTCACCTTCCCCAGCTAGGCTTAGGAATTCTTAGTCGACCTAGGAAATCCAGCTAGTCCTGTCTCTCAGAAGGGAATAAGATCCGGGCAAAAATAAATGAAATAGAGACTAGAAAAATAATAGAATCAAGAAAACTGAGTTGATTTTGTTAAAAGACAAGCAAAATCAACAAACCTTTAGCAAGACTAAAAAAAAGATTCAAATCAAATCAGAAATGAAAGATGAGACATTAGAACTGATACTGTCGAGACACAGTGGATTGTTAAGAGACTAATATGAACAATTATATGCCAATAAATTGGATAACCTAGAGGAAATGGATAAAGTCCTAGAAACGTACAACTTCCCCAGATTGAATTATGAAGAAATAGGAAATCTGAATAGATCAATGAGTAAAGAGGGTGAATCAGTAATAAAGTCTCCCGCCAAAGAAAAGCCTAGGACCTGTTAGCTTCACTGCTGAATTCTACCAGACATTTAAAGAACTAATGCCAATCCTTCTCAATCTCTTCCAAAAACCTGAAGAGAAAGGAAGACTTCCAAATACATTTTACAAGGCCAGCATTACCCTGATACCAAAGCCAAACTAAGAAACTACATTAAAAAAAAATGACAGGTGCAGTTCCAAGATGGCCAAATAGGAACAGCTCAGTCTACAGCTCCCAGTGTGAGCAAAGCAGAAGAAGGGTGATTTCTGCATTTCCAACTGAGGTACCAGGTTCATCTCACTGGGGCTTGTCAGACAGTGGGTGCAGTGCACGGAGCAAGAGCCAAAGCAGGGCGAGGTATTGCCTCACCCAGGAAGTGCAAGGGGTCAGGTAATTCCCTTTCCTAGCCAAGCAAAGCAGTGACAGATGACACCCAGAAAATTGGGTCATTCCCACCCTAATACTGCGCTTTTCCAATGGTCTTAGAAAACGGCACACCAGGAGATTATATCCCACACCCAGCTCGGAGGGTTCCACGCCCACGGAGCCTCACTCATAGCTAGCACAGCTGTCTGAGATTGAACTGCAAGGTGGCAGCTAGGCTGGGGGAGGGGCGCCTGCCATTGCTGAGGCTTGAGTAGGTAAACAAAGCAACCAGGAAGCTAGAACTGGCTGGAGCCCACCACAGCTCAAGGAGGCCTGCCTGCTTCTTTGCGATGGGTGTGAACGTCTTCCTTTAGCTCGGAGAATTTTGTTATTACCGATTATCTGAAGCCTTCTCTCAACTCGTCAAAGTCATTCTCTGTCCAGCTTTGTTCCATTGCTGGTGAGGAGCTGCATTCCTTTGGAGGAGAAGAGGCGCTCTGATTTTAGAATTTTCAGCTTTTCTGCTCTGGTTTCTCCCCATCTTTGTGATTTTATTTACCTTTGGTCTTTGAAGACGGTGATGTACAGATGGGGTTTTGGTGTGGATGTCCTTTCTGGTTGTTCGTTTTCGTTCTAACAGTCAGGACCCTCAGCTGCACGTCTGTTGGAGTTTGCTGGAGGTCCACTCCAGACCCTGTTTGCCAGGGTATCACCAGTGGAGGCTGCAGAACAGTAAATATTGCAGAACAGCAAATGTTGCTGCCTGATCCTTCCTCTGGAAGTTTCGTCTCAGAGAGGCACCCAGCTGTATGAGGTGTCAGTCGGCCCCTCTAGGATGTGTCTCCCNAGGAGCTGCATTCCTTTGGAGGAGAAGAGGCGCTCTGATTTTTAGAATTTTCAGCTTTTCTGCTCTGGTTTCTCCCCATCTTTGTGATTTTATTTACCTTTGGTCTTTGAAGACGGTGATGTACAGATGGGGTTTTGGTGTGGATGTCCTTTCTGGTTGTTCGTTTTCGTTCTAACAGTCAGGACCCTCAGCTGCACGTCTGTTGGAGTTTGCTGGAGGTCCACTCCAGACCCTGTTTGCCAGGGTATCACCAGTGGAGGCTGCAGAACAGTAAATATTGCAGAACAGCAAATGTTGCTGCCTGATCCTTCCTCTGGAAGTTTCGTCTCAGAGAGGCACCCAGCTGTATGAGGTGTCAGTCGGCCCCTCTAGGATGTGTCTCCCTTTTAGGCTACTTGGGGATCAGGGACCCACTTGAGGAGGCAGTCTGTCCATTCTCAGATCTCAAACTCCATGCTGGGAGAACCACTACTCTCTTCAAAGCTGTCAGACAGGGATGTTTAAGTCTGCTGAAGTTTCTGCTGTCTTTTGTTCAGCTATGCTCTGCCCCCAGAGATGGAGTCTACAGAGGCAAGCAGGCCTCCTTGAGCTGCAGTGGGCTCCACCCAGTTCGAGCTTCCCAGCGACTTTGTTTACCTACTCAATCCTGAGCAATGGTGGACACCCCCTCCCCCAGCCTCGCTGCCGCCTTGCAGTTCGATCTCAGACTGCTGTGCTAGCAGTGAGTGAGGCTCCGTGGGAGTGAGAGTGTCTGAGCCAGGCACAGGATATAACCTCCTAGTGTGCCATTTGCTAAGACCATTGGAAAAGCACTGTATTAGGGCAGGAGTGTCCCGATTTTCCAGGTACTGTCTGTCATGGCTTCTCTTTGTTAGGAAAGGAATTCCCCAACCCCTTGTGCTTCCCGGGTGAGGTGATACCCCACCCTGCTCCATGGGCTGCACCCACTGTCCAACAAGCCCCAGTGAGATGAACCCAGTACCTCAGTTGCAAATGCAGAAATCACCCATCTTGTGCGTCACTCACACTTGGGGCTGTAGACTGGAGCTGTTCCTATTCAGCCATCTTGGGACCTCCCTGTTTCTTGTTTTGTTTTGGAAAGACAGGGCCTCACTTTGTCACCCAGGCTGTAGTGCAGCGGCATGACTGTGGCTTATGGTACCCTTGAAATCCTGGGCTCAAGCAATCCTCCCATCTCAGCCTCCTAAGTAGCTGGAACTACAGGCAGGCACCACCACATCAGGCTAGTTTTTTCAAAATTTTTTGTAAAGACAGGGCCTCATTATGTTGCCCAGATTGGTCTCAAACGTGTGGACTAAAGTGATCCTCCTGCTTTGGCCTTCCAGTGTGCTGGGATTAAAAAATCAAACTCATGGAAACAGGGAGTAGAGTGGTAGTATCAACAAAAAGAGTTGAGTTCTGTAAAACATTTGAAGACATTTATTCTAAGCCAAATTTGAGTGACCAATGGTCTGTGACAGTACCAGGAGATCCTGAGAACATATGCCCAAGGTGGTAGGGCTATAGCTTGGTTTTATACATTTTAGGGAGACGTGGAACATCAATCAATGCATATAAGATGTACATTGCTTCAGTCTGGAAAGGCAGGACAACTAGAAGGAGGTGGGGGGCTTCCAGATCACACGCAGATTCAAAGATTTTCTTATTGGCAGTTGGTTGAAAGAGTTATTATCTAAAGACCTGGAATCAATAGAAAGAAATGTCTGGGTTATGATAAGTGGTTGTGGAGACCAAGATTTTAATCATGCAGATGAAGCCTCCAGGTAGCAGGCTTCAGAGAGAATAGATTGTAAATGTTTCTTATCAGACTTAAAGACTCTGTTCTGTCAGTCTTTTTTTATGGAATGCTTCATGAATTTGCATGTCATCTTTGCACAGGGGCCATGCTAATCTTCCCTGTGTCATTCCAAGTGTACTATATGTGCTGCCAAAGCAAGCACTATTTTATCAGTCTTAAGGGCTCTGTATTGATGTTAATGCTGGTCAGCTATACCTGAATTCCAGAAGGGAGGAGGGCATAATGAGGTATGCCTGATCCCCACTCCCCATTATGGCCTGAACTAGTTTTTCAGGATAACTTTGGAATGCCCTGGGCAAAGAGGAGGACCCATCAGTCAGCCAGAGGGTTTAGAATTTTATTTTTGGTATGCAGTGTTTACCAGGGCCGGGAATGGAGGTGACTGGGGAGGAGGAGGAAATGGGTAGATGTTGGTCAAAAGATACAAAGTTGATGTTAGGAGTAATAAGTTGTGGAGATCTATTGTGCAACATGATAGCTATAGTTAATAATAAGGTAGAATATATTTGAAAATTGCTAGAGAGTAGATTTTAAATGTTATCTTCACACATTTATGTATGTGAGATGATGAATATGTCAATTCACTTGATTTAATCATTCCACAATGTATTCATATATCAAAACATCACGTTGTACACCATAAACATATACAAGTTGTTATTTGTCAATTAGAAAATGAATTACCAGCCTGGGCAAATAAGCAAGACCCTGTCTCTACAAAAAAAAAATAAAATAAAATAATTATCCAGGCATGGTGGCATGTACCTGTAGTTCCAGCTACCCAGGAGGCTGATGCAGCAGGATCCCTTGAGCTCAGGCATTCAAGGCTGCAGTGAGTTATGATCCTGCCGCTGCATAACAGCCTGGACAACAGACCAAGACATTGCTTCTAAAAATAAAAAATAATAATAATTAATCAACTTTAGAAAAGAAACAAATAAAAATAAGAATCTACCGGTAAAATGGAAAAAAAATTACCATTTACTTAGATGACCTATGAAAGCCTTTTCATTACAGCTCTAGAGTTATATAATCAAGTTAAAAGTTGGTGATTTGCATAAGTGGCATTAGTCTGGCTCTATCACATCACTGCAACAGTGTGGCAGGCCTACGTAACAACTGTTTTAGTACTGACTGACTGGTTAAGTTAAATATTAAAAGCTAGTGCCCTTGTACAAATGGCTGCAATATAACAAAAGCCCACCATGAGTTTTGCTTAGGCCTTTCCTTAGCCTTAAAGTATGACAAAATAACGAAAAAATTCTTAACAGGGCCCATTTAGGATTGCACAAATTTTACTGGGAGTCTGAAGAAACTCTCCAGGCCTCCACAAACAAGTTTATTGGAAATCTGAAGGAACTCCCCAAACCTCTGTGATTTAGCAGGAGACAAGATAAGTGCAATCACCCCAACACTTGGCACTTGGACCCATTTAGATTAAGTAAACTTACTGAGGCTCCAGAAGAAGGTCTCCAGGACCCAGTCCTTAGTTATAGATTAAAAGAAGTTAATCACTTAGTTATAGATTAAAAGAAGTTAATGTCTTTAGATGAATGCACACTTACACAAAAACATATAGCTTAGAAGTTATATAAGCTCTGAAAAACTTTGTAATTTTGAGTTGGTCTAGTGATAATTTCCAGACCTTCTCCCTGTAATCAATTACAGAAATAACTGTCTTCCTCCCCAGTTCATCTGCATCTCGTTATTGGGCCACGATAAATAGCAGCCTGGCCCTCAGTTTGATCCAGGAACAAAAGGAAGCAGAAAGATTGAGTGATTTTGTTGTAACCCATCACAAAATCAGTATCAGTACTGTGGTGGTGATTTTATTATTATTATTATTTTATTTTTTCCAAAATAGGGTCTCACTCTGTCACCCAGGTCGGAGTGCAGTGGTGAAATCTCGGCACACTGCTACAACCTCTGCCTCCTGAGTTCAGGTAATTCTCGTGCCTCACTCTCCCGAGTAGCTGGGACTACAGGCACATGCTACCACACCCAGTTAATTTTTGTATTTTTAGTAGCAACAGGGTTTCACCATGTTGGCCAGGTTGGTCTTGAACTCCTGACCTCAAGTGATACACCTTCTTCAGTCTCCCTGAGAGACAGGACTAGCTGGATTTCCTACGCCAACTAAGAATTCCTAAGCCTGGCTGGGAAGGTGACCACATCCACCTTTAAACATGGGACTTGCAACTTAGCTCACACCCAACCAATCAAGTAGTAAAGAGAGCTCACTAAAATGCTTATTAAGCAAAAACAGGAGGTAAAGAAATAACCAATCATCTATCGCCTGAGAGCACAGCGAGAGGGACAATGATCAGGATGTAAACCCAGGCATTCCAGATGGCAATGGCTATCCTCTTTGGGTCCCCTCCCTTTGAGTGGGAGCTTTCACTCTATCCTGAAACTGCACTCTTCTGGTCCATCACCGCTCGAGCTGAGCTTTCCCTCGCCTTCCACCACTGCTGTTTGCCACCAGTCGCAGATCCCCGCTGACTTCCATCCCTCAGGGTCTGGCAAGGTGTCCACTGTGCTCCTGATCTGGCAAGGTGCCCATTGCCACTCACAATCGGGCTAAAGACTTGCCATTGTTCCTGCACAGCTAAGAGCCCGGGTTCATCCTAATTGAGCTGAACACTAGTCACTGGGTTGCACTGTTCTCTTCCGTGACCCACGGCTTCTAATAGAGCTATAACACTCACCGCATGGCCCAAGATTCCATTCCTTGGAATCCGTGAGGCCAAGAATCCCAGGTCAGAGAACGCAAGGCTTGCCACCATTTTGGAAGCAGCCCACCACCATCCTGGGAGCTCTGGGAGCAAGGCCCGCCTGGTAACAACCGGAATTGCTGGGATTACAGAAGTGAGCCACCACGCTGGTCCTGTGGTGGTTATTCTAACAAACCTCTGTGTGTGCTTGGTGGGAGAGAATCCAGTGTAGGATTGCTCTGACAGTATAGCAATGGATTATTTTAACACTATTTCGTTATTTATCTCTCCTTAACTAAATTTGAAGTTTCAGCAGTGGATCTCCTTTCAATAGTTTGTTCAGATTTCAGTTCCTTTCATTCCTACTTAGAGCTTTCTGGCTCTAAAGCCAAATTTCTGAGTTATCTGAGTGACTCATTTCAGGTGAGTGGGAACAAAAGCAAAACAGGAAATAATTACAATAACAAGGGCCAGAGACACACCTATAGGTGATAAGACTGGTAACAAGTCAGTGTCTTTGTAGAACACTCAATTTCTGAAAATGTTGCATAATGTTCACGCTCATCTGGTATTTTAACACAGTGTTTCACTTTGGCATGGTCTGTTCTTATGTGACTAAAGAACTCCTGAGTCTTCTATTTGTTTATGCTGTTTTCCATAAAAGGAAATAGTGAAATGGCTCCATCCAGATAGTTAAAGCAATATAGAGTTGCACAAAACTAAACTCACCTTAAGATAAATGGACATTGATGTTTTGGTGCTCTAAAATTGCTCCAAAACATTCTTTGTAAGTTATGCATACTGTTTAAGGGTATTTATTAGCTGTGGGCCTCAGACAAGTGGTTTAACCATTCTGTGCTTCTGGTTTTTGTGTTCGTTTGTTTTCCCTCTCTCAGCAGAATCATGTTTCTTTATCTGTAAATTGGAGTAATAACAGTACGTTCTTCAGAAGGATGTAATAAGGACTAAATGACTAAAGTGCTTGCAGCAGTGCAGAGCAGTACATGAGGTAAGGACGTGTGTACTAGCTATCATTGTTACTGTTGTAGAAAAAAAACAGGTTCTTGTCACATGACCAGGATAATTTAGGCACAGGGACACACTGTAAGGTTAGTAGGGCAGGGTTTATTGAGTGAAAAGGAAAAAAAGAGAGAGAGAGAGAGAGAGAAACAGGAACTCCAGCAAACTGAGAGTCCTTCTAGCAGGTTTTCCCCCTCAAAGATTGAATCCCAGGTCACCACACAGGAACAGGAGAGGCCAGGATCTTCACCACTGCAAATAGCGCGAACTTCCTGAGACTTCACCCAGTCCTCCCAGTGCGCAGGTGGACATTATTCAGAATCGGCTGGGAAAAGGCAGGCTTCATCCAGACCAGCACTCTGGTTTTTCCGCCTTCAGACTGCTTTAGGCTTGAAGGAGGGGTTTCACGGGGAGACTCTTGGCTGCCTCCTGTCTCTGTCATTACTGTGTCCATCCTGAAGAGTCATCAATAAGACAGATGGGCAAGAGATTGTGACTTCATTTTAAAAAGCGAGAGAGAGAGAGAAACATCTCCACCACCACCCCACCCCGACCCCTCCAAAACAAAAAACTTCCAACAGCTATGGGTAAAACTGAGACAGAACAGAGACCCCTCTTTGAAGCCTGTGGGTCCACTCCCCTCACCCCCCGGTCCCCTCCCCTCTCCCTCAGCATGGAAATGAAGGAAAATCTTGAGTTCCTTCCAGGGAAATTCCAGACACCTAGCTAGCCTTGAGAAGTAAATGAACAGCTTGTTTGGAGGCTGAGGCAGGAGAATTGCTTGAAACCGGAAGGCAGAGGTTGCAGTGAGCAGAGATAGTGCCACTGCACTCCAGCCTGGGCAACAAGAGTGAAACTCTGTCTCAAAAAATTAAAATTAAAAAATAAATAAATAAAACAATAGCCAAGGAAGTTAGAGTCAGATGTTTTGTTCTCTATAGAAACTAAAGATCACACCATAAAATATGTCCCTGAATTGTCGGAGACCCAGATCCTCACCAAATGGATCTGCTGGCACATAGAGCTCAACTAAGGGGGAACGGAGGACTGAACTCTGATGGCTGTTCTTCTGAATCTCTTCCTGAGGGGCCTGAAGGAGGTCACACCCGCAAGTCAGAGCTAACATTCTTTTCTGCTGATCTCAAATTTTTGTACAAAACTTAACCTCTTTAACCAATCGCAAATCAGAAAGTCTTTGAATCCAGTCTGGGTGTGGTGTGTCATGCCTGTAATCCTAGTTCTTTGGGAAGCCAAAGTGGGAGATCGGTTGAAGACAGGAGATCAAGACCAGCCTGATAAACATAGCAAGACTCCGTCTCTACAGAAAATTTAAAAATTAGCCAGGCATGGTTGTGCGTGCTTGTAGTCTCAGCTACTCAGGAATCTAGAGGAAGAAGGATCAGGCCTGGCGCAGTGACTCAAGCCTGTAATCCCAGTACTTTGGAAGGCCGAGGCAGGCAGATCACCAAAGTTCAGGAGTTTGAGACCATCCTGGCCAAAGTGGTGAAACCCCATCTCTACTAAAATTACAAAAATTCCGGGCGTAGTGGCAGGCATCTGTAATCCCAGCTACTGGGAGGCTGAGGCAGGAGAATTGCTTGAACCCAGGAGGCGGAGGTTGCAGTGAGCTGAGATTGCGCCATTGCACTGCAGCCTGGGCGACAAGAGTGAAACTCTATCTCAAAAAATAAGTAAAAATAAAAAATCAGGTGGGAGGATCACTTGAGCCCAGGAGTTCAAGATTACAGTGAGCTATGATCACACCACTGCACTCCAGCCTGAGCAACAAAGCAAGACCCTGTCTCAAAAACAAAATAAAACCAAAAAGCCTGCCCGTACAGGATATTAGTGACACAGTGTTAGGCACCATAGGTTTTCAGGCTCCCATGCAATAGAAATTGATGGGAGGCCAAGCAAGTTTCCCAAACACAGCTTTGTTAGGGGCTTATGCTCAAACACAAGGGAAAGAGCACTGGAGTGAGGAGTTCTCCAGCTGGCTCCCCAAGGACAGGTCTTTCTGATGTTTTAAGAAGGGTGACGTGAATAAGCACGAGGTAAGCAAACGTCATGACATGTGTGGGGTAGAGTACAGGGTGTGCAGACACAGTGTGAAATCATTTTAGTACATACATCACGTGATCAAAAAATGGCAAATAAGCCCTTCCCTGGGTGGAGATTTTAGTGTAATAATGAGGCACCTCTACAGGGTAAAGATCATCATTCTTCTGGTCTTGTATTTGTGTGGATGATAGAGTTGACTTCCTTGACTAAGACTTAGGGTGGGATGCTGCTTATCTTAGTTTCTTCAAAGTCCTGAGATCAGTGGGTATGGCGCCTTGAGTAAGATGATGGGATGCTGCTTATCTTCCTTTCTTCAAGGTCCCCGGGTCAGCAAGTAGGACAGAAAAAGAGGAAAATTATGTATTAACGGGGGTGGAGGGACCAAGTCCCGTCCCTAATCTGTCTCAATATTAGGACAAGTGCAAGACCCTCTTTGCATTAAGCCTTCTGTTATGATGCTAAGGAGCCCTAATGGGGCAGAGAGAAGGTAAATTTGGCTGGGATTCCAGAATGGGCCAAGTAAGTTGCTGAAGTGAGCAGGGAGAGAAACATTTTGGAACTTTAGGGGATAGTGAAAGAGGGGAGGTATTGAACTTTCTTCTTTCCTCTCTCCCCTTACCCCTGAATTACAGAGGATGGGAAAAAAGTTGGTTATAGAAAAAACTTGAGCTACTTTACCCCCAGCCTGCCGGAGTAATCATTTTAAAATGTGAAGTCTTAAACTCCCCTTTTTACACCTTTTAATGCATTCCCATTTCACCCAATAACAGTGATCATTATTTTGGAATGAATTAATGGGAGAGGGAGTCCGACATGATGAATAAATGTAGTCCTTAGAGAGAGATGGATTTATGAGAACGCTGCTGGCAGGAAGGACAAACCCTTGCTCACAAGTTACAGTCTGGGATTTTCTTATTCTTTCCTCTCAAAGCCCTCACATTTTCTCCTCCTTGCCTATTCCGCATTCCCAGAGGAACCTGATCGCCTCAGGACAAAGCTGGATAGGGCCTCTGTTGAGTCAGTTCCAGCCTCTCCTCTTTATGACCTCAAGAAGCTAGTGAAAACCTGTCTCCCAAGTCAGAGTGCCTTACATACCTAAAGCTCGCCTAGGTCAGGACATGCACAGATAGGATCCCTTATTGTTCAAGCACAGACAAAGCAACATAGCCCAGCAGTCAGGAGCACAGGCTTCACAGATGCATAGAGCAGAGTTGGAATCTTAATCTGGCCACTTCCAAGCTGTTAATAAACCTTTCAGAATATCAGTTTCTCGTCTGTAAAATGATGACAGGAGAACCTATTTGAGGGTTGTCAGGATACTTAAATGTGATGCCTGGCACATAGTAAGTACTCAATAAATATTGACTATTGTTAGTACTAAAATCATAATTCTAGAAGCTAGATACATAACTTTCTCTCTCCCCTCTCACATGCAAGAGAGTGGAACACAAATGTTCTATTGTTCTACTGGCCATGATAAAATTCAAGCTAGTTACAATATTTAAAAAATAACCATAGTTCTCTTCATCATAGTTAACTTCAGATGGTGTAACACAGCAGTCCCCAATCTTTTTGGCACCAGGGACCAGTTTCATGAAAGACAATATTTCCTCAGCTGGGGCTGGGGTTGGGGCTGGGCGTGTAGTTATACAGGCATGAGCAGGGCAGGAGAGGGCTGCCCCCACCCACCAGGAATGTCAAGTGATGGTTCAGCAATTATCACGTTGCTTCTCTAAAAATGATAATTAGGCAGCCAGGAGAGACAATCTCCTAATGGTCCACACCTGTTAACATTAAAAGTGTTCATTGAATGCAGACCTCATGGAGAAGCAGCTTCTGGGGCATGCGTGTTAAGAGACAAAATAGCAGGCTAGGCACGGTGGCTCGCACCTGTAATCCCAGCACTTTGGGAGGCCAAGGCAGGCAGATCACAAGGTCAGAAGTTAGAGATTAGCCTGACCAGTATGGTGAAAGCCCATCTCTACTAAAAAATACAAAAATTAGCCGGGCTTGGTGGCACTGTCCCTGTAGTCCCAGCTACTCAGGAGGCTGAGGCAGGAGAATCACTTGAACCCAGGAAGCAGAGGTTGCAGTGAGCTGAGATCATGCCACTGCACTCCAGCCTGGGCAACAGAGTGAGACCCTGTCTCAAAAAAAAAAAAAAAAAAAAAAAAGAGAGAAAAAAGGGGAAAGTATGTTGTTCAGGGGACACACGCCACTGGAAAAAGGAAAAAAACCTCAGATGAGCATGTGTATAGCTCCCTAAACACCCTGTGTGTGCTCAGTCCCAAAGAGTAAGGAAAGCACTGCACATGCGGAAAGCCCACCCTAAGGAAAGAATCTTGGGAAAGAGGCGAGCCTTTAAAATCCTAAGATCATGGTTAAATGGGGACTTGATATTCTTTTTCTCTCTTTGACCTTCAGGCACCCACTTGGATCTCTTCCGAGGGTTCTTTTCTTTATTTCCTGCCTTAAAGCCTTTTTAAATAAACTTCCATTCCTGCTCTGGAACTTACCTCGGTCTCTTTCTGCTTTATGCTCCTCAGTTGAGTTCTTCCTTCTGAGGAGGCAAGGACTAAAGTTGCTGTAGACCTGTATGGACACCTGCTGGTAACTCAGGGTAACTCTGATCTCTTCCACTGCTAACAGGGTGGGGCAGGGGTGGGCAGGGGCGGGGGGCAGAAATGGTTTCTGGATGAAACTGTTCCCCCTCAGATCATCAGGCATTAGATTCTCATAAGGAGTGCACAACCTAGATCCCCTGCATGTGCAGTTCACAATAGGGTTTGTGCTCCTATGAAAATCTAAGGCTGCCACTGATCTGAGAGGAGGCAGAGCTCAGGCAGTAATGCTCACTTGCCAGCTGTTCACCTCCTGTGGTGCAGACTGGTTCCTAACAGGCCAGACTGGTACTGGTCCGCAGCTCCGGGGCTGGGAACCGCTAGTGTAACAGTTTATTTTCCCTGGGCCGGGACAGCCTGTGGAAACAGCTAGGAAGACAGGGTTTCTATTGTTTTTACCAACCCCAGCCCCTGCCCCACACCCACTACATCCACATTCTGGGTATTTCTAACTTAGATCTTATTTTCTCCTCAAAGAAAGGAGAATCTTTAAGGGGTGAGGTAGCTCACAGATAACTTGGGTATCCTCCTAACCTTGTCTTTCAGCTTCCCGGTCACTACAAATGGCTGCCACCTCCTGACCCATCTGTACACTCCAGTCATCACTCACCCAAGCCTCACTATACTGCTTCACAACAGCCTGGCTTCTTGTGAGCAGCCCTACCCAGGTAGATCTGCTTCTTTCTTTTATTTTTTAACTTCATGTTTTCTTTCCAATAAACCTTTTGCACTCCTAAGGTCTGCTCTCTTCCAATCTGTCTCTGTCATTGCTGCTGGTACCCAGCAATCAGCTTGCCTCACCCCATTTTTTAGGCAGAGCCTGAGCTGTTTCTCAGAGGTCTCAGAAGTCCCAGCCTGTTCCAGCCCCAGTGTGCAATAAGAAATATTGTTGTTGGGCCAGGCGTGATGGTTCGTGCCCATATTCCCAACAACTGAGGAGGCTGAGGCAGGATGATTGCTTGAGGCCAGAAGTTCAAGACTAGCCTGGGCAACATTGCAAGACCCAACCTCTAAAAAAAAAAGAAAAGAAAATAATTACCAATTATGAAGTTAGTTGTGGGCTTGCAATAAATTTTTTTCTTATTTTAATTTTTTTAAAAAAGAAAAGCAATACAGTTGTCTCCGGTTATCCATGGGGAATTGGTTCCAGGACCCAATAGTGGACACTAAAGCCAGCAGATGCTCAAGACTCTTACATAAAATGGCATAATATTTGGATATAACCTACACACATCCTCCACAGAGGATGTATATACTGTATATTCTTTTCCCCAGAAACAGCCAGGACGAACTTCCGTATACTTTAAATCATACCTAGATTACTGATAACACCCAATACAAGTAAACGCTATGTAAATAGTTGTTATACTGCATTGTTTAGGGAATAATAACAAGACAAAAAAAGTCTGTACATGTTCGGTACAGACACAAATTTCTATGGAGTATTTTGATCAGTGGTTGGTTGAATCTGTGGATGCGGAACTCATGAATACAAAAGACCAACTGTCTATTGTTTTGGCTTTCATTCCAGCTTCCTGACACAGAGCTCCTAAATTATTCTAGTTTCCTTAGTGTTAAGGGTGACAAAAGCATCTTTTGTTATAATATTTGTCTTTCGTACAGAACGCCTAAAACTCTTGGAATTTTCTAAGTGATCGAAGTTTCTTTTGTTACTCTTAATAAGCCCTTTGGCTCACAGCTGAGTTTGTGCTAATGAGATGACCTTAGGGTGGAGCCCCTAGATAGCCTCAGGATGGGGTCAGTCACTGGAAAGACCCAGTAAGATGCAATAAGCTTCCAGGTTGCTGAACACTTGGAAGTACTGGGAAGGAGGGTGTTGTGCCAGAGAGGGGATGGAAGATCTACAACCTCATACCTTATCCTATCCATCTCTTCATCTGGCTGTTCATCTGTATGCTTCCTATTATCCCTTATAATTGGAAAATGTAAGTAAAATATTCCCTGAGTTCTGTGAGCCACCCTACCAAATTAACGGAATCCAAGGAAAGGAGATACGGGAACCCCGACTAACTGATTGATTGACTGAATGAGATAGGGTCTGGCTCTGTTGCCCAGGCTGGAGGGCAGTGGTGCTATCTCAGCTCACTGCAGCCTCAACCTCCTGGGCTCAAGCAGTTCTCCCACTTCAGCCTCTGGAGTACTTAAGTATACAGGTATGGGCCACCACACCCAGAAAGTTTATTTTATTTTATTTTCTGTTGTTGTTGTAGAGATGTGGTCTCACAAAAGACCTGTTGCCCTATTGCCCAGGCTGGTCTTGAACTGCTGGGTTCAAGTAATCCTCCCACTTAGGCCTCCAAAAGTGCTGGGATTACAGGCATGAGCCACCATGCCCAGCTGGAACCTCGAACCATAGCCAGTCAGTCAGAAGTACAGGTAACAATCTGGGACTTGCAATTGACATCTGAAGGGGGGACAGTCTTGTAGCACTGACCCCTTAACCTGTGGGATCTGACACTAATTCCAGGCAGATAACATCAGGATTGAATTGAATTAGAGGACACATAGTTGGTGTCTGCTGGAAAATTGTTTGGTGTATGCAGAATGTTGGGACAACTAAGTTCCTCTTCAAAGCCTCAACTTCCTGGTCATAAGCTGTAAAAGCTTTAAATCAACCCTACTCCCTTCTTCCCCCCTTCTTCTCTTAGCAAATCATGCATTTACCTTATTTGAGAAGGTTTAAGTCTCAGTCAGTTGGGATCAGCTTAGATTGTGCATCCAACCCCAGTCAATAGGGGAAGGACACAGAAACAGGAACCACGTTAGGGTTAAAACTCCTTCCCTCCTTTGTTCAGTGTGCTCTTGCGAATGCATCAGGCACAAGCAGCACCCTTCTGCAGAAGTGAAGCTGCCTGATTTGTTTTCTAAGACCACCAGAGCGGGCACAAAAGAACCAGCGAGTAGGCAAGTGTAGGAGCAAAACTGCAAGTTTATTTTGGTCACCTAAGGTGTGGGAAGAGGTCTGTCGGCCTCCAGCAAAGAAAGCCAACAGAGCCCGCCGGTGGGGCTCTCCGACGGAGTTCCCGCAGTCCTGACATCCCGACAGGAGTGGAGGACTGAGGAAGGCCACGCGTGGCCTGCCTCTGGAGCGGCTTTTCTAGGAGTGGGAGGGCAATAGGCGGGGCATGGGCGTGTCAGGGGGCGTTCCACAGGTGCGACCAGGTAAATCTTGGTCTCTTCAGATTGACGTCACCTGGCACATGCCCAGTTGGTCTGCACCTTCCCGGGCACCGGCTGCATTTTCGCGTGCGCGGGAAAAGTTGGGGGGGATGAAGAACCTGGAAGTGCACCATCTTGCCTCCGTTCGTCCAAACACTGCCTTGCTGAGAAATTTTCTGTCTAAGTGCTGGTTTCTTTTGGCTACGCCAAGCACTTATTTCTAATACAGAAAATCTCCACATAGCTGGTCACAGAACTGTTTTGTGATATGTGAGAGTAAAGAGGTAAAACAGTTTGTTTTTGACTTTATACCCAGAGAATCCATTTCCTTCCCCCTTCCTGAGATCCCAAGAAACCCACCCTAAATCTCCTTGACCCCTTCTCATGCAACATTGGGGTAAACAACATTTCTCCCTCCTTCAGTTGATCTTCCAGCCTCTGGGGACAGATGCATTCCCAAGTAGCATCAGCAACTCTCCTCTGGGGATCTTGCTAAAACTGTAATAATCACAACCCCTTATTAGTCCATTTCCTTAACCCATACATAACATTCTACATTTAGCCCGTTTTCTCCAAAAACGTAGTCACCCTTGTGATTTTGTAAATTTAGTAAGTTTACTGAAAAACTGGAGAGGGATTATATCACACACAGTAGTTTTCCTACATTTGGTACCTCTGCCCTCTCTCGCCTCTGGCTCCACACTGCTCTCACTGAGAAACCTCTCCAAGGAATGGGCCTTTTAGGAGGTACACACTGAGGAGGGGAAGAGAACTGCCCCTAGGTTGACTTGCCTTTGTAAAAGGAAAATAAATCTTAGGGCCCCAAAATCACTAAGCTAAAGGGAAAAAATCAAGCTGGGAACTGCTTAGGGCAAATCTGCCTCCCATTCTATTCAAAGTCACCCCTCTGCTCACTGAGATAAACGCATATCTAATAGCCTCCTTTGGAGAGGCTAATAAGAAACTCAAAAGAATGCGACTATTTGTCTCTTATCTACCTATGACCTGGAAGCCCCCCCCTCCCCCCGCCATCTTTGCTTCGAGTTGTCCCGCCTCTCTGGACCAAACCAATGTTCATCTTATATATGTTGATTGATGTCTCATGTCTTCCTAAATGTATAAAATCAAGCTGTGCTCTGACCACCTTGGGCACATGTTGTCGGGACCTCCTGAGGCTGTGTCATGGGTGCGGGTCCTCAACCATGGCAAAATAAACTTTCTAAATTAACTGAGTCCTGTCTCAGGTATTTGGGGCTCGTACCTTCTCCAGTGCCACTGAAATTATGATGATTAAAACATCCTCAGAACTGTGCAGATATATGTTCTGTATTCCCCTCTCTTAACCACTTGAACATGGCTTGAGATACAGTGTGAGTTCCGTTTACCTCCTTTTCTTGCTCTAGAAAGAGCTTTCTGGGTCTTCTGGATCTATTTCTATTTCTTTATTACCTCTTATCACTAGAAACTTTTACTTTCCAATTTCAATTTTTTTCTTTTTCTTTGGCCAAGGCCAGTCTTTAGCATAGCTAACTGAGGGGGTGGGAGGCAGGGTTGTCTCCTAAAATAAGGATAAAATGGAGCTAAAGTTTTTCACAAACTTTATATTAGTTTATAATTTATCTTATTTGCCTAACCATATAAAGGTAAATTCAGTTAAATTTATGTTTAGCAAATACTCAACACACAGACACACACACAGCACCATACCGAGTACATCTAGGGATATGTTGGGGGGCAGAAAACCATTCCCCAAAATATGGCCATTGGCTTGCTGAGTGCTTTTGAAAATTGAAAGGCCTCAGTGAAATGGGATAGTTCCCTTGACCCCTTTGCAGGACTCATGAAGGGGGTGGCTCATTTACTCAGCCCACAGCTCTCAACCCCTCGTGGGAGGGGGAGCATGCGGGTGGGCAGGTGCAGTGGCCAAGATAAGTGCTTCTGGGGGAGCATGCGGGTGGGCAGGTGCAGGGGCCAAGATAAGTGCTTCTGGGAGCCAACAGGAGCGGAACCCCATGTGGCCCCTGGCAGCATCTTGGGTATACCTGCAACCCCTAGAGACTCAGAGGGTGCATGTCACAGTGTGCTCTTTTAACTCTGCTGTCTACAAATGGCTTAAGTGTTTAACAGCTGAGTGTGACAGCCCTCTGTATACTGAGCTCTTGTTCGGCATGCAGAAGAATCAGGTCACATGAACAAATTGAAGATGGTAAATGTGGGGGATTTTATTGCCTATGGAAGTGACTTCCAGCAGGATGGGCAGCTGGAAAGGGGATGGAGTGAGAAGGATGGAGTGCGAAGGTAGTCTTCCCTTGGAGTTCAGCCAGCTCAGTTCCATCCCCAGCTGAACTCTTCTCCAAAGTCCTGCTGTCAAGTTGTCCCTCTGAAGTCAAGCTGCTTCTCTCCAATGTCCAGCTGCTTCTTCTCTTCTCTCCTTCTCTGCTGTTCCGCTCTGTTGCTCTGCCAGTAGAGCCTGGGGTTTTTATGTGTACAAGATCAGGGCGGGCGGGCCAAAAAGCAACATTAAAGTGGGAAAACAAGAATGCATGTTCTCACTTTGGGCAGAAGTTCCAGGCTTGAGGTTGGGGCCCTCGCTGGGGCTGCCCTCTTCTATCCAGTATTTCCTTGCCTCCTATCCATTTCATCAGAATAGGTCTCAGAACCAAAATTGCTCTCTGACTTTTCCCCGACCCCGGTCTCTCTCATCCTCTTTTCCAAGCCACCAGGAGGGAATCTCTCCGGAATTTCCTTATTTGATTAAGAAAGCATCTTTCCAAAAGAAATGAAATTGTTTTAAGACTCCCTCCCTAGAAAATCTCATGAAATAACCAGGAAAGATCAACCACCAGAGAGTAGAAGAGACCAGGAGTCTTCATCATGTCCAGACAGAATTTTCATCTCTTTTTCTGAGGGCAATTTCAAGAGATTCCCTGAGGGGCTTTATCTACATAATAATAAAAAAA
>NW_016804151.1:495516-541890 GCF_001698545.2 Rhinopithecus bieti
AAAAAAACCTTTGTTCTGCCCCCTCAACTTTGGAGTTACTCCCAGTCAGCTCCCAAAGAGAACCACAGTCTGAGCATTGGGCCTATTCATTCCTCCATCCCTCCCCGGACCCCATGAAACAGGGTATAGAAGCTTCTGTACCGCTGAGTTGTTGGGTGATCACCATGTGATTCTCCCCCTGTGCCCAGCACATTAATAGATTTTGTGGGCTTTTATCCTATTAATCTACCTTTTGTCAGTTGCTTTTCAGAAAACTTCATGGTATTTTTTCTTTTTTTTTTTCTTTCTCTCTCTCTTTTTCCTTCTTTCTTTCTTTTCTTTCCTTTTTTGATAGGGTCTCACTCTGCCTCCCAGGCTGGATAGCAGTGGCTAGATCTCAGCTCACTGCAACCTCCATCAGTTCCCCCACCTCAGCCTCCCTAGCAGCCAGGACTATAGGCATGTGCCTCCATACTTGGCTAATTTTTTAAAATTTTTGTAGAGATGAAGTCTCACTATATTGCCCAGGCTGGCCTCAAACTCCTCGCCTCAAGCGATCCTCCTGCCTTGGCCACCCAAAGTGCCCAGCTTCAGAGAAACTTCAAAGGGCTAAGGACAAGTTTTCCCTTGGCCCCTACAGATACAAATGCAAATGTGACTGAGGCTGTGGCCTCCTAGAGCTGATAGTCTGATAGAAAAAATAACACACAGAAAACTAGAAAACTCAGAAATCCATGGCAAGTGATGTTAGAGAGGGACTAGAGGCAGAGGGGATAAGGCTGTCTGGAATGTCCCACAGGAGAAACAGAGGAAGTCTTTGAGGTCAAAGCATCATTTTATCTGGGCTTCTAGGGTACATTTTATACCATAAAAACCCTGAGCATTTTGCAGGTGCAAGGCTCAATATCAGCAATATCGTTGTTCAGGCCTAATATTGCTTTCGATAATCGGTGATTCAGTCAGTCTAGGAAATCCCTAGTGATAACACCTCAGAAGTCTGAGAACAGGTTTTCTGAATTGAGAAGGCATGTAGGACTCGAACCCATGCAGAGGCCGGGTGCAGTGGCTCACACCTGTAATTCGAGACCAGCCTGACTAACATGGTGAAACCCCATCTCTACTAAAAATACAAATTAGCCAGGTGTGGTGACACATGCCTGTAATCCCTGGTACTTGGGAGGCTGAGACATGAGAATCGCTTGAACCCAGGAGGCAGAGGTTGCAGTGAGCCAAGATCGCACCACTGCACTCCAGCCTGGGTGACAGAGCGAGACTCCATCAAAAAAAATAATAATAATAAAATAAATTAAAAAATAACCCATGCAGAGCAATATATATTTCTATTCTCTCCTATTTGACTATTCAGATGAGTCAGGAAAAGGAGTGTTAAGACTGCTGACCACTCTGTATTCCAAATTTGTTCTCTAAGGATTATAGTCTGGAAAGTTAACGATCAGTTTATTCAACATGATTCAGACTTGGGGAACGCAGATCACACCACCTCAACTCACAAAACAGGTGACCTCATCATGTTCTCTCCAAGTCCCTGATGTACAAAAGCATAGAAATCATGCATCTTAGGCTTCCCAAAGCAGTCCCAGTTTTATATAATCTTCCTCTTTTGGATGAAAACAAAACATAAAGCCAAATGTAACTTATTTTTTGCAGACTTGATATATACAAAATTCAAAATTAAAGAAAATGTATTTTGTCAAAATGTCAATCCTGATTTTGGGTACCATATATAGAAGAAATGACGTTGATTTCTCACTCTAGGGAAGAGTGAATCAGGGCCTGAGGAAGAGGGAAACAATTAAATGTAAAAGATTACTGTCTATAAAAGAGTATATTGATATTCATACGAGCACTTACTGATGATCTAGTAGATTCAAGAAAATCCTAAGTAATGAGAGGAGATATTATGCCTTTGAATAAAATAGGCTGTCTGGCACCTGAGAGCTCATAAACTAGTAGGGAAGACAGTTTACACAAACATCTTTAATATAAAAGAGGGCTTGAGAAGTGCTACAATTAAAGTGCCAAGTATTGTATTGTGAGTAATTAGGGAGGGGAGTGTTTGTTTCAGTTCATTCTCCATACTGCCACCAAAAGGAACTTTCTTTCTTTCTTTTCTTTATTGAGACAGAGTCTTGCTCTGTCACCCAGACTGTAGTGCGGTAGCAATATCTCAGCTCACTGCAGCCTAGAGCTCCCAGGCTCAAGTGATTCTCATGCCTCAGCCTTCTCAGTAGCTAGGATTACAGGCATGTGGCACCACACCTGACTGATTTTTGTATTTTTAGTAGAGACAAGGTTTCACCATGTTGCCCAGGTTGGTCTCGAACTCCTGGCCTCAAGTGATCTGCCTGCCTCAGCCTCTGAAAGCACTGGAATTATAGACATGGGCCTATATATATATATAATTATAGGCATGCCCAGCCAAAATAAACTTTCTTAAATGATAACTTTGGGCCAGGCACAGTGGCTCACACCTGTAATCCCAGAAATTTAGAAGGCCGAGGTGCGTGGATCACTTGAGGCGGGGAGTTCGAGACCAGCCTGGTCAACAGGTGAAACTCCGTCTCTAGCGAAAATACAAAAATTGGCCAAGCATGGTGGCATGCACCTGTATTCCCAGTTACTCTGGAGGCTGAAGAACGAGAATTGCTTGAACCCAGGAGGTGGAGGTTACAGTGAGCCGAGATTATGCCACTGCACTCCAGTCTGGGTGATACAGAAAGACTCTGCCTCAAAAAAAAAAAAAAAAAAAAAAAAAAAAAAAAGGAAAAAAAAAGTAATTTCATCATGTCATTTCCTGGCTTAAAAATTCTCAGTGACTCACCAACACCCTCATGAAAAAAGACCAAACTTGGTTTTCAGAGCACCTGTCTCATTTCTGAACTCTTCCAGCCATAAACCATTCCAACCCAACATTCTAAACAATTTGTAAACATGCTCGTTCCTTTAAAACTCTAGACATTTGCACTTTCATTTTGCTTACAATCTCCCATTTCCTCCTCCTGAACTCTCAGCACCTCTACTCTACCCAGCTTGGCCTAAATCCAAATCATCTCTTGAGTTTCAATGAAGACCTCAATCAGCAAGCTTTCCTTTATCTCAAATGGAGTGTGTACTTCTGCCATTAACCCACACGTGTCCCTCCACTATACTTTTAATTATACATTGCTCTGTCTGCTGTTTTTCACAGTGCAGGCAAATAATATAAAATTATATTAAAAAGTAAATTTTGCCAGGAACAGTGGCTCACACCTGTAATCTCAACACTCCTGGAGACCGAGGCAGGCAGATCACACGGCCAAACCCCATCCTGTCTCTACAAAAAATACAAAAATTAGCTGGGTGTGGTGGTGCACCCCTGTGGTCTCAGCTATTCTAGAGGCTGAGGCAAGAGGGTGGTTTGAGCCTGGGAGGTCAAGGCTGCAGTGAGCTGAGATCGTGCCACCGCACTCCAGCCTGGGTGACAAAGTGAGACCCTGTCTCAAAAATTAATAAATAAATGAATAAATAAGTAAATTTTAACAGAAAAAAAACAAAAAAGTTAATATTCATTATGTTCAATTATCATACTCTTGCACTAAACTTTTTACATACACAAAGACAGCAATCCTGTCTTTAATTCATTTCTGTGTTCATTAAGTATCTTACATTGCCTGAAACATAAGTTATTTAATAATCATTTGTCAAGTGAGTAATTAAGGACATTCTTCACTATGAAATCCTCACTTACCAGACTTCAGCCTGCATCAGCCTAAAACTCCTAAGAGATAAGGTCCACAATTCGCAATCTAAGTCCTTTAATGCACAGCCTCAGCATCCAGACCTCACCATCTGACATCTTGAGACTTAGGGCCATCCCACATGGGCCATTATAATTATTCAATCACACTAGCTATCACAGAGTTGGCATAAATGACCAGGAACAAAAACATATTTTTCCCAATACCCTCCTTCCTATATTGCTTGATTATTCCTTCCCTCCCATACCTGTACCCTCTTAGCATCCCAAATTCGTAGAATACTACCTCAATTCCTAGTCATGATTAAGACTCAGCTTTGGCTCAAGAACATTTCCCCTACAGCCTCGTTAATGTGGTTGGCCTTTTCCCCACCCGATATACCCAAAGGTGGGTAAGTGAGGTTAAGATTTTCCTCACTCCTAATAGCACTTCCAGGTCTTCACTCTCCTTGAAGTGTCACTGCCCTTTTGAGAGTTATTCTTTCTCTGACATCTGTTTATTTTACCTGCTCGCATTCTTGGAATACTTGGTAGTTTTCAATGTCCAGTGGATAACCCTTCTAACACTCTAGTTTCCTAGTTTCTTGATGCCTGCAACTTCAATAATTACTGTTTCTCCTTCATTCAGCTACTCATTCTTGTGATTATTTCTGAACCTTGTCATCATCTGGAATTACTTTATTAACCCATTAATTATATTCCAAACTATAATAACTCATCCTCCTACTAGGACTCTCATCTTTCAAGCACCCACTAGACAGTCCTTTTGACTCTCACAAGACCGTTCTTCTATTTCTTATTCTTTCATTTCTCCCAATCTTCTCCCAACCTCTTTTCCTTCCGAACCCAGGATACTCTTATGTGGTGGATCACATGCACAATTTTTCATGAACAGCCTTGATTCCAAGGCATACCTATCTTTAAATTCTGGGTCAATTCCACAACTGCCTTCTCTACTCTCACATTGGGACAATAAGCACAATTGAATAAAATGATACTCATTATGCAAATGTACCACTAAAAATTAACAACCCTCAACCTCAGTGAGGTCGTTTAGCAATTCCTCCTATTCCACTTTAAAGATTAATCTAAACCTTAGCCAATTTTATCAACTCCCCACCCTTTTTCACTTCTATCAAGTGACCTTCACCAAATTTCAACCAAGTCACATACCTGTAATTTTACCTAGATTCTCCCTAATTCTCACCAACTTCTCTCCAATTTTAGAGAATAAGACATTCCTCTTTCTTAACTGCATTCCCTGTTGCCCCACAAAGAATGCCGCTCCTTCACTTAGCCATCTCTCTCCTGCATTACCTTAGCCCAGGGGGATGTCAAACTTTTTCTGTGAAGTACCACATAGTTAATATTTTAGGCTTTGTAGGTGTGTCAGGTTGATTTTGCAATAAAGAAATTTTTGCCACTATAAAGACATTGTTTTGTCACTATAAAGAAATTTCCTGAGGCTGGGTAACTGAAAAATGAAAGAGCTTTAATTGGCTCACAGTTCTGCAGGCTGTACAACAAGCATTGTGCTTCTGGTAAAGCCTCAGGGAGCTCTTACTTATGGTGGAAGGCAAAGCTGGAGCAGGCATGTCTCATGGCGAGAGTGGGAGCAGGAGAGTGAAGGGGAGGTGAGGTGTCACACTTTTTTATTTTATTTATTTATTTGGAGACACAGTCTCACTCTGTCACCCAGGCTGGAATACAGTGGTGCCATCGGGGTTCACTGCAGCCTCGACCTCCTGTGCTCAAGCCATCCTTCTACCTCTCTGAGTAGCTGGAACTACAGGCTTGAGCCACCACATCCAGCAAATGTTTTTGATCTTTTTTCCTTTTTTTGTAGAGATGGGGTCTTACCATATTGCCCCAGGTTAGTCTCAAACTTTTGGGCTCAAGCAATCCTTCTACCTCAGCCTCCCACAGTACTAGGATTACAGGCATGAGCCATTGTGCCCAGTCTGTCACAATCTTTTAAACAACCACATTTCTTTTTTTTTTTTTTTTTTTTGAGATGAGATGGAGTCCTGCTCTGTCATCCAGGCTGGAGTGCATTGGCACGATCTCGGTTCACTGTAACCTCTACCTCCCAGGTTTAAGCAACTCTCCTGCCTCAGCCTCCCAAGTAGCTGGGATTACAGGCATGCACCACCATGCCTGGCTAATTTTTGTATTTTTTGTAGAGACAAGGTTTCACCATGTGACCAGGCTGGTCTCGAACTCCTGACCTCAGGTGATCCGCCCATCTCGGCCTCCCAAAGTGCTGGGATTACAGGCGTGAGCCACCGCGCTCAGCCTAAACAACCACATTTCAAGTGAACTAACTGAGTAAGAGCTAACTTATCACCAAAAGGATGGTGCTAAACCATTCATGAAGGATCCTCCATTATCCAGTCACCTCCCATCAGGCCCCACCTCCAACACAGGAATTATATTTCAACATGAGATTTGGAAGAGACAAATATCCGAACTGTATTAGTAGGCCTTACCATCTCTGTCACAACTATTCAACTCTGCTGTTATAATGTGAAAACAATCGACAATATATAATAAATGTGTGGCTGCGTTCCAATAAAACGTTATGGACAATGAAATTTGAATTTCATATTTCACATGAACAAAATATTGTTTTTAAAGATGTAAAATCCATTCTTAGTTCAGGAGTGATACAAAAACAGGCAGTCAGCCATATTTTGCCTCCCTTAACCTGGCCTATAACAGATTCTCAGAGTGAGGTCTCAACAGCATCAGCATCATGTGGGAATGTGTTAGAAAGGCAAATTTTCCTGCCCCACCCCAGATCTAGTGAATCAGAAACTCTGGGCCTGCGGCCAAGCAGACTAAGGCCTAACAAGCTCTCCAGGTGATTCTGATACATACTCAAGTTTGAGAACTACTGTCCTCTAAACAAGTTCAAGTCTCTCCTTCAAAAACAGGCCTCGACTTTGCACCTCAAACTTTTTCTCATTTCATCCAAAATTCCAAAATGGTTAGTCAATTCTTGCTGGCTCCATTTTCTCAGCATAATTTACCATGTGTTTATAAAATGAGAGTAAGAATACCACCGAGTGGTTGTCAGAACTACATAAGATGATTACAGGTGGGAATTCCACATAGGAAATTCTTCATGTAGTAAAGAAAGGTGGAAAGGATTTTAACTGCACAGCCCAGGGAGGAGAAATATAGAAGGAACACTGCCTGCCTCCCCATAATCCCCTTGCCCACTCCTCATCATGGAAGAAGAGTGAGCTGATGGGTGAGTCTGGGAAAAGGAATGAAACCTGGTCTGCTTACAGGAGCAGCTGGAACCTATTCAGCCTCTCTGTGCAAAGTAGAAAGAGGTGCCTCCTCAGGGGAACACAGTCCTATAGAGCAAAGCTTGGTGATTGAAAGGTAACCCGTGGAAATAAGAATAAGATACAATTTATCCAAGTGGACAGAGCCCTCAGGGACACTATTGGGTCCTGTTTGCTCGTCTTCTGCTGGTTTCCGTCGTTTGGTTTCTAAATTACTGTGGTCTGTTAATTTCCTAAAGTCTCTGTAAATCACCCCTCAGCCTCAATGAAACCAACAATCTCTTTGATAGA
The DNA here is from genome assembly GCF_001698545.2 of Rhinopithecus bieti. Lineage (NCBI taxonomy): Eukaryota > Metazoa > Chordata > Mammalia > Primates > Cercopithecidae > Rhinopithecus > Rhinopithecus bieti. The sequence continues at coordinate 502,840 of NW_016804151.1, forward strand.
AACTTTTAAACAGGTACAGTAGTCTATCACCAACAGGGTCCTGTACTTGCCCAAGATTGCCGGGACAATTTTCCCCAATGTTCAGTTTTTCCATCTACTGACCAATATAGCAATGGTAAAAGTATTGTGTGGGCTGGGCACAGTGGCTCACGCCTGTAATCCCAGCACTTTGGGAGGCCAAGGAGGGCGGATCGCGAGGTCAGGAGCTCAAGACCAGCCTGACCATGCCTGTAATCCCAGCTACTTGGGAGACTGAGGCAGGAGAATCACTTGAACCCAGGAGGCGGAGGTTGCAGTGAGCCGAGACCACACCACTGCACTCCAGCCTGGTGACAGAGCGATACTCCATCTCCAAAAAAAAAAAAAGGTATTGTGTGGAGTGTGTTGTTTGAAAATATAGGTGCTTGAATTTCCATTTTTCCTGTTCACTAAGATCATAATTGCAGTATTTAATGCAGACAGCAGTCATGCCATCATCCTTGCTTTTGGAAAAAAAGTGACTGACAAAAACAAAGCAGCGTGAAGAATGTGCCAAGTTAGAGCTACATCTGAAGTGCTCATGGGATGTTAGAGGAAATAGGAGAATCAGAGAAGTTCTCACAAAACTGTAAGAAATATATTGCTTTTTTTTTTTTTTTTCAGAGCTGGGGGTCTCACTATGTTGCCCAGGTTGGCCTTGAATTGCTGAGCTCAAGAGATTTTTCTGCCTTAGCCTACTGAGTATCTGGGACGACAGGTGTGCACCACCGTACTCAGCTAATAAGTAGCATTTTTATGGGTGGATAAAAAGACAAAGGAATTCCAAGTGAGGACACAGCATGATGAAAATAGGGGGAATAATCTGGGGTGGCTGGAGCACAGAAATATTGAGAGTTGGCATGGTTGAACTTGACAGCCAAATCCTGACTCTTTATGTGTCACAGAGTTATCCCCTGGTATCCACGGGGGATTGGTTTCTGGACCTCATTTTATATGAGGGACTTGAACATCCATACCAAAATCCATTGATGTTTGTATTAGTCCATTTTCATGCCACTGATAAAGACAAACCCAAGACTGGGTAGAAAAAGAGGTTTAATTGAACTTACAGTTTCACATGGCTAGGGAGGCCTCAGAACCATGGTGGGAGGTAAAAGGCACTTCTTACATGGTAGCAGCAAGAGAAAAATAAGGAAGATAACAAAAACCATGATAAAACCATCAGATCTCGTGAGACTTATTCACTACCATGAGAACAGTATGGAATGAGGAAGATGCAAAACCTATGATAAAACCATTAGATCTCATGAGACTTATTCACTACCATGAGAATGGTATGGGGGAAACTGTCCCCATGATTCAAATTATCTCCCACCAGGTGCCTCCCACAACACATGGGAATTATGGGAATACAATTCAAGATGAGATTTTGGTGGGGACGCAGAGCTGAACCATATCAGTGTTCAAGTCCGTCATATAAAATGGTATAGTCGGCCAGGCATGGTAGCTCACGCCTGTAATCCCAGCACTTCGGAAGGCTGAGGCAAGTGGATCACCTGAAGGTCAGGAGTTCGAGACCAGCCTGACCAATATGATGAAACCCCCCCATCTCTACTAAAAATACAAAAATTAGCCGGGCGTGGTGGCATGCACCTGTAATCCCAACTACTCGGGAGGCTGAGACAGGAGAATTGCTTGAACCCAGGAGGTGTAGGTTGCAATGAGCCAAGATTATGCCTTTGCACTCCAGCCTGGGCAACAAGAGCAAAACTCCGTCTCAAAATAAAATAAAATAAAATAAAATAAAATAAAGTGGTATAGTATTTGCATATCCTTCTGTATACTTTAAATCATCTTATGGTTACTTATAGTACCCAGTGCAATGTGAATAGTATGTAAACAGTTGTAACACTACATTGTCTAGGAAATAGTGGCAAGAAAAAAGTCTATACAAGCTCAGTACAGACACAACCGTTTTTTTTCTCTTTTTTCTTTTTTTTTTTTTTTTAATATTTTTGTCTCATGGTTGGTTAAATCCACAGATCTGGAATTCATAGAAACAGAGGACCAACTGAACTAAGCCCTGTTAGGACTGAGACAATTTAAGTGATTCTTTATCTTTAATGGATTTAGTAGAGTACTTGGAACATAGCAGCAGATTATTAAATATTTGTAACATGAAAAAAATGAATGTGTGAAATTTCATGTACTTATACTGAGTCAGGTGGCCTAACAAACTGTAAGGAGTCCCAGCAGATGGAGGAGGCAGGAAGTCAAGCTAGAAAATTTACATGTAAGTTATTGTTTATTGCTTGATGAGCTCATCAGATGAGTCAGAAATCGTTTTCCCAATATTCCTGTAATAGATTCAGACGACAAATACAAAACTTAATTTGCTTCCAACAACTTCTTTAAAGGAAAAAATTATGGCCAGGCATGGTGGCTCACACCTGTAGTTCCAGCACTTTGGGAGGCCAAGGCAGGCAGATTATGAGGTCAGGGGTTTGATACCAGCCTGGCCAACATGGTGAAACCCTGTCTCTACTAAAAATACAAAAATTAGCCGGGTGTGGTGGCACTTGCCTGTAATCCCAGCTACTCAAGAGGCTTAGGCAGGAGAATCGCTTGAACCCGGCAGGCAGAGGTTGCCATGGGAGCCAAGATTGCGCCACTGCACTCCAGCCTGGGCAAGAGAGACTCATCTCCAAAAAAAAAAAAATTGTAAAAATAAATCATGTTTATTTCAGAAAACTTGGGACATATCCTACAAATTATAATAAAGACTGTTTAAATCCCTGTAATCTCATCAAGTAATGATGTAACAGTATAACAATATTTTCTCATGTCATAAATATTCTTTGAAAGTATTATTTAAATGTGATTTTCTGCAAATGCATACATCAGTTTGTTTTCTATTTATTTAACCATTCCTCTATTAGGAGACATGTAGACAATTTCCAAATATTCCTTACACTTTTGTAAATGTATCTTTATTATTATTATTACTATTTTTTTTTCTGAAACAGAGTCTTGCTCTGTCACCCAGCCTGGAGTGCTGCAACCTCTGCCTCCCGGGTTCAAGTGATTCTCCTGCCTCAGCCCCCTGAGTAGCTGGACTACAGGTGCCTGCCACCACACCTGGCTAATTTTTTGTGTTTTTACTAGAGATGGGGTTTCACCGTGTTAGCCAGGATGGTCTTGATCTCCTGACCTCGTGATCCACCCACCTCGCCCTCCCAAAGTGCTGGGATTACAGGCATGAGCCATTGCTCTCAGCCATAAATGTATCTTTAAATATAACTCTAATAATTTTCACAGTGAAGAGCCCTAAAAATACCCTTAAAACCCTATTAAAGACAAAAGGCTAGGCACGGTGGGTCATGCCTGTAATCCCAGCACTTTGGAAGGCCGAGGCTGTCAAATTACTTGAGGCCGGGAGTTTGAGACCAGCCTGTCCAACATGATGAAACCCCGTCTCTACTAAAAACACAAAAAGTAGCTGAGTGTGGTGGTGCATGCCTGTAATCCCAGCTACATGGGAGAGGCAGGAGAATCACTTGCACCCAGGAGGCAGACGGTGAGTGAGCCGAGATCTCGCCACTGCACTCCAGCCTGAGTGACAGAGTGAGACCCTGCCTCAAAAATAAAAATTTAAATTAAAAAAAAAAAAACAAACTCTTAAAGACAAAAGAAGTTGAAAAAATGTAGCTATACTATATGTATAAAATAGTTTAACAGGCTGGACGCAGTGGCTCACATCTGTAATTCCAGCACTTTGGGAAGCTGAGATGGGAGGATTGCTTGAGGCCAGGAGTTCGAGACCAGCCTGGTCAACATAGCAAGACCCCATCTCTGTTTAAAAATAATAATTTAAAAGAAAAGGAAAATAAAATAGCTTTACAGTAGAAATCTGTAGGCTCTTCTAAAAATAACAATGTATAACACATTTTCAGTCAAAATTCCACCTGAACTTCTTTTTTTTTTGAGACAGTGTCTCACTCTGTCACCAGGCTAGAGTGCAGTGGCACGACCTCGGCTCACTGTAACCTCTGCCTCCTTGGTTCAAGCAATTCCCCTGCCTCAGCCTCCTGAGTAGCTAGGATCACAGGTGTGCACCACCACATCCAGCTAATTTTTTTTTTTTTTTTTTTTTTTTTTGAGACGGAGTCTTGCTCTGTCGCCCCAGCTGGAGTGCAGTGGCCGGATCTCAGCTCACTGCAAGCTCCGCCTCCCGGGTTTATGCCATTCTCCTGCCTCGGCCTCCAGAGTAGCTGGGACTACAGGCGCCCACCACCTCGCCTGGCTAGTTTTTTTGTACTTTTTAGTAGAGACAGGGTTTCACCGTGTTAGAATGGTCTCGATCTCCTGACCTTGTGATTGGCCTCCCAAAGTGCTGGGATTACAGGCGTGAACCACCATACCTGGCCTGAACTTCTTATAAGTGATTAATATTCTTTATTTGGTGTTACACATAAACTACACTAAAATGTCTTTCAATAATTGAAAAGTAGAATTTTAGGTAGGGCACAGTGGCTCACTCCTGTAATTTCAGCCGTTGGGGAGGCCAAGGTGGTAGGATTGCTTGAGCCTAGGAGTTTCAAACAAGCCTGGGCCACAAAGTGAGACTCAGTCTCTACATAAAATTCTTCAAAAACCAACCTGGCATGGTGGTGCCTGCCTCTAGTTCCAGCAACTCAGGGGGCTGAGGTGGGAGGATGGCTTGAGCCTGGGAGGTTGAGCCTGCAGTGAGCTGTTTATCATACCACTGCACTCCTGTCTGGGAGACAAAGCGAGACCCTGTCTTGAGAAAATAAAAAAGAAAAGAAAGAAAGAAAAAAATAGCATTTTGGATACCAGGAATTCTAATTAGATTGACATAATTAAGACCAAAAATATAAAGCAGACATTGCTACCTTATCTTCAGCCCTTGCCCTTAACAGGCTAATGAACACAAATTAAAACACAGGTAATTCTTGCTTGGTTCTGAGACAGTAAAGGGATTTCCCCAGTATTTAAATATATTCATATATTCATTTATATAACTAGATAAATCAAAACATAAAACCAATTTCTAATTGACTTTGTGATGGCATTCTCCATCTTTGTGAAAAGTTTAACATTACTAATCAAGTCCAAACTTATCTTTAGAAGAGGAAACAGTGAGAGCATTTATTGAATTGGAATTACTCTCAAAATTCAAGAAACAATTGTATTCATTTAACCATAAGCCAGACTTAGTTAAATCAGAACTGTCCAACAAAAATATTCTGTCAGTCATTAATGATCTGAATTCTGGTGTATGAGATCAATTAAATTATGACACACATTTAAAAAGTCATGAGGCTTGTCACAGTGGCTCATACCTATAATCTCAGCACTTTGGGAGGCCAAAGTGAGAGGATTGCTCGAGGCCAGGAGTTGAAGACCAGCCTGCACAACTTAGCAAGCCCTTGTCACTACAAAAAATTAAAAATTAAAGATTAGCCAGGTGTGTTGGCATACACCTGTAGTCCCAACTACTCAGGAGGCTTGAGGTGCGAAGATTGTTTGAGCCCAGGAATTTGAGGCTGCAGTGAGCCATGGTTGTGCCATTGCACTCCAGCCTAGGCAACAGAGCAAGACCCTATCTCTTAAAAGAAAAAAAAAGTTATGAGACATTTCTGCTTTGTAATAAGGCAGTGGCCAATTACTACTTATTAGGAGCTTTTTGAGATAAGCTATCAAGTCTGTCCTTTCTGTTTCCTTCTTAATGCCTGTGAAGATCATTTTTGTTCCAGAGATAGATTTCGGGAGAATCTCCGAATAGTTCATCAGTGTCTCTTCTCCCCTGGTGATGCCTTTTTTCTTACTAATGTTTGTGAGAGAGAATCCAGTGAACTCATCTGTTTTCCAAAGAGACCATGAAGATTGGACCCGTGTGGCACTGAGCACACTTCTGAACAAAAGTCTTCTGCCTTTCTCAACATCACCCATATTTAATCTCTCATCAATGGCACTATGAACGTTCCCACTTGGAAGCTGGACAGCCCACTCTCTAGGACTCCAGCTGGATTTTGAGGGGAATGTGACAAATTGATTCTGAAATGAACAAAGAATAGCTAAGACACAAATAGTTAAACTAATTTTGAAAAAGAAGAGCAAAGATAGAGGACTTTTTTCTACCAAATATTAAGACAAATCGCATTCACAGAAATAACAATAATTTAATACTCGCACAAGAACAGATAGGCTGGGCGCCATGGCTCATGTCTGTAATCCCAGCATTATGGGAGGCCGAGGTGGGTGGATCACCTGAGGTCAGGAGTTCGAGACCAGCCTGGCCAACATGGTGAAACCCCGTCTCTACTAAAAATACAAAAATTAGCCACATGTAGTGACTCCAGCCTGGACAACTCCAGCCTGCACTCCAGCCTGGGTGACAGGAGCAAAACTCCATCTCAAAAAACAAACAAACAAAAAAAAGAACAAATAGATCAGTAGAACAAAATAGGGAGTCCCAAAACAAACCCATGTGCATACTGAAACTTCATATATCATAGAAATGGCATCTTTAATCAATGGAGAAAGAAGGATAGATTTTGTTTTGTTTTGTTTTTAGTGAATGACGTTGGGAGAGCTGGTACATGGAGAAAAACCCAGTTGTATTCCTGCCTCATACCATATACAAATGTTAACTGTAACGAATTCCTTTCATCTGAAATGGAAATCAGTGAAGATAAGGAAGGTATAGAAGAATATCTTTGTGACTTTGAAATGGAGTTATTAGTAAGAAAGTTCTGAAAATCTTACCATAAAGGGGAAAATTTGTGGATTTAAATACAAAAACAAAAACACCACAGTTTCTTTTCAAAGAAGACTATCATAAATAAAGTTAGGGGACAATTGATAGCCTAGAAAAGTATATTTGCCACCTATACAACTCAGGAACTATTACGTAGAGTATACACAGAAATTCTGTAAATCAAGAAGCAAAAGACATAAAGTCCAGTAGAAAACTAGATGATAGAATTTGGATGTGCATCCATGCCCATGAAACGTAATCCCCAGTGTTGGATGTGGGGCCTGGCAGGAAGTGATGGGATCATGGGGTCAGATTTCACGTGAACGGTTTAGCACCATCCTCTTGGTGCCGTCCCCGTGATAGCGACTGAGTTCTCACAAGATCTGGTCATTTAAAAGTGTGTGGCACCTCCCTGTCTCTCTTGCTCCTGATCCCACCATGTGAGACGCCTGCTCCCTTTTCACCTTCCACCATGACCTAAAGCTTCCTGAGGCCTCCCCAGAAATGGATGCCTTTGTTATGCTTCCTGTAGAGCCTGCAGAAACATTAGCCAATTAAACTTCTTTTCTTTATAAATTACCCAGTCTCAGGTATTTATTTATAGCAATGCAAGAACAGCCTAATACACTAGACGAAGGATAAAATAGGCAAATCACAGAAGAAGGAATCTGAATGTCTGGTGTATCTATTAAAAGATCCTCAAACTCTCTAGTGAGAAAAAAATTCAAGTTAAAATAACAGTAAGATACCACTTCACAGAAATGTAAAGGCTTAGTAATATCAAGAATTCGTAAGGCCGGGCGTGGTGGCTCAAGCCTGTAATCCCAGCACTTTGGGAGGCCGAGACGGGCGGATCACGAGGTCAGGAGATCGAGACCATCCTGGCTAACACGGTGAAACCTCGTATCTACTAAAAAATACAAAACTACCCGGGGAGGTGGCGGGCGCCTGTAGTCCCAGCTACTCGGGAGGCTGAGGCAGGAGAATGGCGTAAACCCGGGAGGCGGAGCTTGCAGTGAGTCGAGATCCGGCCACTGCACTCCAGCCCGGGCGACAGAGCGAGACTCCGCCTCAAAAAAAAAAAAAAAAAAAAAAATTCGTAAGAATTGGGAGGATGGGGTAACCTTGGACTGTAAACTGAGGAAGCCATACTGGAAAGTGACTTGCCAGTATTTATGCAACTTAATATGTTCCAGAAATCTCACTCCAAGGAAACTTGCACACAGGTATTAATGGGAACAGATATGAGAATGTGTGTCTCAGCACTGTTTGTAGCAGCAGGAGCTTGGAAAAACCTGGGACATGATAGGCAGGGACAGAACTCCATCACATGTGATATATGTATTCAATTGAAAACTGGGCAGTGTTGAGAATTAATGGACCAGACATACACTCAGCTATCTAGCTAACTCTTGAAGGCATAGTGTCAAGTGGGAAGATGTAGGAAACAAAACAAAATCTGTATCAAAGTACCAGTGAAAATTTAAAACACTCTAAGCAATACATAATTTCCAAGCATACTGGTGATGCCTGTGAGAGAGACAGAAAAAATGAGAATGGGCATCAGGAATAAAGAGAAAAAAGAAGGCCTTATATAGGCCTGTGATACTAGAGCATAATCAATATTATTCTTTCAGTTGCTTATGGGAAAAAAATTAAACAGAACAAATTTGGAACTATCTTTGATTCCTTTGTTTCTCTCCCACCCATCATCCAATCCCTCATCTTCCAAATATACCCAGAATTAAATCATTTCCCATCTTTTCCATCAATGCCCCTCTGGGCATAGTCACCATCACCTATAGCCTAATTACTGCAACAGCCTCCTAACCACTCTCTTTGCCTTTGTATCAACCTGCCTTTGGTCTATTTTCTTTTCTTTTCTTTCTATTTTTTGTTGTTGTTTGTTTGTTTATTTGTTTGTTTTTATACAGTTTCGCTCTTGTCACCTGGGCTGGAGTGCAATGGCGCGATCTCAGCTTACTGCGACCTCTGCCTCCTGGGTTCAAGACGTTCTCCTGCCTCAGCCTCTGGAGTAGCTGGGATTATAGGCTCATGCCACCACAACTGGCTAATTTTTGTATTTTTAGTAGAGACAGGGTTTCACCATGTTGGCCAGGCGAGTCTCGAACTCCTAACTTCAGGTGATCCACTCGCCTCGGCCTCCCAAAGTGCTAGGATTACAGGTGTGAGCCACTATGCCTGGCCTGGCCCATTTTTAATGAAGCAATAGGAATATACTATTAAACATATGTCTGATGATATCAATTTCTGCTTAAGATCCTCTGGTCTCCTACTTCACTCGGGATAAAAGCAAAGCCTAATGGTCCACAAGGCCGCATAAGCTTGAGCCCAGTGCCTCTGGCCTTATCTCGTAATACTTTCCTTCTGGCCAGTCCCTCATGCCACGCTGGCCACCTGTTACCCTAGAATATACCAAGCACACTCCGGACTCAGGTCCTTTGCAGATGTTTTCCCTCTGCCTGGAATGTTTTTTCCCTAGAGTTCTAAACAACTTCTTCCCTCACTTCTTTCAGATCTTTATTCAAAGGTCTCTGTGAGACCTTCCCTGGCCACACTATTTAAAATTGCAACCTTCTAGCAGACAAAAGATCTAAACAATGTGAACAAAGCAGGTGAACAGATAATCTCACCAATGAAGAAATAAAAATGGTAAATCAGCACATGAAAAGATGCTCTATATTGTATGTTATCAAGGAATTTCAGAGTAAAACAATAATGAAATGCAGTGACACACCTATTGGAATAGCTAAAATCCAAAAACCTGATAATAGTAAATGCTAGTAAGAATGTGGAACAACAGGAATTTTCAACCATTGATGGTAGGAATGCAAAATGGCACAGCCACTTCAGTAGGAAGTTTGGCAATTTCTCACAAAGCTAAGCACAAACTTACCTTATGATCAGTAATTGCACTCCTAGGTATTTATCCGAATGAATTGAAAACTTACTTTCACACTTAAACCTGTACATAAATGTATATAGTAGCTTTATTCATAATTGCCCCTCCCCCAAAAAAATGGAAGCACCAAGATATCCTTCAACATGTGTATGGATAAAGAAACCAAGGTACATCCATACAATGGAATAGTATTCATTGAAAAAAGAAAGGCGCTATCACGCCACAAAAAGACATGGAGGAAAATGCATATTTCTAAATGAAAGAAATCAGTCTGAAGGGCCATACATGTAGGATCCCAACTATGTGACATTCTGGAAAAGGCGAAACTGTAGAAATAGTAAAAAGATTAGTGGTTGTCAGGGGTTAAAGTATAAGAAGAGATTTATAGGTGACAAAGAAGGGATTTTGAAAGCAGTGAAATTATTCTGTACAATACTGTAATGGTGGTAAATAATAATATGCATTTGACAAAACCCATAAAACTATACAACACAAGAGTGAACTATAATGCAAACCATGGAGTTTAAGTTACTAATAATACTAATGTGTCAATATTGGTTCATCAGTGCAGCTAATGTATCATACTGATATAAGATGTTTAATAATATGGGAAACTGTGTTAAGGAGGGGTGTATGTGGAAACTGTACTTTCTGCTCAGTGGGGTTTTTAAATTTTTTTGTAAACTTAAAACTTTTCTAAAAAATAAAGTTTTTAGGCCAGGCGCAGTGGCTCAAGCCTGTAATCACAGCACTTTGGGATCACGAGGTCAGGAGATCGAGACCATCCTGGCTAACATGGTGAAACCCCATCTCTACTAAAAAAATACAAAAAACTAGCCAGGCGAGTTGGTGGGTGCCTGTAGTCCCAGCTACTCGGGAGGCTGAGGCAGGAGAATGGCGTAAACCTGGGAGGCGGAGCTTGCAGTGAGCTGAGATCCGGCCACTGCACTCCAGCCCGGGCAACAGAGCGGGACTCCGTCTCAAAAAAAATAAATAAAAAATAAAGTTTTTAAATTAAACAGAAAAAAACATTGCAACTCTCCCCACATCCCACCCCACCCAGCCACCTAAACACAAAGGTAAGTTCCACCAAGACAGGAAATTGTTTAACATTTTATTTTAATATAACTCAAACTTAACAGAAAATTTGCAAGACTAGGTCAAGAAATTCTAATATACTTGGTTTTTTCTTTTCCTTTTCTTTTCTTTTTTTTTTTTTTGAGACAAGTTCTGGCTCTGTTGCCCAGGCTGTTGTACAGTGGCACAATCTTGACTCAACCTCCGCCTCCTGAGCTCAAGCTATACTCCCACCTCAGCCTCCTAAGTAGCTAAGACTACAGGCACCCGCCACCACACCAAGCTAATATTTGTATTTTTGTTAGAGATGGGGTTTCACCATGTTGCCCAAACTGGTCTAAACCTCCTGAGCTCAAGCTATCCGCCTGCCTCTGCCTCTCAAAGTACTGGTGTTACAGGTATGAGCCACCGCGCCTGTCCAAGAAATTCTAATATACTTTTTATCTAAATTCATCAGTTGTTTATTTTCTACCCCTTTGGCCCACTTGCTTTAACATTTCCCTCCCCTCTCGTATATATATACTTTATACTTTTTGTATTCTTTGTATATATTACATATGACATGTGTAATTACAATATATGATAATTATCCAAATCTGCAACTGAAACAGCCAGTCACTTTTTCAATGTAAATATTTTGGGAAAGTTGTACCTTATTTGTGCAGAACTGTCCAGCAAAAGTGAAACGCATTCAAATCCTTAGCCTGCTCAAATAGAGCCAGAGTGATCAATATTTCAGTCCTCAAAGGGTATGCCAGATCCAAGAACAGCATCATGGTTTTCCAGGCAACAGTATACATAATGAAGGACTCTAACATCTGGGAATCTTTCTTTCTACACTTTACTGAACAAAAAAGTCAACCACTGCTTTCCCCAGTTAGATACAAGCACCATTCTAACAATTCCAGCATGCCATTTTTATATACAAACAGCCTACAGGGAGCAGCACATAATAACATTATCCTCCTCTCACCTCCCACTCTCTTCTAACGGATGCAACACTAAAGCAAGTGAACAAGTGGATAAGCCAATTTAAGAAATTGTGGGAGATGTTTAAAACCTGTTTGGGCATACAAAAGTTTCCAAACTGTCAGGCCCTAAAACCATGAAAAATCTTGGTTCTTATCTGAAAAGTCATGGTACTTAGAATCCATACTAGCCAGTTTGCATTTAGCCATATGATTAAGTGACATTGTTAGCTCTCTTTCCATGTAGGCATTCACAGTTTTTCAGTCTTTTTTTTTTTTTTTTTTTTTTTTTTTTTGAGAGGCGGAGTTTCACTCTTGTTGCCCAGGTTGAAATGCAATGGTGTGATCTCGGCTCACTGCAACCTCTGCCTCCTGAGTTCAAGTGATTCTCCTGCCTTAGCCTCCCAAGTAGCTGGGATTACAGGTGCCCTCCACCGTGCTCAGGTAATTTTTTGTATTTTTAGTAGAGACAGGGTTTCACTATGTTGCCCAGGCTGGTCTTGAACTCCTGACCTCAGGTGATCCACCTGCCTTAGCCTCCCAAAGTGCTGGGATTACAGGCTCTTTTCTCAGTCTTTAGAAAAAAGATGAATACCTTACTTTGCAAAGTAATTGAGTGTCAGGAAGATTTGTTTTAAATTAAGTATTTTTAGATAAAATTGTAATTGAAATAAACTATTGGCCCTAGCAATCTGAAGGAATCTTGCAATAAACTTAATTAGTTACTAGTAAGTATTTAGTTAGGTCAACTTGATGCTTAGTACTCTGCTGTTTGAAAATATATTTATATTTGTTCACTTTGTAATTATCTGCTTCCCCCACAGAATGAAAGTGCAATAACCTCAGGGACTTTTTTTGAAAAAATCTTTTCTCTGCTTTATCCATTGTATCTATTATATGACAGGAGTTAAATAAATATTTGCTTAACAAATAAAAATGTGCCAGCCACTAGCCAAATGTTTCCTTTTTCTCCCTCTAGAAAGCCACCTGAGTGTATCTTTGTCTGCCACAAAATCCCAAACAGCTTTTCTCTGACTCACTGTAGCTTTGCTTTATGGAGATTAAACAGAAGTTCACTAACAAATTGCCTCAAAATATTCCCATGACTACAGTTGGCTTGTGTCATGAAAGTTATTCCTTGGGTATCTTACATTATTCCTTTGATGAAACTCTAAGACACCACAAGAGATGAGTTTAGACTAGCTGACTACCCTTGGACAACTTTAGAGATTGTTAAACTACTATGTTAAAACCAAGAATCAATAGTTACTTTGACATAGATTGGGTTATCCCCCAGTTCAAAATATGAGCATCAGCAGATGCACAGAAGTGCTGAGCTAAGCTTGTCATTCTTGAAAGCAGAGCCAAATGGGGATTTTCCTAAGATACAGTCAACCCAGAAAGGGAATTAGGCAATTTTAGCCCATCTATTTCATCCTCTCTCTGCTTGCATAGTGATTCACAGAAGCAGGAACAGCTCTGACAGATGGTGCTTAGTAGAACAATTGGTTTGTATGTATTTAACCTGCTCAAAGCACCAAACCTCCCTCTTGCTATCATCAGTGCCTCTCCTGCCCAAAACCTTACCCAGATTTCTCGGTGCTTCTTTTCTTGTGACAGACTATCTCTGATGTTATTTTGACCTGATTTTATTCAGATAGAAAAGGTAGGAAGTGCTTTCCAAACTTGCCTAATCCTGAGAATCATCTAAAATATTTATTTTGAAATGCAGCTTCCAAAAGAACTACCCAAATAACTATAGCTGAATCAGCATCCTGAACCTCCTGAAAAGCATTCAAAGCAACATGAAAAACGACAATAAAACACAAAAACAGATGCACAATTTCTACACCAATGTTTATAGCAGTATTATCCACAATAGCCACAAGATGAAAGCAACCCACAAGATGAATGCTTACATGGAAAGAAAGCTAACAATATCACTTCGTATATTCAGCAACAGACGAATAAAACAAAATATAGTATATGCATACGATGGAATATTATTCAACCTTAAAAAGGAATGGCATTCTGATACATTTTTCAAGATGGATAAACTAGAAAGACATTGTGCTAAGTAAAATAAAAATAGGCCAGACACAAAAGGAAAAATATTGTATGATTCTACTTATATGAGGTACCTAGGGTAGTCAAATTCATAGAGACAGAAGGTAGAATGGTGGTTGCCAGGGACTGGAGGTGGAGGGAACGGGTTGGTGTTTAATGGGTAGAGTTTCAGTATGGAATGATGAAAAAGTTCTGGAGTTAGATGGTGATAGTGATTGTACAACGATATGAATATATTGCCAGCACAATAGCTCATGCTTGTATTCCCAGCACTGTGAAAGGCTGAGGTGGGAGGATCGATGGAGCCCAGGCATTCAAGACCAGCCAGGGCAACATAGCGAGAATTTGTCTCTACAAAAAATAAAGTTCCAGCTCCTCAGGAGACTGAAGTAGGAGGATTGCTAGAGCCTGGGAGGTTGAGGCTGCAGTGAGCTGTGATTGTGCCATTGCACTCCAGCCTGGGTGACAAAGCAAGATCCTAGATCCAAAAAACCCAGATGACATAAATATACTTAATGCCACTGAACTGCACACTTTAAAATGGTTAAGGCCAGACATAGTGGCTCACATCTGTAACCCCAGCACTTTTGGCTGGCTGAGGTGAGAGAATCACTTGGGGCCAGGAGTTTGACACCAGCCTGGGCAACATAGCAAGACCCATCTTTATTTATTTATTTAGAGACAAGGTCTGGCTCTGTCACTGAGGCTGGATTGCAGTGGTCTGATCTAAGCACACTGCAACCTCCGCCTCCCAGGTTTAAGCCATCCTCGCACCTCAGCCTCCTGAGTAGCTGGGACTACAGGTGCACCCCACCATGTCCAGCTAATTTTTGTATTTTTTGTGGAGACAGGGTTTCACCATGTTGCTCAGGCTGTTCTCAAACTCATGAACTCAAACAATCCACCTGTCTTGGCCTCCCAAAGTGCTGGGATTACAGGTATGAGCCACCACACCCGGCCTAAGACCCATCTTAAAAATAAATGGTTAAAAGAGAAGATTTTGGCTGGACATGGTGGCTAACACCCGTAATCCCAGCTCTTTTTGAGAGGCTGAGTCAGGTGAATTGCTTGAGCCCCAAAGTTCGAAACCAGCCTTGGCAATGTAGTGAAATCCCTTCTCTACAAAAAATTAAGAAAAAAAAAATTAACTGGGCACAGCAGTGCACACCTGTCGTCCCAGCTCCCAGCTATTGGGGAGGTTAAGGTGGGAGGATGGCTTGAGTCCAGGAGGTGGGGGGTGCAATGAGTAAGATTGTCTCCACTGTCTCCCAGGAAGAAAAAAAAAAAAGGTGATTTTATGTTATATTATTTCATCACAATTACAGAAACAAACAAATACATAAACACTCCATTTTTCTTTTCTTTTTTTTTTTTTTTTTTTTTTTGAGACAGAATCTCACTCTGGCACCCAGGCTGGAGGGAAGTAGTGTAATCTTGGCTCTCTACAACCTCCGCCCCGCCAGGTTGAAGCAATTCTCCCACCTCAGCCTTCCGAGTAACTGGGATTACAGGCATGCACCACCATGCCCTGCTAATTTTGTATTTTCGTAGGGGCGGGGTTCACCATGTTGGCCAGGCTGGTCTTGAACTCCTGACCTCAGGTGATCTGCCCGCCTCGGCCTCCCAAATTGCTGGGAATACAGGTGTGAGCCACCGCACCTGGCCAAAACACTCCATTTTCAGTGAGACTAGGATAAAATAGATAAAATCTGCAGACTCCAAAACACCTATTAGGGCAGCCAAAAACAGCTGAGAATGGGCAAAAGCCATATGACAGAAAATGTAGAGAAGAAATTTGAAGGGTGAGGAGAGGTTCTTTTTATTCGAGCTCAGGAAATACCGGGGTGGGGGTCACTTTCTGAAAGCGAGGGGCCCAGTCTGCAGTTCGAAGGCAATATCACTTCTTTGTGAAAAGGGTTATGGGAAGTGGGGTAAGCAAGGCTCTTAGCAGAAGCCCTCCTGGACATTGCGTGATCCAGAGAAGTAGGCGTGTAAGGACTACCTAAAGAATTACACAGATAATTCAAACAGATAGGACTGGTATATTTTTGCTGCAGAGAACCTTTGGGTTGTAAAGTCTCAAAGGTTACCCTGTCTCACCTCTTTTGCTATGCAATAATCTCTTACACATAGTTAGATTAATGGAAACCTAAGTCGGGCAGGTACGGTGGCTCATGCTTGTAATTCCAGCACTTTGGGAGTCTGAGGCAAGAGAACTGCGTGAGCTCAGGAGTTTGAGATCAGCCTGGGCAAGAAGGTGTGACCCTGTCTCTACAAAAAAATTTAAAAATTAGCCAGGCGTAGTGGCATGCATCTTTGGTCCCAGCTATACCAGCGACTGAGGCAAGAGGATTACTCAGGCCCAGGAAGTTGAAGCTGTAATGAACTGTGTTCATGCCACTGACCTCCAGCCTGGGTAACTGAGTGAGACTCTCTCAAAAAAAAAAAAAAGTAAAAAGAAGACAATCTAACTCATTCATTGTTAGGCAATAAAAAACAAAAAAAATCTGGCACTGACAGCATTGATACAAGCATACCAAAAGAAAAATTGTGGGCCAGGCTAGTGGCTCACGCCTATTATCCCAACACTTTGGGAGGCTGAGGTGGGCGGATCACCTGAGGTCAGGGGTTTGAGACCGGCCTGGCAAACATGGTGAAGCCCCATCTCTACTAAAAATACAAAAAATTTGCCGGGTGTGGTGGTGGGCGCCTTTAGTCCCAGCTACTTGGGAGGTTGAGACATGAGAATCACTTGAAACTGGGAGGTGGAGGTTGCAGTGAGCTGAGATCGGGCCACTGTGCTCCAGTCCAGGTGACAGAGTGAGACTGTGTCTCAAAAAAAAAAAAAAGAAAAGAAAAACTGAAAAAAAATTACAAAGTTACCAATGAACAAATCATACTAACCAGGAGAATAATAGCTATCAAAAAACAGATGAGGCTGTCCACAATGGCTCACACCTGTAATCCCAGCGCTTTGGGAGGCTGAGGCGGGTAAGTTGCTTGATCCCAGGAGTTTGAGACTAGCCTGGGCAACATGGTGAAACCCTATTGTCTCTACAAAAAATACAAAGATTAGCCAGGTGTGATGTCACGTGCCTGTAGCCCCAGCTACTCAAGAGGCTGAAGTGGGAGGATCGTTTGAGTATGGGGAGTTTGAGGCTGCAGTGAACCATGATCCCACCACTGCCCTCCAGCCTGGACTACAGAGAAGAAAGAAAAAGGAAAGAAAGGGAGAGGAGGGGAGGGGAGGAACAAGGCAGGGAAAGAAGGAAGGAAGGAAGGAAGGAAGACAAACAAGACAAGACAGAAAAGAACTAGCTGGGCGCAGTAGCTCACACCTACTCCCAGCACGTTAAGAGGCCGAGGCAGGCGGATCATCTGAAGTCAGGAGTTCGAGAGCAGCCTGGCCAACATGGTGAAACCGCCTCCACTAAAAACACAAACATCAGCGGGGCGCAGTGGCGGGCGCCTGTAGTCCCAGCTACTTGGGAGGCTGAGGCAGGAGAATAGCTTGAACCCAGAAGGCGGAGGTTGCAGTGAGCCGAGATCCCACCACTACACTCCAGCCTGGGGGACAGAGTGAGACCCTGTCTCAAAATGAAAAATTAAAATTAAAAAAAAAAACAAAAGGAAAGAAAAGAAAAAGAAAAAGAAAATAACTCTGGGAAGAAATGATGAGAAATAGTAGGAGGTAACATGTGAACTAAAAGTACAGGAAAAAAAAAATAAATCCAATAAGAATAAGGATGAAATTAGAAGGAGCACAAGAAAAGTGAAATATAGAATTCAAAAGAATTAGAGAAAGATTATAGAGAAAACAAATTAAGGAGTGCCAATATTTGCATAATTGAAGCCCTTGCAGTTGTAGAAGTGTTGAGATTAAGGTGTCGGCAGACATGTTTTGTTTGGATCGCACGTTATTTATAACTGTGTGTGTAATTAAATGCCATCACTTCACGACTGGAAGATTTCACCCCAAAAAACTTCTATTTGGCTTCTTTCAAAAAGATCAGAACCACTATAACACCAAAACTGCATTTCTGCCTAGCCTCAGCTGCATAGAGCCAATCAATAGCTTCTGCCACTTTAATGTAGCACAAATTCACCCAGACATCCACAGTCTGCACTGGACTTTCACCTCCTGCAGACATTTGGGGATCCTGGTATACACAGTGTGATAAGGTAGTTTTTAAAAAGCACCTCTCATGAGAGCTGGTCATAAAAAAAAAAAAAAAAAAAAAGCATGAATGGGCCAGCCACGGTGGCACACGCCTCTAATCCCAGTGTTTCGGGAAGCCTAGTTGGGCAAATCACATGAGCTCAAGAATTTGAGACCAGACTGGGCAACATGTTGAAACCCCATCTCTACAAAAAATACAAAAATTAGCCAGGGGTGATGGCACACGCCTGTAGTTACAGCTACTTGGGAGGCTGAGGTGGGAGAATCACTTGAGCCCTGGAGGTTGAGGCTGCAGTGAGCTGTGATCATGCCACTGAACTCTAGCCTGGGCAACAGAGCAAGACCTGTCTTAAAAAAAAATAAAATAAAAGTAATAAAAGAAAAATAATAAACCTCCATCTCCTCACCTGCAAAATGGCCAGACTACCTGTCTTCTAAGGGTTTCCTAGGAGAGTTTAATGAGAAATGCACACAAAGCTCAAGAGCAATTGTTAACAAATGATAGAAAAAAAATGACCAATTAATCATTAGAGGCCGGGCATGGTGGCACACGCCTGTAATCCCAGCACTTTGGGAGGCCGAGGCAGGTAGATCACCTGAGTTCAGGAGTTCGAGACAAGCCTGGCCAACATGGTGAAATCCTGTCTCTACTAAAAATACAAAAATTAGCTGGGCATGGTAGCACACATCTGTAATCCCAGCTACCCAGAAGACTGAGGCAGACAAATCACCTGAACCCAGGAGGCAGTGGTTGCAGTGAGCCAAGATCATGCCACTGCACTCCAGCCTGGGTGACAGAGCGAGACTCCGTCTCAAAAAAAAAAAAAAAAAAAAAAAAAAAAAAAAAAAATTAAAACACAGTTCTAGAACTGCAGGTAGAATCAAAGCTATGGTCCATGGATTGGAAAGACAGTGTTGTATAGGTCTGTCCTAGATTTAGGACTTTATGACAGACATGTCAGAACTTCTCCTCTAGCTCCCCATCTCCATGTCTCTAAATCCCTAAGAGTTAACAGAGAGAAAGAGCCCAATAAATGTGTAAGGAAGGAAGAAAAGGAGAAGGAAAGAATGAGTGAAGGAGCTGAAAAAAAGAACATACCCAAGATGTTTTCTTTTATTTGTAAAGTAAAAGAAAAGGAAGTTTCCAATTTATCTCATTTTGTTTCAGTCCACCCATCCCCATCCCTCTGCCAATAAAAAATGTTAACTAAGGCATACAGTTACATTCTATACCCCCAGTTCCAAAGAAAAGATTTTGAAAAGACACACTTAGTCAGGTTGACTGCAAAATAAATCTCTCAGCCTCCCTGAGTAAGATACTATTTGGATAATATTTAATAGAGGTATTTGTTATACCTAAATCATAATACTAACAACAACCAACAACAACAAAAAAGTGATTACAACTATGATTTAGTGTAAAGAGCTTCAAATAAAAGATGATTTTGTGTAATGGGGGGCCAATTTACCCTCTTGTTCTATCGACTAGGCTGGAGTGCAGTGGTAAGATCTCGGCTCACTGCAGCTTTCACCTCCTGAGCTCGAGCAATCCTCCCTCCTCAGCCTCCTGAGTAGCTGGTGCTACAGGTGCACATCACCATGCCCAGATAATTTTTGTATTTTTTTTGTAGAAACAGGGTCTCACTATGTTGCCCAGGCTGATCTTGAACTTCTGGCCTCAATTGATCCTCCTGCCTCTTCCTCTCAAAATGCTGAGATTACAGGCATGAGCCACTATGCCCAGCCATATTTTCCTTTTTTAAAATAAGATGTCAAAATGGAAGTTTTAAGTCTTCCCAATGTTCTAATACCTGAATACCAAACTATGTTTGGCTTATTCTGTTAGCATGTTCCTGATTTCACTTTTTTGTAGCTGAGGAAAATAGTCATATTAAGTCTGAAACTGAATTAACTCTCATTTTTTAAAAAAGCTGGGTGAGTTAAATTACCAACAGTTTTGATTAATAAGATATTTTATAATGTCATAAATACTGGAAGCAAGAGCATAAATTGTCTAGCAACAACTAGGTCATCTTTTACAACAAATAAATGTTATTGCCAGCAGATTTCAAACATTCATTTAAGTATCACAAAAACTGTGGGGTAGGTTCTTGAATGTGACTATTTGGCTGAAAACTCTAGATTATTCTTGGAAATAAATTAGCACCAGCAGAGACAATGTTAGCACTAAGGAACATATTCATGCAGCACCAAAGTATGTGAGCAGTGGCAAATCCATATGAGTCTGAGGCAACCTCAATTCTTGCCTCGACGGAGGAAAGAATTCATCCAAGTGACATAAGGTAGAGGGAGGAACCAAGGCAAGTTTTAGAGCAGGAGTGAAAGTTTATTAAAAAGCTTTAAAGCAGGAACTAAAGGAAGTAAAGTACCCTTGGAAGACGTCCAAGCAGACAACTTGTGAGATTCAAGTGCATGGTGTGACTTTTGACTTGGGGTCTTCTGTTACTTCTCCCCTGATCCTTCCCTTGAGGTGAGCTGTCCACATGCACAGTGGCCTGCCAGCCCTTTGGAGGGGCCACATGCACAGTATGTTTACTGAAATTGTACACATGTTGACCTGAGGCATTCTTCCCTTACCAGCTAAGTGTTCCTAGAAGGAGGTCATGTGCCAGTTAAACTCTGCCATTTTGCCTCTTAGGGCACATGCTTGAGCCCACTTGCCTAACTCCTGAAATCTTACAGGGAAGTTGCTGGTCACCAGCTTCAGGTGTTTATTTATTGGGAGACTGCCTTTCCCCGGCACCAGCTGAGACCAATTATTATTTTATAGAGACAGTTTAACAACTACCTGACCATCACTTGATGGTCACTTGACATTACTGGTAGGGGCATTACCCTCTCCTGTCCTAGTCATGTCTGACTACCTACTGTAACAAAAGTAGCAGACACTTGGCAGGAGAAGGAGTGCTATGAAGAGTATTCTATTATCATATGAAGGAATGGGTATGGGGTTCAAAGTCACTTGCCATTAAGTGCATATGTTTTTAAAGTCTAATTGTTCTAACCAAGGTATAATTGTGGTCCTTATTTCCATGAAGCTATGCTCAAGGACACAGAACTGGAAGACTGTTGAGCTCATCCAGTCCAGTTTGCTCATTTTACCATAGGAAACTGAAGATCAGAAATGTGGTCTGCTCCTAGTGACCAGATCACAGGGTCCTTTTGAATCCCCTTACCTCAGCAGCAATTGCACCAAGCACACATTATTTGATAAAAAAGGTGATGAATTTATGTTCATGAACAAAGAATGAATAGTGTCATTATCATCATTTATATTCTCAATGTGCATCAGGGAAAAGGTGTTATGCACTGAATGTTTATGTCTTCCCAAAATTCATATGTTGAAGAGTTAACCCATGATGTGATGGTATTAGGAGGTGAGGCCTTTGGGAAGTAATTAGGTTTAGATGATGTCGTGAGTGTGGAGTCCCCACGATGCAATTAGTGCTCTTATAAGAAATACTAAATCAAGCGCGCTCTCTCTTTTTCTGTCCGGCATGTGAGGATACAGCAAGAAGATGGCCATTGCAAGCCAGAAAGAGAGCCCTCACCAGAAACCAAACTGGCCAGCACCTTGATCATGGACTTCCCAGCCTCCAGAACTGTGAGAAATAAATGTCTGTTGTTTAACCACACAGTCTATGGTATTTTGTTATAGCAACACAAGCTGACTAAGACAGAAGGTTTGCCAAAAGAAAGATTTCTAAAAGAGGGTGAAGTAAAAATATGATGTAGAATATATCCTGGAGAAAACCCTTTTAAAGAATATTTTATTGTGGAAATCTTTTTAATTCGTAAAATGAGAGAATATAATGAATCCCTATCACCACTTTAAACAGTTATAGGCCGGGCACGGTGGCTCACGCCTGTAATCCCAGCACTTTGGGAGGCCGAGGCGGGCGGATCACGAGGTCAGGAGATCGAGACGATCCTGGCGAACACGGTGAAACCCCGTCTCTACTCAAAATACAAAAAAAAAAATTAGCCGGGCGCGGTGGCGGGCGCCTGTAGTCCCAGCTACTCGGGAGGCTGAGGCAGGAGAATGGCGTGAACCCGGGAGGCAGAGCTTGCAGTGAGTCGAGATCGCGCCACTGCACTCCAGCCTGGGTGACAGAGCGAGACACCATCTCAAAAATAAATAAATAAATAAATAAATAATAAACAGTTGTCAATATTCTGCCATTCTTATTATAAATGCATTCCCCTACATTCTTTTTCATTTTGCTTTGTTTTGTTTAGTGGAATATTTTCTTTCATTTTTTTATGTTAATTTTTTTTATTTTTATTAACTCACCACCATACTAATCAAGATGGTATTTCTTTTTTAATTTTTAATTTTTTGTTTTTTTGTAAATTCAGATTTAGGCCTACAGAGAAGATGCTGGAATACATATACTGTTTGTTTGTTTGAGACAGTCACTCTGTCACCCAGGCTGGAGTGCAGTTATGTGATCTTGGCTCACTGCAGCCTCTGCCTCCCGGGTTCAAACGATTCTCATGCCTCAGCCTCCCGAGTAACTGGAATTACAGGCGTGTACCACCACCCCTAGCTAGTGGTGGAATATTTTTAAAGCAAAACCAAGATTTTGCATGATTCTTTTTGTTTTCAAGACACAGTCTCACTCTGTCACCCAGGTTGGAGTGCAGGTATGCGATCTCGGCTCACTGCAACCTCCACCTCCCAGGTTCTAGTGATTCTCATGCCTCAGCCTCCCGAGTAGCTGGGATTACAGGCATGCACCACCACATGCAGCTGATTTTTATAATTTTTTTGTAGAGATGGTGTTTCACCATGTTGGCCAGGCTGGTCTCGAACTCCTGGCCTCAAGTGATCTGCCTGCCTCAGCCTCCCAAAGTTCTGGGATAAGGTGTGAGCCACCATGCCCAATCCTTTTTTTTTTTTTTTTTTTTTTTTTGAGACAGGATCTAACTGTGCTGCCCAGTCTGGAGAGCAGTGGTGTGATCATGGCTCACCACAGCCTCAAACTCCTAGGCTCAGGTGATCCTCCCATCTCAGCCACAGGTAGCTGGGGCTACAGGCACACACCACCACACCTGGATAACTTTTTGTATTTTTTGTAGAGACAAGGTTTTGTCATGTTGCCTGGGCTGGTCTTGAACTCCTGGGGTCAGGCAATATCCGCCTGCCTTGGCCTTCCAAAGTGCTAGAATTACAGGTATGAGCCACCACACCTGGCCTTTTGCATCATTTTTACTTATAAATATTTCTACAAGTATCTCTAAGAGATGAGAATTTTTTAAACAACATAATCACAATAACTTTGTCATAGCCCATAACATTAACAAGAAATCCTTAGCTAGGCTAAGATCTAGTCCAAGAGAAACTTAATTTTATCAGAGCATTCATAAATGGATCAAGTTTTCAAGTGATAGCTTTTCAATGAGACTAAGAATTTTAAAAGGGGAAAACTTTCAAAATTAAAATTACAATCTTATTTTTTCTCATATTGCTCTGCAAATATAAATCTGGGCACTCAGACTCCAGAAGAGGTTAAAAATAGCCCTATGAATCAAAACCATTAATCATATCCTGTTATTTTTAGTTATCTGTTTCTTCCTGATGTTTTAACTCAACATCAGTTTAACATATTTAATCATACATTTTTAAAAAGAAAATATTTTAGATCCATCATGAAAAATTTTGACCAAAAGATAAATTTAAAGCTAAAGCAGGATGGTTGTCAAAGCCTGTGTCCATAACTTTGCATGAGACACTTAGTCATTCGGAAAGGCCTGTGTTAATAGTCTGTCCTGGCCGGGCGCGGTGGCTCAAGCCTGTAATCCCAGCACTTTGGGAGGCCGAGGCGGGCGGATCACGAGGTCAGGAGATCGAGACCCTCCTGGCTAACACGGTGAAACCCCGTCTCTACTAAAAATACAAAAAACTAGCCGGGCGCGGTGGCGGGCGCCTGTAGTCCCAGCTACTCGGAGGCTGAGGCGGGAGAATGGCGGGAACCCGGGAGGCGGAGCTTGCAGTGAGCCGAGATCGCGCCACTGCACTCCAGCCTGGGTGACACAGGGAGACTCCGTCTCAAAAAAAAAAAAAAAAAAATAGTCTGTCCTATGACTCAATTATCTCCCACATAGAGACAGTACAAAACACCCTTAAGATAACTCACACCTAGGCCAGGCACAGTGGCTCATGCCTGTAATCCCAGCACTTTGGGAGACCAAGGTGGGTGGATCACCTGAGACCAGGAGGTCGAGACCAGTCCGGGCAACGTGGTGAAACACTGTCTCTACTAAAAATACAAAAAAATTAGCCAGGCCATGGTGGTGGGCACCTATAATCCCAGCCACTCGGCAGCCTGAGGGAGAAGAACCTCTTGAAGCCGGTGGAGCAGAGGTTTCAGTGAGCGGAGATCGCTCCATTGCACTTCAGCCTGAGCAGCAACAGCAAAACCCTGTCTCAAAAAAAAAAAAAAAAAAAAAAAAAAGCAACAAAACCTCACACCTAAAAAAAAATGTAAAAATCACAAAACATAAATGACCATTGGGTCACAGACGACATTACCCTCCATACTAAAAGCAGATACTAATAATGGCAATTTTGAGATAGGCTATAAAACACGTGGCCCAGGGCCAGGGCACGGTGGCTCACGCCTGTAATCCCAGCACTTTGGGAGGCCAAGGCGGGCAGATCACCTGAGGTTGAGAATTTGAGACCAGCCTGACCAACATGGTGAAACCCCGTTTCTACTAAAAATACAAAATTAGCCAGGCGTGGTGGCGTATGCCTGTAATCCCAGCTACTCAGGAGGCTGAGGCAGAAGAATCACTTGAACCCAGGAGGCGGAGGTTGCAGTGAGCTGAGATAGCGACACTGCACTCCAGCCTGGGTGACAGAGCTAGACTCCGTCTCAAAAAAAAAAAAAAAAAAAAATATGGCTCTGAGTAAACTCTTAAGTACCAGTATTTTATTTTCACTAAAATGTTTAGAAAGATTCTTTCACACATAAAAGATGCTCAACAATATTTGTTGATTCAAATTAATATTGAAACTAAAATTTTCCAACATAGCAAGTATTGAATTTCAGATTATGTAAAATGTAATGGATATGCATTATCCTGCATCCTGGAACTGAGTAGGGAAAAAAGCTTTCACTTTTCTTTTCTTTCTATTTATTTTATTTATTTATTTATTTATTTGAGACAGTGTCTTGCTCTGTTGCCCAGGCTGGAATGCAGTGGTGTGGTCATAGCTCACTGCAGCCTTGATCTCCCATGCTCAAGCTATCCTCCCACTTCAGCCTCCTGTGCAGCCAGGACCACAGGCACACACCACCACATCTGGCTAATTTTTAATTTTTTTGTACAAAGTCTCCTCATGTTGCCCAGACTGAAAAGCTTTTTCTTACACATTTTTTAATCTGCATTCAGTACATTACCTGCTGTCCCAAATATGTACATTTATATATTCATATTCAGTGTTCACGCTGAATTTGTGCTTGTAGGGTGGAGACATACAGCATCCCTACATTACCCCCATTCATAACTTCCAGGACTGTCCACAGGATGAGCGATGATGGGGACATTTTCTGGAAATTGATAGAAAGGCACTTATCAATACTTCCTGTTTATATATTAGTGAAGTGTTGGATTTTTTTTTTTTTTTTTTTTTTGGAAGAACACCCTACTTGGTAAGGATGTCATACCTCTCCAGAAAATTCTACTGTTGCCCTAGACCTAAATACATAGAAAAAAAAGAAAAGAAAATTCTATTTGCACCCTTTTCTAGCCTGAAATTTACCAGAGCTACGTAGAGTTTACTTATCACGTGTGTTCTAATTACATACCAGCATATATAAAAACACAAAATATCAGCCCACATAGTTTTCTACCAGCGCACTTTCACTCCCAACAACAGTCGCATGAATAAAGTAACAACACATGAACCTCCCCTGAAGTTTTAGGCTATGTTTTGCACGAAGGATAATATGGGCAAATAAATTCATATTAACCAGAGCAAAAAACAAAAAACTACTGTACCTTGATGCAGTTTTCCTTATAAGTTATGTTTATTCTTCTCCCATTCATCTTTGTGAATAGAAACAATGCCTTCATTATGTTTGCTCCCTCAGAAGAGTGTATCGGAATCACATGAAGAGTTTTTTTTTTAAAAAAAAACACCAGTCCCCAGGATTACCCTTTATCAGGAACTTCAGAGAGTAGGACTCAAGAATCTGTTACTTAACAGTTCCTCAGATGTTTTTCTATTGACCAATACCAACAGCATGTGAGAATTACTGCCCAGGGTACCTAGAGCAGCTCACACATATAGTAGTTGTATATAAATGTTCAATGAATGAGTAAATAAACAAATGAATCAAAATTGGAAGTGCACCGGGATCGGTGGTTTACACCTGTAATCCCAGCACTTTGGAGGCTGAGACGGGCGGATCACTTAGGTCAGGAGTTTGAGACCAGCCTGGCCAACATAGTGAAACCCTGTCCCTACTAAAAAAAATTAGCTGGGCGTGGTGGTGGGCACCTACAGTCTCAGTTACTAGGGAGGCAGAGGCATGAGAATCGCGTGAACCCTTGAGGTGGAGGTTGCAGTGAGACGAGATCGTGCCACTGTACTCCAGCCTGGGGGACAGAGCGAGACTCTGTCTCAAAAACAAAAATAAATAAATAAAAATGTATTTAAAACACTGTGGAAATGAGCAACTCTGTGAGCTCTGACCACACCCGAGGCCTATTGGTCTATGAGTCTTCTAAGTATCTTGCTTCTTACATCATTTGGCCATATAGATGCTGGCTCAACTCTGATCTGCGTTGCCTTATTCCGTTTCACTCCTGAGCAGCCAGCAGGACCCTACCTCAAAAAACAAGCTGCTGAGCGTGTGGCTAACGCCTGTAATCCCAACACTTTGGGAGGCTAATCCCAGCACTTTGGGAGGCTGAGGTGGGCAGATCACCTGAGGTTGGGAGTTCAAGACCAGCCTGACCAACACAGAGAAACCCCATCTCTACTAAAAATACAAAATTAGCTGGGCATGTTGGTTGCATTCCTATAATCCCAGCTACTCAGGAGGTTGAGGCAGGAAAATCACTTGAACCAGGGAGGCTGAAGTTGCTGTGAACTGAGATTGTGCCATTGCACTCCAACCTGAGCAACAAGAGCGAAACTGTCTCAAAAACAAACTAACTAAAAAAAAAAAAAAAAAAAAGAAAGCTTTGCCTTATTTATTTCCTGACTTGTAAAGTAAGGAAATTGAATCCTAAATCCCAGTCCGCAGAAATGCCTACTGGCATTCAATATATTGCTAAAATAATTAATTGGAAAGCCATCAGGCTAAGAAGGCTGCAGTGCCTTGGGTTCCTACATAAGCAAACCAAAAGCCCACTCAGTGTATACAGTAAAACAAAGTATAAGCTTAACCAATCAGAAACCACAAACTGGCTGGGTGTGGTGGCTCATGCCTATAATCTCAGCACTTTGGGAGGCCAAGGTGAGTGCATTTGCTTGAGGTCAGGAGTTTGAGACCAGCCTGGGCAACATGGTGAAACCCCGTCTCACTGGGCATCGTGAGCATGCAACTATAGTCCCATCTATTCAGGAGGCTAAGGTGGGAGAATCTCTTGAGCTTGGGAGGCTGGGCAGAGAGTGAGCTGTGATTGTGCCACTGCCCTCCAGCCTCAGCAACAGAGTGAGACCCTGTTTCAAAAAGAAAAGAAACCACAAGCTAACCGTTAGAGACATTAACAATAATAAACTGCCAACTCTAACCTCTAATTAGGGACTTTTCTCTTTAACCAAATATTTTATTTGTCTTGCTTGTGTGAGCACCTTACAAAAATTTCCTCATGTTCCCTCAGTGGAGCCCTGAATCACTTGTGATCCAGTGCTGCTTCATTTGTGAATCACTGAATGTTTAAATAAACTCATTAAAATGTTAAGGTGCTGAGGGCCAGGTGCCCTAGTTTGTGCCTGTAATCCCAGTTACTTGAGAGGCTGAGGCAGGAGGATCATTTGACCCCAGGCGTTGGGGCTGCAGTGAGCTATGATTGTACCACTACACTCCAGCCTGGGGGACAGAGCAAGATCCTGTGTCTAAAGAAAAAAATAAATAAAAATTGTATCTTGCTATGTACTGTTTACTTTGTATATGCTAGGCATAGCAGAGGATACAAAATAATTATAAACTTTGATACCTGCATATATTAGTCCGTTTTCACACTATTAATAAAGACATACCCAAGACTGGGTAATTTATAAAGAAAAAGAGGTTTAATGGACTCAGAGTTCCACATGGCTGGGGAGGCCTCACAATCATGGCAGAAGGCAAGGAGGATCAATGCCACGTCTTACATGGCAGCAGGCAAGAGAGAGTGTGCAGGGGAATTGCCCTTTACAAAATCATCAGATTTCCAAAACGTATGCACTCACGAGAACAGCACGGGAAAAACCCACCCCTATGAGTCAATTACCTCCAACCAGATCTCTCCCACAACACATGGGGATTATGGGAGTTACAATTCAAGATGAGATTTGGGAGGGGACATAGCCAAACCATATCACTGCCCTTGGATACTTTTTACATGTAATGTTGGAAAGAGGAAAAAATGTGTCATATCCTATGCTAAGAACTTTTGTTGACATCATTTAATTCATTCCTTGGAGCAATACTATAAGAGGTGTGGTGGGGGGTATATTATTATCTCTATCTCACAGGTTAAAAAAAAAAGAAAAAAAAAATCCCACAAAGCCTCAAGAGGTAATATACCAGCTAAAGGTTATATATTGGCACAGTTTGAATTTGAACTTCCCTGGCTCAGAACCCAAGCTATTGTTACTAACCTATTATACCTGCAAGTGCAATGGAAGTTACTATTCATTCAATATCTACCCAAGAAATATAAAGTATGCCTTTACTGTGCACTAGGCCCTGATGTAGATATAGATCACACATGGCAGACATTTAATAGTCACAGCAATGAGTGTTATGAAGGAAAACTGCACGATGTTACACAGTAGCCTGTAACCAGTAACTTATCTTGGTCTGTTAAAGAAAAAATTATTCTGACACTTGTTAAAGACAGTAAAGCTGACTTTATTGGAGGAGGGCCATGGCAATGGCTATAGAAACGAATGTAATGAGGTCTTGCAGTGGGGGAAGGAGATTAGACTCAACTCTGACTCCGAAAAAAACAAAGGGAAATTTGTAACAAGTAGTGAGATGGGAGTCAGTGGTTGGAAAATTACTTAGAGGGAACATCAAGGATAAGGGGATTTCTGGCTAAATCAACTTCATAGGATTATTGCTGAGGTTAGCCTAGAGTGGTAAGATATGGGGGTAATGAGATGCCAATGGCAGGGAATTTTTCACTAAATTGATTTAGTGGGATTTTTGTTCAAACTGGATTCTATGAGGACAGAGAGGGAAACCTAGAGAGGTTTATTCAAGCAGAGGACTCAGAGGAGGCTGATTAGAGTTTTGGCAAAAGGAGAGAGTCTTTGGCAGGTCTAAGGATTCAGCAAGTAGTTGAATCCTAAATCCAGCAACTCTACTTTCTTTTTTTTTTTTTTTTTGAGAGAGAGAGTCTCGCTCTGTTGCCCAGGCTGGAGTGCAGTGGCGCGATCTTGGCTCACTGCAAGCTCCACCTCCTGGGTTCACGCCATTCTCCTGCCTCAGCCTCCCAAGAGTAGCTGGCACTACAGGCGCCCACCACCACGCCCGGCTAATATTTTTTGTCTTTTTTAGTAGAGACGGGGTTTCACTGTGTTAGCCAGGATGGTCTCAATCTCCTGACCTCGTGATCCGCCCGCCTCGGCCTCCCAAAGTGCTGGGATTACAGGTATGAGCCACCGTGCCTGGCCACAACTCTACTTTCTAGTTTCATGATCTAGGGGAAGGAACAGTTTATTATCTGCAAAATAAGGGAAATCATGCAAATCGTAAGTTTTGTGAGGCTTACCAGATAAAATGTTAAAAGCAAAAAAACCTAACAAAAAGTAAGCGCTCAATAAACATTACTTAGCAATTACTTTAAACATATATATTAAATACATATTACATTTAAATATTCATTATCATCAGGTCTGGAGAAAATTTAAGATGATGCAAACGCAGGGATAAAAGCAGACGAAAATGAGGAGTAGAAACAGAGGAAGGAGCACAGGCAAAGGCCCTTAGGCATGAGAAACAAGGCATCACAGAACTCGGTTTTAAGGTCCAGTCCTGCCTGGCTGAAAAAAAGAGAACCCTGCCAGGGGGAGCTGGAAAGATGGGTAAGGGACACACCAAAATGTCAACATGTATCAACTTATATACTTTAATTTTTAATTTATTATTTTTTTTTAATTGAGATGAGGTTTTTGCTATGTTGCCAAGGCTGGTCTGAAACATCTGGGCTCAAATGATCCTCCCACCTTGGTCTCCTGAGTAGCTGGAACTACAGGCATGCACTGCCACACCAAGCTGACCTGTATACTTTAAATATACACAGCATACTGGATGTCATATATACCTCAACAAATCTATTCAGCATAATAAAATTACAAGAAAAAATAAGTCACTTTGATAAAGACAAAGGTAAAGACAGGAAAACAAAATAGCAGTGACCTTAATAGTTTACTTAAGTGGGCCGGGCACGGTGGTTCAAGCCTGTAATCCCAGCACTTTGGGAGGCCGAGACGGGCGGATCACGAGGTCAGGAGATCGAGACCATCCTGGCTAAAATGGTGAAACCCCATCTCTACTAAAAAAATACAAAAAAACTAGACAGGAGAGGTGGCGGGCGCCTGTAGTCCCAGCTACACAGGAGGCTGAGGCAGGAGAATGGCGTAAGCCCGGGAGGCGGAGCTTGCAGTGAGCTGAGATCCAGCCACTGCACTCCAGCCTGGGTGACACAGCGAGACTCCGTCTCAAAAAAAAAAAAAGTTTATTTCAATGACATATGGTGGTGACTTAGATTACAATGGTGGCAACTGGAATGGGGAAAAAAGTAATGGCTTGGCAATTGATGAGATATAGTGGATTTTCAGAATAAAGGAGAGAATGATATCTGGTGGATTTTCCTGATTTCTGGCTTGAGCAAACTGGATAGATGATGGTATTGCAGGCTGGCTTCCTTGGGGTAACAGTCAAATTAGCATGCAGAACACTAACTAGTATGCTTTAGGGACCACCAGGGGAAAGGAGGAGAGAGAAGCAGAATCAGACAGACTGAGCAGTTGATCTATGATAAGTCCCAATGAAGGCCTTTGCCAACAGTACATGGAGTTCTGAAACTGAAATGTCCCTTCAGAATGGTCCTCAGATGAGATAAAAGGCCCAGATCTTTGTACCCTCATACCAATCAGTCATTTAGATGGTGGACATCTCTGAAAAGAGTTGTGACCTTGGGCAAGGCAGTTCTCATTAGCTGAGGCAATCTCAAAAGAAGGCTCAGTCTCAAAGAGGGCCATTCTCACCCAGCACTCCCAAGAACTCTAAAATAAGTCATTCCTTCCCCAAGAGGGACCAGGCAGCACATCTCAGTGTCCACCGTTGTTGGTGGTTCTCTCACTGAGACACAGAACCCTTATTTCTCAAATGGGTAAAAACTTTACATATTTTAAAAATACAAGGGAGGCGTGGTGGCTCACTCCTGTAATCCCAGCACTTTGGGACGCCAAGGTGGGAAGATCACTTGAGGCCAGGAGTTCAAAACAAGCCTGGCCAATATGGCAAAACCCCATCTCTACTAAAATTACGAAAATTAGCTAGGTGTGGTGGTGCATTCGTGTAATCCTAGCTACTTGGGAGGTTGAGGCAGGAAATCAATTGAACCCAGGAGGTAGAGGTTGCAGTGAGCCAAGATCGTGCTACAGCACTCTAGCCTGGAAAGCAGAGTAAGACCTTGTCTCAAAATAAAATAAAATAAAAATCCCAAACAAACAAACAAAAAAACCACAACCATCAGTCAAGTGCTATACTAGTTTGTTAATAAAATTTTAAATTTGCAGCTAGACACATGCCTGTAATACCAGCACTCTGGGAGGTCGAGGCAGGAGGATCCCTTGAGCCCAGGAGTTTGAGACCAGCCTAAGCAACATAGTGAGACCCCCATCTTTACAAAAAAAAAGAAAAAAGAAAGAAAGAAAGAAAGAAAGAAAGAAAGAAAAGAAAGAAAAGAAAAGAAAAGAAAAGAAAAGAAAAGAAAAGAAAAGAAAAGAAAAGAAAAGAAAAGAAAAGAAAGAGAAAGGAAGGAAGGAGGGAGGGAGGGAGGGGGGAAGAAAGAAAGAAGAGAAAAGAAAAGAAAAGAAAAGATTAGCTGGGCAAGGTGGTACACATCTGTAGTCCCAGCTTCTTGGGAGGCTGAGGCAGGAGAATCTCATGAGCCTTGGCAGTTGAAGCTGCAGTGAGCTGTGATCAGCCACTGCATTGTAGCCTGGATGACAAAAATAAATACATTTTACATTTAATGGTCACAAATGGATTTTAGAATGCTTGCCTTCTGAAATCATACCATTGCAAGAATAAATCCCTAGTTTCTTAAGAGAATAATGATGGAGTTTCTGTGGAAGCAAAAACAATCCGAGGAAACAATACAGCCCTGCCTACTTCTCTCAACCTCTACTGCAGGATTCAAGCCTCCTCTCACTACTCCTTGGATTATCATTATAGCCCCTAACACAGCTGCTCCTGTGCCAGGCAAACCATTCTTCACATTTCAGCTAAAGAAAGGTTTCAAACACTGATCATTTATAGCTCCAGCAGCTAGCACAATCACTGGTACATAGTTTACACTCAATTAATACTTGTTGAAGGAAAAAGTCACTAAGGAATAATATACATTAAGCTGTATTTCCTATGTGATATCAATAAAATTTACACATTTTATCTAGACTATGTAATATCCCAGTTTAAATCTAATCATTGGCTCCTATTGCCCTCAGTCATACAAACTCAGTTTACATGACTTTTTGCAGTCTGGTCTCTGATCATCTCTGAAGTTTTGCTTTTTTGCCCTCTTTTCACCTTCCCCCCACCCCTCCACCTCTTCCCTTTTACTTTAGGAACAACAGAGCTATCAAGCTGCTTTTTAAAATCCTCAAACATGCCATGTTCCATTTGGCTTTTGGGATCTTTCCATACACTGGTCTCTCTGCCTGAAACATTCTTCACCCTTCACTATATGCAAGTTAACTGCCTCCCTTTCCCCACAGCTTGCCCCATCACTTCCTGTCATATCTGCATACACACACAGACAGAACACGCCTTCACTCATAACATATATTCATATGTGTATCTAATTCCTATAAACTGTTGGGGATGAATTCTGGGCAGAAATGTAGTTATAAGCATTAATCAGGCTGCACTATGACCCACTTCCTTGTAAGTGAAAGTCGCATAACACTAGATACTGACCATTTGCACCTCGATATTTCCTACTGATAGGATTTCTAACATTAGAATCATTAGGCTTTTAAGAACCGCTTAAGGCCGGACGCGGCTGCACACGCATGTAGTCCCAGCACTTTGGGAGGCTAAGGTGGGCGGATCACCTGAGGTCAGGAGTTTGAGACTAGCCTGGCCAACATGGTAAAACCTCGGCTCTACTAAAAATACAAAAATTAGCCAGGTGTGGTGGCGGGCGCCTGTAATCTCAGCTACTTGGGAAGCTGAGGCACGAGAATCACTTGAACCCGGGAGGCAGAAGTTGCAGTGAGCTGGGATCTCACCATTGCACTCCAGCCTGGGTAATAAGAGCGAGTAAGAGCGAGTAAGAGCGAGACTCTATCTCAAAAAAAAAAAAAAGAACTGCTTAAACAGATCCTGAATTTCAAACAGAACAGCTGACACCAAGTAGTTTAAAGATCTAGCAGCCTAGTAAGCACGAGAATACGGCTTCTTCATCTCCTGCCCCATGACTTCACTCTGCACTCTTCAACCCATCAACTATCTCTACACTTCAGCCCACTCTGGAACCCTTAAAAACCCAAGCCCTAAACTCCTCACGGCCATATAATTAAATCTTTCTCTGCTGCAACCCTGCATATTGACTTGCAACCGATCTATTATGGCTACATTCCCTGACCCCCACCATCCCTGGAAATTTGGGTTAGGTGCCTTCCTTTGGACTCACATGGCACTTTTAATTCTCTCATCAGAGAATTTATCACCTGTGATGGTTATTTTTCTTTGTCAACTTGGCTGGGCTACTATGTCAATATTTGGTCAAACATTTTCCTGAAATGTTTCCATAAAAGTGGTGTTTTGTTTTGTTTTGTTTTGTTTTGGAGACAGAGTCTCTCTTTGTCACCCAGGGTAGAGTGTGGTGGCCCGATCCCGGCTCACTGCAACCACCACCTCCCAGGTTCAAGCAATTCTCCTGTGTCAGCTTCCCAAGTAGGTGGGATTACAGGCACGTGCCACCACACCTGGCTAAGTTTTGTATTTTTAGTAGAGCTGAGGTTTCACCATGTTGGCCAGTGTGGTCTCAAACTCCTAACCTCAAGTGATCCACCTGCCTTGGCCTCCCAAAGTGCCGGGATTACAGGCATGAGCCACTTCATCCAGCCTATAAAAGTGTTTTGTTTTGTGGGAGGGGTGGGGGGTGATTATATTAACTGTAAATGGATGTATTTTGACCTCCATAATGTGGGTGGGCCTCATACAATCAGGTGAAGGCCTAATAGAACAAAGACTGACCTCCCGCAAACGAATTCTTAAGTATGGCAGCCTTTTGAGTTAAACTACAACTTTGTCTCTTCCCTGGGTCTCCAGTCTGTTCGCCTACACATCCTATTGGTTCTGTTCCTCTGGAGGACTTGTCACTTTTAATCATAATTACTTATAATTTCACCCCACTCTCATCCCACTTGAATAGAATCTCCTGAGAACAGGAATTTAAACTGTTTTATTCATTTTTATGTCTTCTGTAGCCTGATATATCATGCCTTTTTTTTTTAGACAGAGTTTCGCTCTGTTGTCCAGGCTGGAAAGCAGTGGCAAGATTATAGCTCATTGCAGCCTCAAATGCCTGGGCTCAAGAGATCCTCCAGCCTCAGCCTCTCAAGTAGCTGAGATTATGGGCACACGCCTGGCTAATACATAGGTAATAGGGAATATTGTTTTATGTTTTTTATGGAATATTGAAATGAAGAGTTTCATTTCACTGCAATTCACCAAGGCTGTTAAATACTTTGAGATACCTTTTCTCAATTCTCTTTCAATCACTATTCCCCTCTCTCTCTTCTATCAAGACTGTGCCCTATGAAGTTAACAATGGTCCAATCTCCCGAGTATTGCACTAATTCCCATTTGAAGCAATTATCTCACAGAGACTCTCAGCAACTCATAGAAATATTTCTGAAATAATCATTTAATTAACTCCAGCAGACATAAGAATAGAGAAGAGAAAGAGAAACAAACAAACCAAATAACCAAACTAGGTACAAGCTACTGGTGACATTGTAACATGAAATTCTCTCTTCTACCACAAACCTAAAAATTATTCAAAACACCTAATCCCAACAGTAACCAAAAAATGTACTATCAATCTTCTCTTAATTACTATGAAGCAATAAAATATTTGAAATCGGATAGTTTTATTTATACATATACCCAATTGGTTGGGCAGCAGATACATAAAAAGTTTCGTACACTTTAAGAAAT
Source organism: Rhinopithecus bieti (assembly GCF_001698545.2). Taxonomy (NCBI): domain Eukaryota; kingdom Metazoa; phylum Chordata; class Mammalia; order Primates; family Cercopithecidae; genus Rhinopithecus; species Rhinopithecus bieti. The sequence continues at coordinate 538,466 of NW_016804151.1, forward strand.
GCTACAAGCCCCAGAGAGAGTTATAATTTTAGAAATAATTATTGAGCACTGTATTCATATTCATTAGTAATATCTCAAGGATTTGCTTTTTGGCCTAAAAAAGTAAGAATTTACAATTTTCTGTATCTTTAATTACCACCTGGCTATTTTCCTTTTGTAAACTTTTCCTGTTCTGCCTTTGTTGTGACCCCTTTCCCTTTGTGATCTTCCCCTTAGAATTGGTGCCTTTTATTGCTACTCATTTCCTGACTCAGGTGAACTTACAGCCTAAGGCAAAAATGGGAGCCAGCAAAGTCTGTTTTCTCTGTCTCTCCCCTCTTTCCCTCCCTTCTGCCTGCAGCTCCGTGATTCTGTGCTTATTAACAACACAGCACCCTCTTGACTTGGAATCCATAGCTGTAAGAACTTAGTTTCTCCTGTCAGCTAAGAAAACTCTTGGAAAATTTTTGGTGGACAGTAAATGCCAGGTAATCCAGACTTCATTAATTTATGACATAAGAAATAAATACAACTTTTAGCCAAACTGTCCCCTTTATTCAATCATAAAAAGAGTTTGCTAAGACAATAAACAGACTGGTAATTAAAATATTTATCAGCCGGGCGCAGTGGCTCACGCTTGTAATCCCAGCACTTTGGGAGGCTGAGATGGGTGGATCACCTGAGTTTAGGAGTTCGAGACCAGCCTGGCCAATGTGGTGAAACCCCGTCTCTACTAAAAATGCAAAAATTAGTTGGGTGTGGTGGTGGGCACCTGTAATTCCAGCTACTCGGGAGGCTGAGGTAGGAGAATTGCTTGAACCCAGGAGACAGAGGTTGCAGTGAGCTGAGATCACACCACTGCACTCCAGCCTGGGTGACAAGAGTGAGACTCCATCTCAAAAAAAAATAATAAAATAAAATAAAATATTTATGCTCTTTGGCCTGGCGCACTGGCTCATGCCTGTAATCCTAGCACTTTGGGAGGCTGAGGCAGGTGGATTGCCTGAGCTCAGGAGTTCAAAACCAGCCTGGGGAACATGGTAAAACCCCGTCTCTAAAATAAAATAAATAAATAAATAAATAAATAAATCACCTGGGTGTGGCAGCATGCACCTGTAGTCCCAGCTACTCGGGAGGCTGGGGCAGGAGAATGGCTTGAACCCAGGAGGCGGGGGTTGCAGTGAGCCAAGATCACGCCACTGCACTCCAGCCTGAGTGACAGAGTGAGACCCTGTCTCCCAAAAAAAAAAAAATCCTTTTTTATATAATGTAAAATTTTATATATAATGTATAATATAAATATTATCATGTATTTAATATCTAGCCCCTCACAAGTTGGCCAAAGGCCTTTTTTCTGGGGGGCGGGGGGAATGGAGTTTCGCTCTGTTCCCCAGGCTGGAGCGCAGTTGCAGGATCTCAGCTCACTGCAACCTCCGCCTCCCAGGTTTAAGCAATTCTCCTGCCTCAGCCTCCCGAGTAGCTGGGACTACAGGCGTGTGCCACCACGCCCGGCTAATTTTTTTTATTTTTAGTAGAGATGGGGGTCTCACTGTGTTAGCCAGGATGGTCTCAATCTCCTGACCTCAGGTGATCTGCCTGCCTCGGCCTCCCAAAGTGCAGGGATTACAGGTGAGAGCCACCACACCTGGCCCATTTTTTTCTTAGTTTTTGTTTTTTCCGGACCCCCCAAAGGTGATTTGTTGAAGCACTAGCAATATTTTTCTTATCTTTATTAGCATATGTACAACATCTGTTGATGTTTATAAACTGAGATTACATTTTCATGCAGTATTTGGGGATTCTGGTTTTCCTTACACCAGGCTTATCAGGTTTCACAGTTTTTAACTAAATATGATTTGCTGGATCATTGATAAAAAGAAAACAAAATTGTCAAATGCACCTAAACACTTAAGAAACACAACTGCTGATCCTTTTGTAGTTCATAAGTGTGATGATTCGGTGTTCACATGCATGTATGAGATGTGCCGCCCTCAAACCTTGTTATGACGTGGTCCATTCCCCATCCGATGTGAAAATTTAAAAATTTTAAACAAAGAAGAGAGAAAAAAGGAAAATTACTACTAATAAAGTATGATACTTTTATGATCATTTTGTTTTAACTACCATAAAATTTCAGTGCCTACAGGATTATGGAATCAATCACAGTGAGAAGGGTAGAAACTCAATAAAATAATTAGCAAATAAGGCTGGGCAATCACAAAGAAAATAGGTCATACTGTTTGGAGAGTGAATTTGTTTTCAGTAAGAAACTAGTTTGCCTAATTCCATACCACCAATTGGAAATTTGATAATGTTACCCTAAAATGATTGTTTAAATAGAAGCGTTGTAAATTAAATGAGAAGTTTTCATTCCATCTGTCATGAAGACATTTTTGTTATAACAAATTTGTCTACAAGGGTGGAGTGTCAGGAGAAGTGCAAATAATCCAAGTCAAAGTAAACTATACAAGAGTATTAGTTGGCTTTGGATATTGTACCAGTACAAGGAGACTTCAGTCACATTTTCCCCAATAAATTGGAAACAAAGGCAGTAAGACTGCTCTCTAAAAGTTAAACTTTAAGATCACATACATAGCTAGGAGCAGAAATAAGCAAAGCCACCTTTAAAACATACACTGGTTTAACTGTAACTTGATTTTTCTTGAAATAATATTGCTAAGCGGTTTGGGTAGCCATGGAAACAGAGAAAGTGACGTACGGGTGCACTTTAGGGCCAGTGGCCATCCAAGTGCTGCTAAGGAGAGAAAGAGTACAAATCAACAGCTCAGCAGGATGTCCCCACCATATTGGAGATCAGTGCAGCCATTGGAAATTGAGAACTTCTATTTTCGGAACAAAATTGTCCTGTTGTGAAGATAGACGAATTAAGAAAAGTCTATACATATAACTCCACTTGTTCAGAATAGGTGTTCATCAAGCAAACTTCTGATAATACCTTGGTTGTCTGAACAGGTTTGGCTACACAGAAAATGCACTCAGGGGGGCCAGACACAGTGGCTCACACCTGTAATCCCAGCACTTTGGGAGGCTGAGGCAGGCAAATCACATGCGGTCAGGAGTTTGAGACCAGCCTGGCCAACATGGCGAAACCCCGTTTCTACTAAAAATACAAAAATTAGCCTGGCATGGTGGCGCCTTTGTGTAATCCCAACTACTCGGAAGGCTGAGGCAAGAGAATCACTTGAACCTCGGAGGTGAAGGTTGCAGTGAGCCAAGATCATGCCACCTGGGCAACAGAGTGAGACTCCATCTCAAAAAAAGAAAGAAAGAAAGAGAGAGAGAGAGAGAGAGACAGAGAGAGAGAGAGAGAGAGAGAGAAGGAAAGAAGGCAGGCAGGCAGGCAGGCAAGGGAGGAAGGAAGGAAGGAAGGGGAGAAGGAAGGAAGGAAGGAAGGAAGGAGGGAGGGAGGGAAGGAAGGAAGGGGA
>NW_016804151.1:542254-626699 GCF_001698545.2 Rhinopithecus bieti
GGGGAGGGAAGGGGAGGAAGGAGAATGAGAAAATGTATTCAAGAAAAGACAACACCTTGGGTCCATGCTGGAACACTGGAGACATTCTCTTTCTGGCAAAAAGTAAAAAAAAAAAGAAAGAAAAAAAAGTATTGGCTTTGCAGTTGTGAGTGTTCAAGCATATAAATTAAAGCTCTTGGAAATTAATAACTTAATACATGTCAGTCTTATGACCTTGGTTAATTTAAGTTCATCTGATTGCTGAAGTTGTTCTCCATTGCTCAAGACAGATGTTTTGGCTGGGCGTGGTGGCTCATGCCTGTAATTCCAGCACTTTGGGAGGCCAATGCGGGAGGCTTGCTTGAGCTCAGGAGTTCGAAACCAGCCCAATCAACATAGCAAGACCTCGTCTCTACCGGAAAAAAAAAAAAAAAACGCCAGATGTGGTGGCAAGCACCTGTAGTCCCAACTACTTGGGAGGCTGAGACAGGAGGATTGCTTGAGCCTGGGAGGTTGAGGCTTCGGTGAGCTGTGATCATGCCATTACACTCCAGCCTGGGTAGCAAAGTGAGACCCTGCCTCCAAAAAACGAAGAAAGATGTTTTTTGTGACCAGGACACTGTAGACCAAATCCTAGAAGATTGTAGAAATTCACTAAAGTAATGCTTCCTTGTCCTCTTGTGGATGATCAGTGGGTTTTCCCCTGGCAATGACCCTATATTAATAAGAAAAACTTTTTCTTTTCTTCTTTTCACGGCAGCTTCAACCTCCTGTGCTCAAGTGATCCTTTTGCCTCAGCCTCCCAAGTCCAAGTAGCTAGGACTACAAGCATGTGCTACTATGGCTAGCTAGCTTTTTTACTTTTTAATTTTTTTTTGCAGAGGTAGGGTCTCGCCATGTTGCTCAGATTGGTCTTGAACTCCTGGTCTCAAGCAATCCTTTTGCCTTGACCTACCAAAGTATTAGTATTACAGGCATGAGCCACCAAGCAAGTCCAGACTTTTCTACTTCAAATTAAATCAGTGGGGAGGGAGGTGTTCATAATTTACCTCTGTTTATTATTTCATTTATTTTAACATTGCTACAGTGACAATTCCATGGACACACACTAGCTACTGGCGGGGAAGATCGTTCAGACCAGAAGTGGTAAGAAATCCTTGAATTTTAAATAAGTCATAGGTAGTTCACAAAGAGGACAAAAGATACCATTTACTAAACATTCACCACCTGTTCTGACATAATATTATCATCATTATAATCTCCCACTTCCAGATACACGCATCTGCCTATGTTACACTTGCGGTAAAAGCCAGCATGGGTGAACTCTACTATTCAACGGAGCTGAACACTGTGCTGCAGAGATCATATAAATAAACTGAATGGCTTATTTCACATCCATAATCAGGAACTTAAAAAGTGCTCTCAGGCCGGGCACGGTGGCTCAAGCCTGTAATCCCAGCACTTTGGGAGGCCGAGACGGGCGGATCACGAGGTCAGGAGATCGAGACCATCCTGGCTAACACGGTGAAACCCCGTCTCTACTAAAAAATACAAAAAACTAGCCGGGCGAGGTGGCGGACGCCTGTAGTCCCAGCTACTCGGGAGGCTGAGGCAGGAGAATGGCGTAAACCCGGGAGGCGGAGCTTGCAGTGAGCTGAGATCCGGCCACTGCACTCCAGCCCGGGCGAAAGAGCAAGACTCCGTCTCAAAAAAAAAAAAAAAAAAAAAGTGCTCTCAGTAGCCCATGTTACTCTGTTCCTCACATTAGTTTTGCTTTCACTCTCTGTGATAACTTTTCAATACACCAAGACTTCTCAGCTTGCCCCCAAATTCACTGAGAACATACTGGCAAACTGCTGATTCAACCATTTACACATCCACCCACCAGACATAAGAGTGCTCGTTTAACTGAGGCTTATTATCATCTTGTAAATGTGCTCAATTTAAGACTTCTTGGAAAGGTCTCAGGTCGAAGCTTTGTCCTGAAAAGATAATTCTGATTGCACAAACTCCCTCCGTCCAGCAGGAAGCGCCAGCACCCTCTGCCGGGGTCAAGTCGCCACGGAGGCCTCACGTGATCCGGCCGTCTCTGCGCAGGAGCGTGGTCTTGCGGAGATTTGCCCTACGTACTCAGCGCCATGACGTATTACGTAGGGGCTGGCTAGCCGCCATCTTGCTTCTTTTTCTCGCTCGCTCGCTCCCTCACGGGAAGCTGCGAAAGTGCTTTGGCGGTTTGTCCATTCGCAGCTTCGGCTTTTCCAGTTCGGTGGCCCTTCCGGCCACCCCTTTAACCCCAGCTTTCTCTCCGCCTTCTTTCGATCAAAGATCGGCGGAGACCCTAGAAGTGCGCAAACTTGACACTCACCCTGACCGGTAAGGAAAGCGAGGGTGTGGGGGCCGCGATCAAAGAGGGCCCTTCGGGAACGGCCAGCGTGCGGCCTGGGGCGTGGGAGCGCACCCAGACCTTGGCGCCCGGAGGCTAGGGGGCCGCGTGGAGAGGGCCTTAGGTCCGGGCATCTCCCTTCTCTTTGGTTACCATCATCTGTGTCTGGGGACGTCGGCCTCCAGCTTGGGGAGCGGGAAACCGGAGTCAGACCCGCCCCATGTGGTCTGCAGCGGGAGTTCTGGACCGGTCTGTCTCGCTACCACCCGGACCCCAGTCCTGGCCCTGCGAGGGGATTACGCATGTTGCCGGGTAAGCGAAGGGTTTTTCCGTCTTCCTGGACTGGCGGACGTGCAGTCTTTTTTCTTTTCTTTTTTTTTTTTTTTTTAGTGTGGGGTATGTGTTCCCCCAAACAACTGAAGGACTCAGCCGGGGCCTTCACTCTCTACCTCTTCCTGTGTAGTGAGGGTGGGACTTGCAATGAGCAATGTATAGGAGGGTCTGGATTAAAGACCTGATGAGATGAGAGGCTCTTCGGGGAATCAAGACCAACCCTACTTCCGCTAGGGAAGTGCTGCCCAACTCCAGAGGAGGATTTGGGTAGTCTTTTCACACTCTAGGCCGCTCCATCCTCTAACTTGCGTGGTAAATCTCGGTAGCTCCCTGTCTTTGAGATAGCGTTGGTATTGGTGGTGTTAGGGTAAAGGCCCCGTTTTAGGACTGAAGAAAAGGGCATGGGGCCAATGGAAACGTTGATAGAGGCTTCCTTCCTTTGCATGAGAGGAATACCTTTAATTTAAAGGGATGTACGTGTGTTTTGACATTATTTGGGATCTTTTGAGGGTCTGACATGCCTGATCTTTGCTGACTTATAAAGCTACCCGGATTTCCGCATTGGCTGGTCTTCAGCCTGGGTTCATATTCATACCTCGTTAGAGTACTTAGAATTGTACAGTAGGCGGCTCTGCTGTAAGATTTTCATTTGGAATGCACCAGAAAAATCGGAGGATTTTTGATTGTTGAGTACTTAATAGCTTACTCCTGCAAATAAAATAATACGGTGATATTAAGCACCTAACAAGCCTAACCCCAGCATTTTTCAAAACTAGATTTCACCTCCCATATTGGTAATTAAGATGCTGCTTTGGCTGGAGCCATTTTTAGGTGTGTATCACAGATGCACTGCAGCATCTTTTCTGGCTCACCCCAAATGCATTGATCCCCTAAAAAATTAGGAATAGATTGAATTTGAATTTTGTCTTTAGCGTGTAGTCAAATAGTATTTCTCTCCTTTTCTGTAAATGGATTTTCAGAATATAGCCTTTTTAAGTGATTTTGTTTGCTCTGCTTAGCTTATGTGTGGCTGTTCTCCATTAGGTGACCCTTTGCTATACACTGAGCACAGTAATAAGCCCTTTTCATACATTTTTTTTTTAAATCCCCACAACAGACCTTTGAGGGAAATGGTATTATGATCATCCCCATTTTACAGATGAGGAAATGAAATCTGAGAGAGTAGTCTGACCAAGGTCACTTAGCGATTATTGGTAGTATTGTGTAGGTTCAATTCCAAACTGTCTGAACCCAAAGGGGATGCTCTAAACCTTCAGCCTGCCTTGTAAATTATAAACTGTAGTAACTAAATAAGATAAAGCATTATTAACTGGTAGTTTTTCTTTAGCTTGACTAGTATATGAACATTGTTGCATGCTAAGGTTAAAGTGTTGCAGGTTGTAAAAATGGATTATATCCACTTTGGAGGTGGGGTAGAGGCTAATTTTTTTGCGCCGTTTTCTATTTGAGTGCTTAGAGGTAACTTAAAACTAACTCTACTATGTCATAGATAAAATTTTTAAATTTAAGCATCTGACATATTATTGGTAGAATACTCCCTTATCTGTAAAATGGTGATGATAATAGGACTTCCCTCAAAGGCTTATTATAGGAGTAAAAAAAGATAATGGATAATGTATGTAAAGGACTTATTACTATGCTTAGTACATCGTAAAAGGTCAACTAATAATGGGGGGAAAATGGTAGGATATTGGTAGAAGAAAATACTCTCTTCCAAGCAATAAATATTATCTGTATATTCTCAGGGTGATGTGTATATTTCTTTAGGTACATAAGAAAATTTCACCTCCCCTTATCCCTAATATATCTATTTATATGCAGGATTTTGCTTCTTAGCGATTTCTTTATGCTCTACAGTAAATATCCTTGGGATGAGTATCTTGTTCATAGCTGAAAATGCAGAAGTTCTGGCTCATTCCAGTCCCCTGTCTTCTTCTTACCCCCACCCCACACTCTTTACTGATAAAGTGTCTTTGAAGATTATATTATATCCCTGTCTCCCTCCAAGTGTCACCCCTAAACACTGCTTCAGTTTGTTAAATCAGGTAACTTGTGTTTTGGATGCTATTTATGTCATATTTGTAAATGACAAGGATTGATGATTGGTGAAATGTTGCATAAGTTAGTACAGAATTGTATTCTTACAGTGAAGGAGATACAAAAGTTGTGTCTGAGTTATTACATACTTTCACTTCGGTAAAGCGTGATTTTGTCATCTTATGAATAGGACAACACAATGAAAGCTTATCTCAGTCTATGTTAATTGTTGCTTACAAGTCTGAGAGTTACTATGTTAGTTTTCTGAGTCACAACATTTTAAATTCCTGGCTAATCTCATTGATGCATCAGCCAGAACACCTTTGTGGATAAATGCGTTCTGTAGAGAGAGGATAACTTTAGTAAATTTTCTATTTAAGAGACAGATCTAACTCTGTTGCCCTGGCTGACCTCTAACTCCTGGGCTCAAGAGATTCTCCTGCCTCAGCCTCTCAAGTAGCTGGGACTAGAAGTGCCTGCCATTGCTCCCAGCATTGCCAGTTACACTTCTAGTCCTTATTTTCCTCCAAGTTATCAGAAAGCATGTTTTGGGGCCTGTGACTACTTGTATTTGCTGGCAAATCCAGTCAAACAAGGCTGTTACTTAGTTTCAACAGGAAATTTTTGTCTGATTGGCAGACATGATTGGCTGATATCTAAGAGTCTGAACAAAAGATTGCAATGAAATTATTACGTGAAGTATAGTCAGTGTGATATACTCACCCCTGTGTGGTGCTGCTATGTCCTCAACATTAAGGGAAGATGGGATATCATTTGTGGAGCACGTCTGGTATTTAAAAAACTACTGGATATTATGTATGTAGCATACTACATAGCAATACATAGTACCTAGTAATTTTTCTATTTTCTGTGTTCTGATATTTGTTTTCCTTTACTAGACTGTTTCCATGTCCTTATCACCTTGTGTGGTGGTTGGCGTATACGTAGAGTTTATATGTTATTGAATGAATAAGGGTCAGAAACACAAAAGAATAGACCCACAAGATTAACTGATAAATATCTTTTTGGAGCGAAAGAAAATGCTGTCAGGTTTTTTTCCTTTACCTCTAAGAATAGTATCACAGGTAACCTTCAAAGAGTTTGTGTTAAATAGCATGCATTGTGAGATTTATTTACATCTGATTTTTAAAATTTTTAGCTTATTCAACAAAGATTAAATATTCTTTTAATTTTGTAAGGCCCAGTGAATCAGAGCAATATGGCATTTGGTCCACTTCCAAGGTGTTCACAGCCTTCAGGATTAATGTTAAAAGTTATCTTGTAATCTTTGGATTCATGCTAGGAGATTAAAAAGGTGTATAAGAAGGTAAGGGAAATTTGGTGCAGAAAATTACTGATAGTACAGATTGAGTGCCTAGTTGATTATAAGTGAAACAGTGATGGCTAAGAAAAATCAAGAATAATTGTGATTATTATTTCTTGAGCACTTACTATGCCATGTACTAAACTAAGACTATTTTGTGAATTATCTATTTAAATCCATACTGCAGAAAGCCTAAAAGGAAGAGATTTAAGTAATTTGCTCAAAGTTACTTAGCTTCTAAGTGGTAGAAATGGCATTTGAATTATTGATCCAGAGCCTCAGTGCCTCACTCAACTACATGGGTTTCCTACTGGCCAGTATTTTTCAAACTTAAATCGTTCACAGTTTCTGCTTCGTCTCAAACCACCTGCCTGTTACTTAATATTTTTCTTCAACTCCATTCGCTGTCTTTTAATTGAATGAATTTAAAATAAATTTTCTTTTTCTTTTTTAGATGGAATCTCACTCTGTTGCCCAGGCTGGAGTGCAGTGACGCTGTCTTGGCTCACCGCAACCTCTCCCTTCTGGGTTCAAGTGATTCTCCTACCTCAGCTTCCTGAATAGCTGGGATTACAGGTGCCCGCCACCACGCCTGGCTAATTTTTGTATTTTTAGTAGAGATGGGGTTTCACCATGTTGTCAGGCTCATCTCGAACTCCTGACCTCGTGATCCGCCCACCTCGGGCTCCCAAAGTGCTGGGATTACAGGCATGAGTCCCCGCATCTGGCCGTTTAAAAGAAAATTTTTATGATTATTTGGCGTTAGCTTCCCCCCAGTGTATTTTAAAATAAACATGATTTTACGTAATTTTCTGTGGATCACTTAAAATCATCCAATATACTACCAGTCTTTGTATTCCACCATTTGGGACATTACTCCTATAAGAAATGAATACTGGATAGGATCAGGCCACAGTTACAGTTAATGAAGGTCAAAAGCCTAGAATGGAATAGATTGATAAAATAGGAAATGGCAGCATTACAGGAATAGAGATATGAATTAGAGTCTTAACTACATATTTGAGACAACCACTTTCATGATAAACTGCAAAGGAGTAGGTTTATTTAGATAGAGAAATGTAATAGGATGTCTACGACAGTCTATGGCAAGGGAAGAACAAGACAAAATAAGGAAGCCACTATAGAAATCGGGGCAGAAGAGAATAATCTAAAAACAGGATTATTAGAGCTAAATGTAGCAGAGTTCAGAAAAATATGTGACACGTAGTCTTTGGATTTGGCTGTGAAATCCTTGGTGACCTTAAAATAATCTAGGTCAAGTTACAAAGGTGAAAGGTTAAAGGGGTAGGAGGAAAATCTCTTGATTTTAGATACATTGAATACTCAAAGTGGACTCTGGACTAATTGTTTTAAACAATTGTTTTAAACCTAGGTTTAGTCCTTTTTGTCACTTTGTGCCAGCTGTTAATTTTGGGGCAAGTTAACCTGGCTTAAGTTTTAAATATATTGATTTGTGATATAAGGATAATATCCATTTCCCCATCTCAGAGGACTGTACTGTATTTCTATATATCTTCTGAATTTAATATTCTTTAATATTACACAATATCAAGACATGAGTCTTGACCATATTTAAAGCAGAAAAGAGAACCATGAAAAGGGAAAATTAAAGATAAAGGGAGGATAGGTTCCCTATGAGGTTGGAAGATCCCTTCTGAATAAATCTTGAATCTGAAGGATAAGAGATGGATGCATGTATGTGGTTGGAGAATGGGTATCCAAGTTAATAATTCATTTTTTTCTTCCCCGTTTGCCCGTGAACAATCTGAAGGTACAGGGCTGCTATATATGGTTGTGCAGCTTGTGTACTGCCCAAAGACGGTGGACTGAAGGAAGCAACAAGTCAGCCTGTGTTCTGCTTACAGAGAGTCCTGTGTCCTAGCTTAGGCCTCCCAGAGGAACTGCCTCCACTTCTCCTCTCTCCAAGGTGTCGGCTTCTTGCCAAAAGTGTCTGTATTTCCCCAGAAGGATGTATTTTTCCTAGTTACATAAAGGCCCTGTGGAGACCAATGGATGCTCTGAAAGACTTCTTAAGGAGACATATTAAGGATACATTTAGAACAACATCAAAAACAATTGGGAAATTGGAGAAATGGTCACTAAGGAACAAAAAAACTTTGAACTTTTTGCTAAGATGGGTTAGGTGGTTGGGCAAGCACAGAATTCTAATTTATCCAGTGTACTTTAAAGATATGTATTGTAGTTTATTAAATATTTTTATTAACCAAGAAACTATATTAAATATCATAGTTTATCAAATTTCGAAGAGGAGCGATAAGAGTAAAACAATACTTAACACAATTTAATCTTACCCAAAACTTTGTAATTTGGGGTTTAAATTAAAATTTAGATTTTGGTCATGTGGCAAGTAGTTTGATCTATAAGTAACTTTTTAATGTTAGGTTTTACGATTAAAGCTATATAAATTTTATAGCTCTTAATTGAAGAAGCACAGTAGGGAAGGTACACAGTTACTTCTGAAGGTTAGGAAAATGGAACAGAGGAATTTTATTTTGAAACCAGAAAGAGGACATTGAAAACAAAGGAGGCTTTAGACAGGTGAATTTTAAGTTTATATTTAGAAATTTGATTTGTGGTGTACAGTTCTATAAGTTTTAGTACATATGGATTTTTGTAGTCCCCACCACAACTAGGATACAGCATATGGAAAGATAAAACATCTCCCAACTGTAGAACTAGAGTCTTCTGGCATTTGGGTGACAGGGAAATTCTCTTAAAGCAATAACTATTAAAGGGGGATGGAAAAAGCCAAGAATGGCCTACGCATGCTGATTCATTTGTTTTCTGATCAGAAAGAAAAAATACTTTGATTATACTGTTATATTTATGACAAACTTGAACATAGAAAGAATGAAAGAAGGAGAAAGAAAAAGGAATTGGATGTGGTGGCATGTGCCTGTAGTCTCAGCTACTTGGAAGGCTGAGGTGGAAGGATCTCTTGAGCCTGGGAGTTTTGGAGGGTAGCACACTATGTGCTACATATGGATTGAGTGTCTGCACTAAATTCAGCATCAATAGGGTGTCCTGGGAGTAGGGGACTAACAGGTTGCCTGAGGAGGGGTGAACTGGTCCAGGTTGGCAACAGAGCAGGTTAAAACTCCCATGCTGAGCAATAGTGGGATAGCCACTGCACTCCAGCCTGGACAACATTTAAGGTGACCCTGTTTCTTATCAAAAGCAAGGAGGTAGGGAAATTTTTATTTATTTATATATTTATTTATTTTAAGACAGAGTCTCTCTCGGTCGCCCAGGCTGGAGTGCAGTGGCGTGATCTCGGCTCACTGCAAGCTCTGCCTCCCAGGTTCTAGCAGTTCTCCTGCCTCAGCCTCCTGAATAGCTGGGATTACAAGTGTGTACGAGCATGCCTGGCTACTTTTTGTATTTTTAGTAGAGATGGGGTTTCACTGTGTTGGCCAGGCTGGTCCTGAACTCCTGACCTCAAATGATCCACCTGCTGTGCTATCCCAAAGTGCTGGGATTACAGGCATGAGTCCCCATGCCCGACTGGGGAATTTTAAAAAATAAAATAAAATAAAATAATAGGGAAGGAAGGAGAGAAAGAAGGAAGGAAATAGGTTTACATGTTTTAAGATTGGATATTTCCGTGGTAGAAGAAGAGAGCCAATGATATGGAGGGATGTTAACCAATTCTCTACACTTAATAAATTTAAAATTAATATTCTAACTTTTAAAGGCAACCCTTTGGTCATCCGAAAGATTAACTGTAATTCATGATGCTAGGTGAGCATCTTGGAGCAAATACTTCTCTTTCAATCCCATAACATTCAACATACTTTGGCCTTGCAAAAAATAAAGTTCAGTTAACTGGGTGGGGTGGCATGTGCCTGTAGTCCTATCTCCTCAGGAGGGTGAGGTAGAAGGATCACTTGAGCTCAAGTTCAGGGTTGCAGTGATGGCACTGCTGCACTCCAGCATGGGTGATAGACTAAAACTCTTGAAAAGAAAAATAATACATAAAGGTTGACTAAGAAACTATCTGTGCTTTGGGCCTGAAGCAATGGCTCACCCGGTAATCCCAGCACTTTGGGAGGCCAAGGTGCGTGGATTACTTGAGGTCAGGAATTTGGGACCAGCCTGGCCAACATGGTGAAACCCCATCTCTACTAAAAATACAAAAATTAGCCAGTTATGGTGGCAGGCGTCTGTAACCCCAGCTACTCAGGAGGCTGAGGCAGGAGAATTGCTTGAACCTGGGAGGCAGAGATCCTGCCACTGCACTCTAGCCTGGGTAACAGAGCAAGACTCTGTCTCAAAAAAAAAGAGAAGAAATTATCTATGTTTGGGTTTTTCTTTTTAATATATTAGTTTTGCAAATATTGGTTGCCACTAAATAAGCTTTTGTTATGGGCTTTACAATATTCTAAGAGCTTTATACACACTTTGTTAATTAAATCTTATAATAGTGCTGGAGTAGATATTATAGCCCACCCAGGTAAGGAAGTAAAAATTTGTTGAGATTAAGTAATTTGCCGGTGGTCACCTAGCTACTAAATATTAGAGCTAGAATTTAAACAAAAACAGTTTTAAGAGAAACGGTTGTGTAATTTTAACAATTTTAAAATACGTAAGTTGTTAAAAAGAATGCCCTGGCAATCACCTCATTAAGTAATCAGTAGACAGACAGCTGTAATTTTTAAGGATAGCAGTTTTTAGTACAGAAAATTTGATAGCTACATTTCTGTTCTGATAAGGCTTTATCCTGCTCCGGAAACTTAATTCACATGTTTCAGGTTCCAGGAACAGTCTGAGCCCTTCCACTATCCTAATTAGAACTCCAACAGATTTATTTATATTACACTTTGTTTTTTTAAAAATGACCATTTTGGATGTTTTTGCTGAACTGCTATTTGTAGTAAAAGAATTCAACATATGGTGGTATTCTTAGCTTTACTATTATAGTGGCAAATGTACTCTTAAAATATTTGACCTTAGAATTGCTAGTTCATTTTAACTACTAGAAATGGAAGAGACCTTGTAAGTGGCCAATTCAACTTCTTACTCAAAGTAAGAATTATCTTTATAATAGTTCTGACAGGTAGTTCTGGTGAGGGCTCTTCCTAGATTGCTCACAGCCACCTTCTGACTGTATTCTCTAATGGAGAAGAGAGCAAGCTCTGGTATCTCTTTTTATAATACCTCATGGCCCACACAACCTCATCTAAATCTAATTACCTCCCCAAGGCCCCATCTCCAAATATCAGCCCAGGGGATTTAGGGCTTCAACATATGAATGTCAGGGGACACCCATCAGTCCATCAGCACCCCTACCCTCTTTATGATTTGTAGAGCATTGGTTCTTATGCCCCCCTTTTTTTTTTTTTTTTTTTTTTTTTGCGGGGGGGTCCCTCTCTGCCTCCCAGGTGCAAGCGATTCTCCTGCCTCAGCCTCCCTAGTAGCTGAGACTACAGGTGTATGCCACCACCCCCAGCTAATTTTTGTATTTTTAGTAGAGATGGGATTTTGCCATGTTGGCCAGGCTGGTCCTGAAGTCCTG
Organism: Rhinopithecus bieti; assembly: GCF_001698545.2. NCBI lineage: Eukaryota > Metazoa > Chordata > Mammalia > Primates > Cercopithecidae > Rhinopithecus > Rhinopithecus bieti. The sequence continues at coordinate 553,889 of NW_016804151.1, forward strand.
ACCTCAAGTGATCCACCTGCCTTGGCCTCTCAGAGTGCTAAGATTACAGACGTGAGCCACCACACCTGGCCTGATTGTTTTGTTTTTTACAAGTTACAAAAATAGTACAAAGAATTCCCATATTCCTTCATTCAGATTCCCCACTTGTTAATATTTTACCATATTTACCTTATTATTTTCTATATAGTATGCACATAGGCACACACACACACTCTGTGTGCTTGGTTTTTAATGTCTGCTGTCTAAACCCTGTCATCACCAGAAACCTTAAATTTATTTCACAAACTCTTATTATTACTTGTACTACAAAATGACATTTCTAGCAACAAATCGATACATTTGGAGCGTGTGTGTGTGTGTGTGTGTGTGTGTGTGTGTGTGTGTGTTTTGTTTTGACAAGGTCTCACTCTGTTACCCAGGCTAGAGTGCAGTGGTGCAATCATTGGCTCACTGTAGCCTCAACCTCTCAGGCTCAAGCGATCCTCCTGCTTCAGTCTCCTGAGTAGCTGGGACCACAGGCATGTGCCACCACACCTGGCTGTTTTTCTGATAGAAACAAGGTCTCTCCATGTTGCTCAGGCTGGTCTCAAACTCCAGTGCTCAAGCCATCCTCCCACCTCTGGCTCCCAGAGTGCTGGGATTACAAGCATGAGCCACCATGCCCCAACAGTACGTTTGTTAATAGAGATATTGCTGTGTTTTGTTGCTATTGTGGTTTATCTTTGGTATCTTATTCTATATTGTAATGCAGTACATTTGATAATGAAAACATGAATCATTTAGGGTCTCTTAAGTGACTTTTATTGTTTTATATTTCAGTTTGTTAATTTTTTTTTTTTTTTTGAGCCGGAGTCTTACCCAGGCTGGAGTGCAGAGGCTCAATATCGGCTCACTGCAACCTCTGCCTCCCAGATTCACGTCTCTCCTGCCTCAGCCTCCCAAGTAGCTGGGACTACAGGTACCCGCCACCACACGCAGCTAATTTTTTTTGTATTTTTAATAGAGACAGGGTTTCATCATGTTAGCCAGGATGATCTTGATCTTCTGACCTCGTGATCCGCCCACCTCAGCCTCTCAAAGTGCTGGGATTACAGGCATGAGCCACCACATCCGGCTTGTTAATTTCTTAAAATGAAAGTTAATCCTGATTTTTAAAATAATGAGATTGTGTTGGTCACTGGCTTTGAAGTCAGCCTGGATTTAATCTTGACTCTACCACTTTCCAGCTCTGTGTGTTTTGAGCAAATCTTTACTTTGCTAAGATTGCTTCTTCATTGGTAATTTTCAGTGATTTAGGCTTTATATACCTTCTTAGTCCTAATCTGGTATTTATTTTATTTTATTTTATTTTATTTTAGATGGAATCTNGAGCCACCACATCCGGCTTGTTAATTTCTTAAAATGAAAGTTAATCCTGATTTTTAAAATAATGAGATTGTGTTGGTCACTGGCTTTGAAGTCAGCCTGGATTTAATCTTGACTCTACCACTTTCCAGCTCTGTGTGTTTTGAGCAAATCTTTACTTTGCTAAGATTGCTTCTTCATTGGTAATTTTCAGTGATTTAGGCTTTATATACCTTCTTAGTCCTAATCTGGTATTTATTTTTATTTTTATTTTTATTTTTATTTTTTTTTTGAGACGGAGTCTCGCTCTGTCGCCCAGGCTGGAGTGCAGTGGCCGGATCTCAGCTCACTGCAAGCTCCGCCTCCCGGGTTCACGCCATTCTCCTGCCTCAGCCTCCCGAGTAGCTGGGACTACAGGCGCCCGCCACCTCGCCCGGCTAGTTTTTTGTATTTTTTAGTAGAGACGGGGTTTCACCGTGTTAGCCAGGATGGTCTCGATCTCCTGACCTTGTGATCCGCCCGCCTCGGCCTCCCAAAGTGCTGGGATTACAGGCTTGAGCCACCGCGCCCGGCCTATTTTTATTTTTATTTATTTATTTTGAGACAGGGTCTTACCCTGTTGCCGAGGCAGTAATACACTGGCACAGTCATGGCTCACTGTGGCCTCAACCTCCTAGTCTCAAGCCTCCTGCCTCAGTCTCCTGAGCATCTGGGACTACAGGCATGTGCCACCAGGCCTGGCTAACTTTTATTTTTTGTAGAGATGAGGCCCCACCATGTTGCCCAGGTTGGAGTTGAACTCCTGGACTCAAGTGTTCCTCCCACCTTCGCCTTTCAAAGTGCTAGGGTTACAGGTATAAGCCACTGCACCTGGCCCTAATCTGGTATTTTTATGTTATACTATGTCTTTAGAGCTCAGATTTTGGTGGGGCTGTGGGGGGATACAAGGTCTCCCTCTGTCACCCAGGCTGGAGTGCAGTGGCATAATCATGGCTCAGTGTAGCCTCAACCTCCTAGGCTCCTGTGATCCTCCCATTTTGGCCTGCTGAGTAGCTGGGACTTCAGGCAGGAGCCACCATACCCGGCTAATTTTTCTTTTTTTCTTTTTTAAGAAAAGACAAAGTCTTGCTGTGTTGCCCAAGCTGGTCTTGAACTCGTGAGCTCAAGCCATCTTTCTGCCTCTGCTTCCAAAAGTTCTGGAATTACAGGCGTGAGCCACTATGCCCTGCCAATAATTACTATTTTATTGCTAGAGCTTTTAGTCAACCTTACTGAAATCACCAGTCATTTCTGCTCTCCTCCTCATTCTCTTCTGACTTCCTCTCTTAGTCCATTCATGCTGCTGTAACAAAATGCCTGGGACTGGGTAACTTATAAATAACAGAAATTAATTTCTGTTGGTACTGGAGGCTGAAAAGTCCAAGATCAAGGTACTGACAGGCAGGATCTCGGCCTCCAAGATGGCACCTTGTTCATGTCCTCAGGTGACAGAAGTGCATAGCTGGTTCCCCTCCAGCCCTTTCATAAGGCATACATCACATCCATGAGGGCAGAGCCCACATGGCCTAATCACCTCCTAAAGACCCCACCTCTTAATAGTGTTGCATTGGGGGTTAAGTTTCAACATGAAATTTGGAAGAAACATAGGCATTCAAACCATTTTCTTTCACTACCTGGATTAGACTTCAGTAAAACATTACTCCAGAAATTCTGGCAATATCTTCATTCACCTTGCTTTTCTTTACTAGTTTACTAATTACTGGTGCAACTCTAATCTCTGATTCAGTCCAGCTACTTTTGTGCTTTCTACCACTCCCGACTCCCTAGATGTCCTGCTGGACATTGAAGAGAATCATAACTGCACAAACTTGGGAATACTGTATACCCCTGCTCCCCAGCTTCTACTAGGCTTTTTTTCTGTTTTTGAAGGGGAGACTGGGTCTTGCTTTGTTGCCCAACAGTTGCGATCATCGCTCACTGCAGCCTTGAACTCCTGGGTTCAAATGGCCCTTCCACCTCAGCCTCCTGAGTAGCTGGGACTGGGACTATAGATGTACTCTACCATACCCGGCCAATTGTTCATTTTGCATAGAGACCAAGATCTCTCACTAAGTTGCACAGGCTGATCTGGAGCTCCTTGTCTCAAGCATTCCTCCCTCCTTGGCCTCCCAAAGTGCTGGGATTATAGGCGTGAGCCATGACACTCAGCCCTACTAGGCTTTCAGTACTTCTTGCCAATGTCTTGGCTGTCTTTCACATTCTCCCATTTGCTTTTCAAACCTTTTCCAGCCTCCTCAAATTTCTAAACTCTACCTCCACTCAGTGGATGAAGAAAGCATGTCTCTTGTTCATCTGTTCCTAGCGGTGCATGATATATGGTAGACACTGGGTAAATATTTGTGTGATCGAATAGTGGAACTAATCATTTTGAGTTTGAAGTTCCGACAAGAAATGTAACTGATGTTTTGTAGACCATTAAAACTGTGTATCTAAAGATTGTAGCTTGAAGGAAAGTTTCGGGAATTGTCCTTACTGAAAATATTTGAAGCAGTGAACAGCAGATGAGATGGCCAAAGGAGAAAGCACTTACTAATAGAAAAGGGAGAGATGGGCTGGGCACGGTGGTTTATGCCTGTAATCTCAGCACTTTGGGATTACTACTCAGGAGGCCGAGGCAGGTGGATCACTTGAGGTCGGGAGTTCTAGACCAGCCTGGCCAACATGATAAAACCCTGTCTCTACTAAAAATACAAAAATTAGCCGGGCATGGTGGCAGACAACTGTAATCCCAGCTACTCTGGCAGCTGAGGCAGGAGAATCGCTTGAACCCAGGAGGCAGAGGTTTCAGTAAGCCAAGATCATGCCACTGCAGTCCAGCCTGGGCGACAAAGTGAGACTCAAAAAAAGACAAAAAAGAAAAGGGAGCGATGGCAAAAAGAGACAAAAAAAGTAACGAGATTGAAAGCTGTCATAGTCATGGAAACCAGAGAAAATAGTTTATACAGAAGCTATTTACCTTTTATATTTATATGTGATACTTGACTATTATCAATTAGTTAATACACATTATTTCTTGATTTACAAATGTTCTGTAAAACACTTTAAGAGTATACTTCTCTGGAAATTGTTGTAGTTTATTTTTAATGTTAACTACTTAAGTCTGGGGGACACTATTTTCCAGGGGAACTGAACTTATCATGAGAATAATGAGGAAAGAATGGTAAACAGAGTTTGGATATTTAGAAACCCATTGTGTCCAGAAAGAAAGTTATGTCATTTAATTGAATTTAGCAAATTGCAATTTGCTAAAGTATGGGGGTTATTTTTCCAAATATACTAAATTTTCAGTATTACTTAAAATTAAGGTTTTCTTTATTAAAACTAGAATCTTATAGTTTTGAGTACTAAAGGAATTTGAGAGACCATAGCTAATCTCTTTAACAAATGTGGAAACCACTTAGATTTTTTCCTCCAGATTTTCTCTTTTTTTTTTTAATTTAAATTTTTTTATTTTTAGAGACAAAATCTTGCTGTGTCACCCAGGCTTGAGTGGACTAGTGCAATCACAGCTCACTGCAGCCTTGAACTTCTGCTCAGGCTATCCTCCCACCTCAGCCTCTTAAGTAACTTGGACTAAGGGTGCGCGCCACCATGCTGGCTACTTTTTAGTTGTTTTGTTAGAGACAATCTCACTATGTTGCCCAGGTTATCTCCACAGAGTTTCAATCTATGATAGCTATCCTTTCATGAAAAACGTCCTTTTGTTATCACTATTAAGTGTCATTCTTTGATTTTAAAAGGTTAATGTATATATTATAATAAACTGTTGCCTTCCAAATTTCTTTTAGACCTTTTGGAAACAGTCTGCTTTAAAAGCCCTGGCTTCCTTTTTTTTCCTCCTAAACTTCTTCTTTCATTTCAGTACTTTTGTTCTTCCCCACAAAACGAAACTGTTACAAGGTAATATTTGCTGTTCAAAATATGGAAAATGCAGATGCACATGTCTTGTTTTTTTTTTTTTTTTTTTTTTTTGAGACAGGGTCTCACTCTCTTGGCCCAGGGTAGGGTGCAGTGGCGCTATCATGGCTCACTGAAGCCTTCCTGTGCTCCAGCAGTCCTCCCACCTCAGCCTCCTGAGTAGCTGGGACTACAGGTGTGTGCCACCATACCCAGCTAATTTATTTATTTTTGTAGAGACAGGGTCTCACTACCAGTTCAGTCTGGTCTTGAACTCCTGGGCTCAAGTGATCCTCCTGACTTGGCCTCCCAAAGTGCTGGGATTACAGTCATGAGCTACTGTGTGAACAGGGCTCACTACAGCTTTGACCTCCTGAACTCAAAGCAGTCCTCCCTGCCTCAGCCTCCTGAATAGCTGGGACTACAGGTGCCCACCACAACACCCTGTTAATTTGTGTATTTTTTGTAGAAACAGAGTTTTATCATGTTGCCCAGGCTGGTCTCAAATTCCTGAGCTCAAGTGATCTGCATGCCTTGGCCTCCCAAAGTGCTGGCATTACAGATGTGAGCCACCACTCCCAGCTGAGGTGTACCTGTTTTGATATATCTAATTACAATGAAAAATGCTGGTTTCTTACCAGCATTGCTCAGTTGGTCATAGACCCTTGAATTTAAAAGATGATTTTCTCTTCCCTAAACAGGGAAAGAAAGGTATGTTATTCAGAAGGTTTTGTTTTTACAGGCTGATCCTCTGCCCTTAATGATTGAGAGTTTTAGATACATGGCAAGTAGGACAGTAATATAAAAAGTATTAACATTGTAAAAGTAATAAAAAAGCTTTTCAAAATTAAAATTGATATAGATAGAGGATATACTTCTTTTGATATCCTCTATAACTGTGTAGATGGGTTTTGAAATCAGAGCTGGCAAGCTGAAGATGAATGCTACTGAGCTTGCTGTTTCAAGGGTTTTGGGATTACTAATTATGTAAATTGTACCATTTTGTTACTTAAATGTGGTTATGCTGAGTGCATCTGTGCCTACTCAGCAATTGAGATTTTTTTTACTAGCTTTTTCCTTCAGTGGGTTTTCTTGGCCTTAAAACCTTTTTTGTTTTTTTGTTTCAAATGAGAGATGGGGTCTTGCTGGTATTGCCCAGGCTGGACTTGACTTTTGGACTCAAGTAATCATCCCACCCCGCCTTCTCAGTAGTTGGGACTCCAGGCATACACCACCACACCCAGCTTTTTTTGTGGCATTTGGAATAAACTCAGGGATAACACTTCTAATCCAAGGCTCTGCAAAATGTGACTTTTGCCTACTCTGATTTCATCTCCTGCCTGTCTCCCTGAGACATGATCAGTGAATGTTCATGTAAATGTGTTTGTAGGCCGGGCATGGTGGTTCACCCCTGTAATCCCAGCACTTCGGGAGGCTGAGGCACGTGAATCACCTGAGGTCAGGAGTTCAAGACCACCCTAGCCGACATGGCAAAACCCCATCTCTACTAAAAATACAAAAATTAGCCAGGCATGGTGGCACATGCCTGTAGTCCCAGCTACTTGGGAGGCTGAGGCAGGAGAATCGCTTGAACCCGGGAGGTGGAGGTTGCTGTGAGCCAGTATCGCGCCACTGCACTCCAGCCTGAGCAACAGAGTGAGACTCCATCTCAAAAAAAAAAGAAAAGAAACTGCCAAATTGTTTTTCAAAGTGATTGTGCTATTTTCATTTCCAGTGCTTCCATATTCTTGCCAAAACCTCATATAATCATTCTGTAATTTTAGCAATTGTATTAATTGTGTGGAGGTATTTTATTTTGGTTTAAATTTGCATTTCCCAAATACAAATGATGCTGAGTGTGTTAGTTTGTTCTCACACTGCCAAAGACATACCCAAGACTAGGTAATTTATAAAGTTAAGAGGTTTAATTGACTCACAGTTCCACATGGCTGGGGAGGCCTCACAATCATGGCAGAAGGAGAAGCAAAGCCACTTCTTACATGGAAACTTCCCTTTATAAAACCATCAGATTTCTTTAGAATTATTCACTATCACAAGAACAGCACGGGAAAAACCCACCCCCATGATTCAGTTACCCTCCACCGGGTCCCTCCCATGACATGTGGGAATTGTGGGAGCTACAATTCAAGATGAGATTTGGTTGGGGACACAGCCAAACCATATCACTGAGTATATTCATTTGCTTACCTGCCATTTGTATATTTCTGGTGAAGTGTCTCTTCAAATCTCCTGCCTCTTTTTAAAAACTGGGTTGGTTGTTGTGAGAGTTTTGTATATATTCTTGATAAAAGTTCTTTGTCAGATTTATGATTTGACAGTTTTTTTTCCAGACTCTAGCTTGTCCTTTATTTCTCAACAGTATCTTTCAAAAAGCAAAAGTCCAGTTTATAAATTTAATTTTTTATAGAGTTTACTTTTGGTGTTGTATCTAAGAAATCCTTATCTAACCCAGTGTCACAAAGATTTTCTCCTGTATTTTCTCTGGAAGTTTTACAGTTCCAAGTTTTACATTTTGTCTATGGTTCATTTTTCAGTTGAGTTTCATATATGGTGTGAGGTATGAATCAGTGTTTTTTAATATTATGTACATATAATTGCTCCAGTATCATTTTTGGGAAGACTGTCCTTTATCCACTGAATTTCTTTGCATTTGTCAACAATCAAATGCTTATATGTATTTATATTTCTAGACTCTATTCTGCTCTACTGATCTATTTGTCTTATTTTTACACCAGTACCACGCTGTCTTCATTGCTGTGCCTTAAGTCTTGAAAGCAAGTAGTATTCACCTTTCAATTTCATTCTTTTCAAAGCTGGCGGGGTGGGAGTGGGGTGGGGTGGTGGTGCTATTCTAGAGGCAGACCATTTCTTTATAAATTTTAGAATCAGCTTGACAACTTTTTTCCTCCAATAAATTTATTCTGAGGTTTTGTTTGGGATTGCTTTGAATTTGTAGATAAATTGGAAAATAATTGACATCTTAATATTGGGTCTTGTGATCCAAGAACATGGCATATGTTCTTATGCCATGTTTATGTAGCTTTTTAAATAATGTTTTGTAGTATTCAATGTGTAGGTCTTACATATCTTTTGTCAGATGTATCCCTAAGTATTTCTTTTTTCTTTTCTTTTCTTTTTTTTTTTGAGGCAGAGTTTCGCTCTTATCGCCCAGGCTGGAGTGCAATGGCATGATCTCTGTTCACTGCAACCTCTGCCTCCCAGATTCAAGCGATTCTCCTCCCTCAGCCTCCTGAGCAGCTGGGATTACGCACGCTCCACCACGCCTGGCTAATTTTTGTATTTTTAGTAGAGACAGGGTTTCTCCGTGTTGGTCGTCAGGCTGGTTTCAAACTCCCAACCTCAGGTGATCCACCTGCCTCGGCCTCCCAAAGTGCTGGGATTACAGGCGTAAGCCACCGCACCTGACTGTATTTCATTTTTTATTGCTATTACAAATGGCAACTATATATAATTTCTGTTTCTAATTGTTTAATGCTGAATAGAAATACAATTGAATTTTGTGTGTTGATCTTACATGCTCTTGTAAGCTCCCATCTAGTAGGTTTTTTTAAGATATCATCAGATTTTCTATATATGTGATCGTACAATGCTAACTATTAGAGACAATTTTACTTTATCCCTTCCAATTTGATTTTTTTTGTTGTTTCCTATTTTGCTGGCTGGAACTTTTAGTATAGTGTCGAACAGAAGTGTTAAGAGAGAGTAGATATCCTTGCCTCATTTCTCTTCATTGAAAGGAACAGAAGGGCAAGCATATTCAAACTTTTGACTGTTCCCTTCTATTCCTATTTATTGAGGATTTTTGTTTTGTTTCTGTTTTCAAATAAGGACTGGGTTGGTTTTTGTCAGTTGCTTTTTCTGCATCCACATCATGCACTACATAATGATGTTTCAGTCAACAGTGGGCCGCATATATGACAGTGACCTCATAAGATTATAATACCATATTTTACTGTACGCTTTCTATGTTTAGACATGTTTCGATATACAAATATTTCACCTTTTGTTACCGTTGCCTACAGTATTCAGTATAGTAACATGCTGTGCAGGTTTGAAGTCTAGGAGCAATAGGCTATACCATATAGCCTCGGTGTTCAGTAGGCTATGCCACCTACATTTGTAAGTACACACTATGATGACACTGGTGAAAAGTAGAGCCAGGGTTTCACCATTTTGGCTAGACTGGTCTCGAACTCCTGACTTTAAGTGATCCATCCACCTCAGCCTCCCAGAGTGCTGGAATTACAGACATGAGCCACCTTGCCCAGCCAATTTTGTTTTTATTTTTGAAAGATGTTTTGTTGCATGTAGAATTCTGTTTTTATTTTTTCTTTCAGTACTTTAAGCATGTAGCTCTACTGCTTGCACCTTTTCCCATGAGGATTCTGCTGTTACTCAGTTTCTCTATATGTAAAGTAACTATTTTCTCTTGTTACTTTTAAGATTTTATCATTGGTTTTGAATACTTTGATTATGATATTGGTGTGGGTTCTTCATGCTTCTTAGACTTGGGCTTTGTTGAGTCTCTTGGGTCTGGGTTTACAGTTTTCATCAAATTTGTACTATTTTGGCCATTTTTTTTCAGTTTGTCAAGCCCCTCTATGTGTAACACCAATTACACATAGATTAGGCTGTTGGAAGTTGTCTTAAGGTTCACTTAAGGTCCTTTTTTTTTTTTTAAGCTTTTTTCACTTTATCTTTCCCATTGGATAGCTTCTATTGATGGCTTCAGATTCACTATTTTTTTCCTGTGTGTGTGTGTGTGTGTGCGCGCGCGTGTGCATGTGTGTGTTTAATGTTTAATTTGGAAAGGGGAGTTTTCTTTTTCATAAAGGATTGCAGCCTGTAGTATTCTTACCTTTGGCAGTGTCTAAAATGCTAGTAATACCAATTGGTGAATTTTTTTCTCTACGTTTTGATGTCTCTTATGTCTATTTGTATTCAATCTTTAGCTTGTCGAACATATAGAATACAGTTATAAAGTAGCTTTTTCTTAGACAAGGTGACATAAGAAAAATAACTTAACATTCTTGTCCACTAATTCTAACGTCAGTAGTCAAGACTGGGTTGGTTTCACTTGCTTGATTCCCCGCACCCCAACCCCACTTGATTCTGGGATTCAGTTAGTTACTGGGAAACCATTTGATCTTTTCAAGTGTAGCTTTAAGTTTTGTTAGACAAGCCAGACGTGGTGGCACATGCCTGTAATCCCACCTACTGGGAAGAACCGAGTTGGGAGGATCACTTGAGACCAGCTTGGGCAATGTAGTGAGATCCCATCTCATTTATTTAACATAAAAAGAAGAAAAGATTTGTTAGACAAGATCAGAGCAGTATTTACCTGAGGGTAATTTTCACCCACTGCTGGAGGCAAAGCTGTGCTCAGTACTCTACCTGGGCTGGGTTCAGTGGTTCACGTCTGTAATCCCAGCGGGAGGCCGAGGACGGTGGATTACCTGAGGTCAGGAGTTCGAGACCACCCTGGCCAACATGGTGAAATCCCATCTCTACTAAAAATACAAAAATTAGCTGGGCATGGTGGCAGACATCTGTAGTCCCAACTACTTGGGTGGCAGAAGCAGGAGGATCACTTGAACCCAGAAGACAGAGGTTGCAGTGACCTGAGATCGCACTACTGTGCTTAAGTAGCCAGGGCAACAGAGTGAGACTCTGTCTCCAAAAAAAGAACAACTCTACCTAATGCCTGGTGAAACATGTCATGTCATCTTTTTAGTCTTGTTTGTGAAACAGGTACTATTCCCAGCCCTTTATGAACTTTAGGCACTATTCCCCTCTGATCCTCTCAGGTCTTTCTTTGCTGCCTTGTTAATAATATTAATTCTTCCAATCTGTGAATGTGGGCTATCTTTACATTTATTTGTGTCTTCAGTTTCTTGTATCAATTATAGTTTTCAGTGTACAGGTATTTTGCTCCCTTGGTTAGATTTACTCCTAAGTACTTTATTCTTTTTGATGCTCTAGTAAATGGGATCGTTTTCTTGATTTCCTTTTCAGCTAGGTTGTTATTGGTGAAAAGAAATGCAACTGATTTTTGTATGTTGATTTTGTATCCTGTTGCTTTACTGAGTTCATTTATTAGTTTCAACAGTTTTTGTGAAATTTTAGAGTTTTCAACTTAAAAGATCGTGTCATCTGCAAACAGGGTTAGTTTTACTTTCTTTCTGATTTGTGATGCCTTTTATTCCTTTTTTTGGTCTGATTGTTGTTGCTAGTCCTTCCAACGCTGTGTTGAATAGAAATGGTAAAAGTGGACATTCTAACTGTGTGCTAGATCTCAGGAAAAAGCCTTCAGGTTTTTCCCATTGATTATGATGTTAGCTGTGGGATTTTTATAAATGACCTTTATTATGTTGAGGAATTTTCTTCTGTACCTATTTTGTTGAGAGTTTTTTATCATGAAAGGATGTTAAACTTTGTCACACGGTTTTCTGCATTTATTGAGATGATCATTTGGTTTTTACTTTTCATTCTGTTAAACTGTGGTATATCACATCGATTTGCATATTTTAAACCAGTCTTGCATTCTAGGGATAAATCAAACTTGGTCCTGGTATTTAATTGGTTTAACGTGTTACTGAGAAGGATTGGTATTGTCTTTAAGTAGGGAAGTTAAGGTTCATTTTATGATTCTTTTAAGCTTGAGTGCTCTGTGATGGCTAGAGTTAAATCGGATATTCTATAACCCTGTGGTTAAATTGTGTATTACTACTTTGTTTTCCTTTGTAAGAATATGGAAAAGCTGAACTTGGCATTTTATTTTGATTTTTGTTTAATTGTAACATTGGACATTTTAATACGCTTGCTCACTAATATTTCTCTAGTGAATTGTCTGTTCATAGCTTTACTCTTTGGGCTTCTTTGATTTGTTGAGTTCTTATAGCATATTTACATTTTGTCAAGTGTTGATTATTGTCTACACTGACCATCAATTTAATTTTTTTTCTTTTTTTTTTGGCGGGGGGCGGAGACAGAGTCTTGCTCTGTTGCCCAGGCTGGAGTGCAGTGGCGCGATCTCTGCTTACTGCAAGCTCCACCTCCCAGGTTCAAACCATTCTCCTGCCTCAGCCTCGTGAGTAGCTGGGACTACAGGCACCCGCCACCATGCTTGGCTAATTTTTTGTATTTTTAGTAGAGACGGGGTTTCACCGTGTTAGCCAGGATGGTCTTGATCTCCTGACCTCACAATCTGCCCGCCTTGGCCTCCCAAAGTGCTGGGATTACAGGCGTGAACCACCGCGCCCAGCCCAATTTGATTTTTTAACCATTATTTTTCTCTTATCCTGGACAGAATGTTTAGTAGGCTTGCTTCTTAAAGTTTTGCTTCTTAAAGTTTTGCTATGAAATAGATGCCTGTGTTCTAGTTAAAGGTGAAGCTTCATTCAAAACAAAGAAATGTAAACAGGCAGTGTGGGGATATATTCCTCAGGAGTACTGAGCAGAAGGTAATGAGTTAGTAGTTAAAGCCAAAGGAGCTAATAAGATTTCCTAGACAAGAGTTTAGATAAGAAGGGAAGTGGGGATAGGATGAAGAGCACTAGAAGAAAGATTGACCTTAAATGGAATGAGAAGAAAGATAAACTTTACGTATTGCAGTGGTTCTCAAACTACTTTCAGTTAGAATCACCTGAAGAATTTTTTTTTTTAAAAAGTTGATGCCCAGTTGCCCCCCTGCCTCCAGATTTGTATACAGCAAGAGTTGAGAATCACTGCTTAGAATATATCTGCTTATAATAAGTCAGTAGGTCTTAACATTTTTGTAAGTCTGAGAATCAATCTGGAAGACTTGCTGTAAAGAGTGCTGGGCCCCTTCCTCAGAGTTTGATTCAGTAGGTCTGGGTTGGGACCTGAGAATTTTCATTTTTATCCTATTTCTAGAGAAACATGGTTTCTGTAGAATCACGTCTCAGAAACGTCATTCCTTTTTTTTTTTTTTTTTTTTTTTTTTTGGAGACGGAGTCTCAGTTTGTCACCCAGGCTGTACTCATGATCTCGGCTCACTGCAACCTCCACCTCCTAGGTTCAAGTGATTCTCCTGCCTCAGCCTCCCAAGTAGCTAGGATTACAGGCGCCTGCCACCATGCCTGGCTAATTTTTGTATTTTTAGTAGAGACAGGGTTTCACCATGTTAGCCAGGCTGGTCTTGAACTCCTGACCTCAGGTGAGCCGCCTGCCTCAGCCTCCCAAAGTGCTGGGATTACAGGCATGAGCCATCGCGCCTGGCCAGAAACATGGTTCTGTGAACCGCAGTAGCAGTAGGTGTAGGAAGGAAAGATTGGATGTTAGATACAGGTTGGTTTGGAGATTTGCTCCTAGAAAGTTTAAGGAGTTCTTTTCTCATGATGTTGCTTTCTCTCTAACATACAGAAAGGGTCTCCACCAAGAGTGTTGCTTGAGTAGTAATGGTATTCAGAAAAGTCCAAGATTTGAGGATCCTTAGTTAAATAACTTGAGCAAGTTGACTGTTTTTCTTGATACATCAGTTCCTTTTTTTTTCACCTGATGAAGCAGCTCTTTGAATTTTAATTTTGTCAGGTAGTGAATATTTACTGTCCTCTTTTGTCACTGTAGATGAATATTCTTTCTATATCTTTGTACATGTTACTGGTAAATTTGCCAATAGGATAGATTTTGGTAGTACATTCTTTTTTCACAACATCATCATCATCATCATTAGCGCTCTTAGGGTATAATTAATTGTATACGTTCTTCTACATGTAGTGGCAAATTGTATTAGTGTAGTCCTTTTGGTTGCAGGTCAGTCTTTTTTCAGGTTGCCAGTTGTCTCGAGGAAGGGTGGTTTATTGTAAATGTATACATGGAAAGCGAAATGGTTATCTACATAGTTATGTGGGAGGAGGCAGCACAGTGTAATGGATTGAACCCGACACCCTAGTTTCAAATTCAATCTAATTTAGTCTGTATGTGTAAAAATCAAGATAGTAGCTACATCATAAAGTTGTTAGACTGAAATGAGTTAATAGATGTGAGAATGCCTGATAAATTTTATGAAACTATACAAACGTTGGGTGGCATTTTACATGCATATAAAATGACGTCTCTGCTGATTCTGTAATTGACAAATATAAAACTAACAGATGAAACGAAATTTATAAAAGTAAAGTGGATATAGGCGTTATTTTGATGCTTTCTGGGTGGTATACCTATTCTGTACTATCTTTGGCTCCCATGTTTCAGTTCTCAATGTTTTTAGCGATTGATTGTTTCTATGGTAGAATTAGCCATCTTCTACCCTACTGCTACACCAACCCCTCAAAAACAAAAACAACCCTTAGTTTGATATGTGTCTACAACTTCATTAAATTGAAGGGAAATAGTATGAGACATAATTTGTCTTTTTCTCCTATTTATTAGTAATCTAAGTTAGGGTGCATCACCAAGATGAGGGTACATTAGCTCTAAAGATGAGGATTCTCTTTGTATTTGAATGCTTATGGAAATATTATTTATTTCTACAACTTCTCATATGTAAGGGAACTTTATATATGCTTTGAGAAAATGCATACTGTTTTTTGAATATTTAGTCCACAGCGATGAAATAGGTTATTTTTATGTAGCTTGTGTTTGTGAGATGTTTTACCTTTTATAAAATGAAGAGAACATAGAATGTTGTTTCTGTTCTAATCTGTTAAATTAATAGAGCTTTGTTGGGCACATATTGCCTGATGATTTAGGAATGTAATATGTAGGGGAATGAAGATGCCCTCCTGTCATTTGGATTCCATGTGCAAAGGTTGATGTCAGTCATTTCAAGCATATTAAATTGGATAATATGTCTTTTTAAGATAGTCTCAATAGGCTCACTGTGTTTGAACTATTCATGTCAGCATGGAATTGTAACCCTTATTCTCTATAATAGAGTTAAGCAGTTATAAACCATATATAACTGATATATTTCACAAGTGCATGATAGCTTATTATGATCAATTTTGTTGTGTATTGGTTATTGGAATTTGAACAGTATTAAAAAGTTCTGTGAAATTATTGATATGGGAAGTTTTTTCTGAATTTCTGTGAACATTTGAATTTACTGAGTTTTCACCTTTGTTTTCTTTCTTATGTACATCTTACAGACTGGGGTTTTAAGGGGTGTGGCAGGAGGTTTTGGACTCGATGAGTTTCCACCGAAATGTCGGAGAAGTCAGGCCAGAGCACAAAAGCAAAGGATGGGAAAAAGTATGCAACACTCAGTTTATTTAATACTTACAAGGGGAAATCATTAGAAACACAGAAAACCACAGGTGAGTAAAATCAAGTGACACTTAATGTTTTTCGTGGTTTGTAGATTACTATAAATGCTACACATGCTGCTATGAGAAACTAGAATGTACCCAAGTTAATACCACCCTATTTACATTTGCCTTTTTATGCATGCACACGTTTTTCAGAGGATATGTGATAAACATCTTGTAATGGAAAATTTATACTTTCATAGAACCCTTTAAAATATTTTGTTTTCTCTGTTGTCAGCAGGAAAAAAGAACTGTATGGCTCTAAAGGGGAAACTCAGTCAATGAGATTGATAGGCACAGACCTATATATTAGTGGGAATTTATTATCTTTTTAGTTATAGACTAGAGAAAGTCCTATGTTTCGTGTGTGTGTGTGTTAGATACTGTGACCTAGTGAGTATGATGAAAACTGAAAATCATGCATGGCATATTAACAGTATTCTTTTTTTTTTTTTTTTTTTTTTTTTTTTTTTTTGAGGCGGAGGCTCGCTCTGTCGCCCGGACTGGAGTGCAGTGGCCGGATCTCAGCTCACTGCAAACTCCGCCTCCCGGGTTTGCGCCATTCTCCCGCCTCAGCCTCCCGAGTAGCTGGGACTACAGGCGCCCGCCACCTCGCCCGGCTAGTTTTGTATTTTAGTAGAGACGGAGTTTCACTGTGTTAGCCAGGATGGTCTCGATCTCCTGACCTCGTGATCCGCCCATCTCGGCCTCCCAAAGTGCTGGGATTACAGGCTTGAGCCACCGCGCCCGGCCATAACAGTATTCTTTATAAACATAAAGTCAATACATTTATTCTCTAACATTCTAAGTTTTGAGTTTGAAATAGATTCTCTGAAAAAATATCAGCATTATCAGTGTTTTCTGTAGTGTGTTGAATTGCATTGTTAGAATTTTTAAGGAATCTGTTAAATGCTGTTAAATGGCTTGATTTCGACACTAAATTGTGTTGCAGGTGTAGCTTAGTTTTAAACTTATTATCTTAAAATACATGAATGAAAATCATTCAGGGATTGCATTAATTCCTATTTTTCTATATTGTTTGAGGAATAATGTGGGTAATAAAATAGATGTTCTAAGAAAGTTGATGTTATTGATCTTTAGTTGCAGCTCGGCATGGATTACAGAGTCTTGGAAAAGTCGGTATTTCACGGCGTATGCCTCCACCTGCTAACCTCCCGAGTCTTAAAGCAGAAAACAAAGGCAATGATCCTAATGTAAATATTGTACCTAAAGATGGCACAGGGTGGGCATCAAAACAAGAGCAACATGAAGAAGAAAAGTGAGTCAAAGTCTGTTAAAGAATGAAACCCTTCCCCTTTCGTTGTAGGGAACTTATGTTTGAGTACCTGCTATTTACTAAGTGTTATGCTGTCTATATTACATATTACATATTTTATACTCTTTAAAGTCTTTTCACTATAGTAACTTTTGGTTAATTTTCCCTATTAAAAGTATTTCTATTTGTCAGGGTAGAACAGATGACAGAATTGCAAATCACAACCTTGCTTATGTCATAGCCTTTATTAGGCTCCCCCTTCTCTTACTACCACCAACTCCGGTATTCCCTTTCCAATATGATTAAGAGTTGACTCTGATACCTAAATTTCATGATACTAAGGATGTCTGTCTGCCAATTTACTGTGTATCTCTGGCATTGAAATTGCCTGATGTTTCATAGGTGCTCAAGTAATAATTTGTATATACTCTAGCAAGAAAGCTAGGATAGAATTAATAGTGTCCATCTTAGTCATCGTTCTTTCAACAACTATTTAGACTTCTGTGTGTCAAAGATTTTGCCAGGCTCTTAGCTACTTGAATGACCAAGCCTAAATAGTGGTAATTTTAAAAAATAAGATAAGCCATTGGATACTTGATGTTTTCTTGCCTCTTATCAAAATTCTGTACTCCTGCCTGGGGAGATTTGTATAGTAAATGTGACTACTTCTGTAGAAATTTATCAAATACTTATGCTTGTTAGCTGTAGTAAAATTATTTTATAGTATTGAGTCAGTTATAGGTATGAGTGTGCCAGAAATATATTGCATTTTGTGAGCCTCTTAACTACTTTCTTATTTTTAAGCATTACCTCATTACAAGAATTGAATAAAACTGTACAGCCTTTCAAAATACCTTTTACTCACGTGAATGTATTAGGCGTATTGCTGTTACCTCTTTGAATAACAGTAATAAGTACAGTGGTGATCCTGTTGACTTCCAGGTGGAGAGTTTGCTTAGCTTTAGCCCTCAGCTAATTTCACCATTCCAGACTGTATGTATGTTTATATTGCTATATTTAATTATAAGTGTTCACTTCTTCAAAGCAGATATTTGGTAACTATGTTCCATTAAAGTGTGTGTGTGTGTGTGTGTGTGTGTGTGTGTGTGTGTGTGTGTTTTAAACAAAATGGAAAACAAGCAAAGCTCATCTCATTGGGTTATTCAAAGGCAGAGATGAAAGGGGATAAAAATAGCCATAAATCATTTAAAGGAATGTTGCAGAGAGAAAACATTTATAGGAGATTTACCAATGAATAAACATATAGCCAAAATAATTTGTACACAGTTTTACCTTAGATATAATATTGATTTTATTTAAACGTACAGTATCTGAAATAATGGATTCATATTTTTTTTTAAGAACACCAGAAGTGCCACCAGCACAGCCAAAACCTGGGGTTGCAGCTCCCCCAGAAGTAGCACCTGCTCCCAAATCATGGGCCAGTAACAAGCAAGGTGGGCAAGGAGATGGTAAGTGGACATTAGTTGGGGAAACTGCCTAGGCTTGATAGTTACTGAACAGCCATGCAGGAGATAAAGTGTGAACTATGTTTTGGTAGAGCCATAAAGCATTGTTAAAGGATATACTTTCGAGGCTCTTAAAAAGGTTTTTTTAAAAAATCTCTTGGGCTAGCTAAATTCCAGTGTAAAGAGCCATGCACGAGTGAATGATACTGGTTAAGAAAAGGAGTCTTTAAGATACCCTCTGCCCCACATTATTTTATCTTTACCTCTACATATCCAAGCAAAGCTTGTACCTTCAAAGTATCCAGCCATTGCATAGATTGTTAGAAACCATACTCATTTTTCAACCGTGTCCCCAACTTCTCCTGTTTCCGACATGCTGCCACGATTTCCTGAGAGAAGAGCTAGAAAGTAGCCATAAAGCACCACTGCTGTAATATTACCCTTTTCCCCAAGGAATGATGGAATCCCCAGCAGAATTTAGTTTTCCTACTTTCACAACAGGGACTGTCTATAAAACATTCTATGGAAGAACCGATCTGGGACCTCAAGCTAATAAAACTAGTTCTTTTAATTTAAAAAAATAGGTAGATAGGAAGTTGGGTGAATAGTGAGGTGCAATCATCTCAGCTATAAATTAAATCAAAGTAAAGTAAATGAAGCAGTAAATTAAATAAAGGCATTTTAGCCTCATCTTGAGCTTGGAGCCTTTATTCATCAAACACTATTTCAGTAATACTATTTGAACGAATTCTGAGAATTCTTAGCAAAGGAATTTGATGGGTATTGAAAATGTAAGGAGTTGTAATGAAAGAGAAACAAGAGAAGCTCTTCACTTGCATGGTCATCTTAAATGAGTCCTCTGGAATGGTGCTGGAAGATTACTGTCTTAGACGTTCATCTCCTCATGGCTGATCATTAGCTTTTCAAAGGAATCTAGATGAATTTTAAAGTTTTATGGCTATGAACAGTCATCACTGAAATGTGGAATAATTTATGAGAAGGAGGCAGAGAGCTCTATCCTAGAAGGGTGGCTTGTATTATCTTCAGTATAAAAGTTACCTTTAATTTTTTTTTTTTTTTTTTAATCTATAGGAATCCAAGTGAATAGTCAGTTTCAGCAAGAATTTCCCAGCCTGCAGGCAGCTGGGGATCAGGAAAAAAAAGAAAAGGAAACAAATGATGACAACTATGGACCTGGACCCAGTTTACGCCCACCAAGTAAGAGTACTTTCTCTTTAATACAAAGTGAGATCATATTTGTATATTATCTTGCAATACAACCTCCTGCTTGCTGTTGTATGTATGATTTGCCTAGTTTGAAAAGGCAGACTTAGTACTATGGTCTCTTGCTACTCAGGTGTGATTTTTGCAGCGACAGTATCTACATAACTTGAGAACATGTTAGAAATGTGTAATCTTGGGCCTTGCATCCAACTTACTAAATCAAAATCTACATTTTAACAAGATGTCCAGGTGACTTTCATGTATATCAATATTTGGACTTTTTTACATTAGTAAGTTTTTGAGCAAGCTTCCCTAATATATAACTATTTACTTACTACTGTATTAATATTTGGTGATTCCTCACTTTCTGAGCTCAAACTGAGGAAACAAGTAATTTTGGATAGTGAGGGATAGTTTATGTACATTACAAAGCAAAAACTAAAAATAGAAGTATAAAATATTAGAGGGATTTTTAAATGTCGTCTTAATTGTGATAGCTTCATATTGTCACTACCAAGTATCTTAAAGGACCTTGTTTACATGGAGAGGTTCATCTATGACAGAAGTGTTTACAAATTCCGTATTTCTGTTTTTTTGTTTTGTTTTGTTTTGTTTTTGTTTTTTTTGAGACGGAGTCTTGCTTTTGTTACCCAGGCTGGAGTGCAGTGGCGCGATCTCGGCTGACTGTGAGCCCCGCCTCCCGGGTTCACGCCATTCTTCTGCCTCAGCCTCCTGAGTAGCTGGGACTACAGGCTCCCTCCACCACGCCCGGCTAATTTTTTATATTTTTAGTAGAGACGGGGTTTTGCCTGTTAGCCAGGATGGTCTCGATCTCCTGACCATGTGATCCACCTGCCTTGGCCTCCCAGAGTGCTGGGATTACAGGCGTGAGCCACCGTGCCTGGCACAGATTCCGTATTTCTAATAATATTATACATTTCACATTTTTTGGCTCTTATCAGATCTGAATAAATCTAAATTTTATTTTTCAAGCGTCATAATGTGGTTGGTGCATTTGTATTAGAAATAGATGTGCCAACTCCTCTATTTTCTTGTTCAGTTGAATTTCCACCAGTTATTTATTGCTGCATAACAAATTTAGCGATGTAAAACAACAAACTGAACTATACTTATGATATCCCACTGTATCTTAAGGTCAGAAATCCAGGATCAACTTAGCTTGAGGTTCTGGCCAAGGGACTCCCTCTCAAAGCTGCAGTTAAGCTGTCTAAAGATGACTTGACTGGGGCTATACTTCCAAACTGGTGTAGCTATTGGCTCTTTACTTTCATGGTCTCTTAGTGGGGCTGCTTATGACATGGCTTCTGCAGAATAAATGATGAGAGACAGACATCCTCCACCCAAGACAGAAGCCCACAGTCTTTAATAACTTAATCTGGAAAGGGACATGCTATCACTTCTGCCATATTCTACAGGTTACACAGACCAACCCTGCTATATTGTGAGAAGAGACTACACATGGTGTAAATACCAGAAGATAAAGATAATTTACCAGAGATAAAGATAAAGATAATTTGGGCTATCCAGGAGACTGGTTACCATGCAGTGTTTCCTAGCAAAACCACCTAGCTGTTTTATTTGGTTAAGTGTAGTTACACCAGATAATTTCACGCAGTCCGTTCACTTGGGGGCACCTGTAAGTAGCAATGATATACTGGAAACAGACAAATGAGAATATCACTGTCAACCCTTACAGATTGTAGAAGTCCCATCTTCTTTCCCTCAGGAAACCTCAGGTGTGTCACTCTGAAACATGGCCATCTGATATAGGGAGAGCAGTGATTTTAATCTCTATACCAAATATTGCTAAAGCCTCATAGAGAAGTTCTAATATTTTCTTCTCCCACCCCAGTATTTGCTTGTGGTGACACCCTCTGAGGTACATCCTCTCCACTTTGGAAGCCGCTACTACCCAAACACATTGAAAGCATTAGTAGGACCTGGATTAGACTTTTCCTGCTCTTTCACTCTGCTTACTTGCTTTCATTTTCCTGAAATGTGCCTGGTTTGGTTTCACTTTGTTCCATTTTCAGATTTTTATCTTTTTCCTTTGTTCTCTGCCTTCATACTAGATGTTGCTTGTTGGAGAGATGGTGGTAAGGCTGCTGGCTCACCTTCATCATCTGATCAAGATGAAAAGCTCCCTGGCCAGGATGAAAGCATAGCTGGAACATCAGAGCAAAATGATATCCTCAAAGTGGTGGAAAAGAGGATAGCTTGTGGTCCTCCACAGGCTAAACTGAATGGACAGCAGGCTGCTCTCGCTTCCCAGTATAGAGCTATGATGCCTCCTTATGTGAGTATTGTTAAATGAACAACCAGTCGAACAAGAGGCTTTTGATCTGGGGTCCGAGGAACGAATTGTTACAGGGAAAAGTTTAGGTCTTTATTTTCGTTAACATCTAACTAAAAATTAGCATTTTCTTTCATTGTATGGTATATTGTGAGAAGGGACTACACGTGGTGTAAATACCAGAAGATAGAGATCGTTTGGGCTATCCGGGAAAC
This sequence comes from Rhinopithecus bieti, assembly GCF_001698545.2. Lineage (NCBI taxonomy): Eukaryota > Metazoa > Chordata > Mammalia > Primates > Cercopithecidae > Rhinopithecus > Rhinopithecus bieti. The sequence goes on from NW_016804151.1 coordinate 576,001, forward strand.
TGGTTACCAAGCAGTGTTTCTTAGCAAAACCACCTAGCTGTTTTATTTGGGTAAGTGTAGTTGTACCATATAGGAAACAAATCACAGGACTATCAGCAGTGTCTTTATTATTAACAGAGATTGTAGATATTTTCATATCACATTACATTCAACATTACTTCAAAATAATTATTAGACCCATAGATAATGATCTAATAAAGAAGCACATACATTACCATACTACAGATTTATTTTGTAAATACAGAGAACAATTACACTAAAATTCTGTTTAATATAATTGTTTTCTTTGCAGTATTTTGTATTTTACATTATGCATTTAAAATGTTTTCCTGAGAGGAAGTCCACAGGATTCATCAGACTGCCAAAGGGGTGGTTCATGGAAAAAAAGATAAAGAACACTTGCTGTAGTTTCAAAGTTTTTATTTGTGTACTTTTAATATTTTTTTCAAACTTTTTTTGGTTTTGTTTTTTTGGAGACAGAGTCTTGCCCTTTTGCCCAGGCTGGAGTGCAGTGGTGTGATCTCAGCTCACTGCAACCTCTGCCCCCTGGGTTCAAGCAGTTCTTGTGCCTCAGCCTCCCAAGTAGCTGGAATTACAGGCATGTGCCACCACGCCTGTTTTTTTTTGTTTGTTTGTTTTTTGTTTTGTTTTGTTTTTAAGTAGAGTTGGGGTTTTGCCATGTTGGCAAGGCTGATTTTGAATTCCTGGCCTCAAGTAGTCTGCCCACTTTGGCCCTTCAGAGTGTTGGGATTACAGACATGAGCCACCTCACCTGGCCTTTAAACTTTTTTTTAATGGAAAATTTTAAACATCTGCAAAAATAAAGATAACAGTGCAATGAATCTGCCTCTTTTCCTACCACTTTTCTTTTTGGAAACAGAGTCTCGCTCTGTCACCCAGGCTATAGTGCAGTGGCATGATCTCGGCTCACTGCAACCTCTGCCTCCTAGATTCAAGCAATTCTCCTGCCTTAGCCTCCTTAAGTAACTGGGATTATAGCCGCCTACCACCATACCTGGCTCATTTTTGTATTTTTAGTAGAGACAGTTTTGCCATGTTGGCAAGGCTGGTCTTGAACTCCTAACCTCAAGTGATCCACCCACCTCAGCCTCCCGAAGTGCTGGGATTACAGGTGTGAGTCACCACGCCTGCTCTTTTCCTACCACTTTGGATTACGAAAGCAAATCCAAGGTATTTCATCAGTAAATATTTTAAGTTCTATTTTAAAGGATAAAGACTTGGGGAGAAAGTTTGCAATGCTGTTATCATACCTAAAAGGAAAACTAATTCCTTGATATTCTCAAATATTATGTTAGTGTTCCAGTAATTGTCTCATAATTAGGATCCAGGCAACATCCATTCCTTGAGATTGGTTCATATTTCTTTTAAGAATCTTGTTACCTACAGATATCTCCATCTCTTGTTTCCTTTAGTACTTATCTGTTTTAATTTGTTAACCTGTAAAGTTCCTCAGATTTTGGATTTTGTTGATTCTGTCTTTAGTTTTATTTAATATATACTCTTACACCCACCCCTGCCCTCCTGCCACATTTTCTAAATTATTAGTTAGATTTGGTGTCCTCGTTCTTTGTTTACTTTCAGCCCATTGTAAAGTTGTAAAGCAAGTCAGATGTGCCTGGATACATACATTTAATTTTCCAGGAGACTCATTACTCTCATAGGAAACAAAAATCTAGGTCATATTTATTTAGTTTGTTGTTTAACTCCTAATATTTGAATCCTAAATATCCATCATACTTTCCATTCCTTCATATTGGTGGTGTTATTTAAAAATATGGAATGCTTCATAAATTTGCATGCTATTTTTATGCAGGGACTGTGCTGATCTTCTCTATATTCTTCCAATTTTGCTGCCAAAGTGAGCATATACATTACTATTTTTAATCATTCTAGACTAACAGGGAAATGAATGATTAAATACAATTACTTGTTTAATGTTTTTTGCTCTGATGCCCAGGCTGGAGTGCAGTGGCACCATCTCGGCTCGCTGCAGCCTCCACCTCCCAGGTTCAAGTGATTCTCCTGCCTCAACCTTCCAAGTAGCTGGGATTACAGGGGCACGCCACCACACCCAGCTAATTTTTGTATTTTTAGTAGAGACAGGGTGTCACCATGTTAGCTGGGCTGGTCTTGATCTCCTGACTTCAGGTCATCTATCCTCCTTGGCTTCCCAAAGTGCTGGGATTACAGGTGTTAGCCACCGTGCCTGACCGTTAAATGTTTTCCTAAGAGAAGTTTAGGAGTATGCGGACCTGGCCTTGAAAAATGATTTATACCCATTAGAAATGGGTAGGAAAAAAAATTACTTTTTTTCTAATCATTTTCAATTTGTGCTACCAAAGATCCCTGAACTTTCAGGTGAGAGGGTAGGATAGGAAAGAGGGGAGACCAAGTGGGCATCATTCCCACTTTCATCAGCGATTATGTTTGAATAATGTGTTCTGCTAATTAACAAAAACATTTAAATATCACTACTATATACTGAGAATTTAAAATTTGTTTCTATAATGAATTTTCTGGCAAATTCCTAGACTTTAAGCATTTAAGACCACATGAAATTATGCCTGGAATGACCAGATGAAGGATTTAATGCAGCTTTAGCTATGAACATATGCCTCCAGTAGTGTCTTTATTAACTTCAGTATAGAAGTGTGATGCTGCTGAAAATTCTCCAGAGTATCCCTCAAAGTTTCCCCAGCTGAGTTTCAGCTGTTGCTTGGCTTAATTAACATTGCTTCAACCTGACTTAAGAGAAATTTCTTCTTCTTCCTTTTTTTTTTTTTAAAGACGAAGTCTCACTCTGGCGCCAGGCTGGAGTGCAGTGGTGCTCTCAGCTCACTGCAACCTCTGCCTCCTGGGGTCAAGTGATTCTCGTGTCTCAGCGTCCTGAGTAACTGGGATTACAGGCGCACCTACCACACCCAGCTAGTTTTTTTGTGTTTTTAGTAGAGACAGGGTTTCACCATGTTAGCCAGGATGATCTCTATCTCCTGACCTAGTGATCCACCCACCTCGGCCTCCCAAAGTGCTGGGATAGCAGGTGTGAGCCACTGCACCTGGCCGAGAAATTTCATCTTTAGACAGCATAATCATATAAACATCCTTGCTTCAAATATAAGGTAATTTTCTTATCTAACACATAGTTACTACTTTCTTTTTAGAAAAACTAGTCTTCTATTTTAGGTTATAAATTATGTTTTTACAGTAATATAATTTCATATTATTTACATAATTTTACTTGGATATAAGCAAATAGTAAATGACCAAGCTATTCTTTGACACTTCCTCCCTTCAAAATCATAGGATGAATCCCTTGGTGTTATTTGTTCTCAGAATCTATCTTATGTCTTCTCTTTAGTTTCCCACAGCCAAGTTCCTACAGAGAACAATATCTGGACCTGTTTGGGACTGTTTATAATGATCATTTGTGCAGTAATTTGATTGAGAATTCACCTATGCCATATCCGTAGAAAATTTCCGGGTAGCTCTCTGTCCCCCTTTTCCAACTCAGTTCCTTGGATCGTGGACTGTCCCTTAATTTTATCTGAACTGAGTTCTTCTTCCCTACCCCTGCTACCCCTACTTTTTTCTTTCTGAGGTGCTGGGGCTGGGGACTGATGTTATCCTCCTTATCCACAAATCTGCTTCTAATTATTCTACTCCTGCTTGTGGAGGAAGGCCTACAGCATCTGCTTTTCAAATATTTTCACTTTGCTGTTTGCTGGGGTACATGTGTGTATATATCCTGTTGATGCATTTACTTTAATGTAATTTATATCTTATTGATACAGTTACTTTAATGCAATTTTACATTACATATCTCGATACAGTTACTTTAATGTGTACATATCTTGTTGATACAATTACTTTAATGTACTTTTATCAATATAATGCAGAAGTCTTTCATATGATGTGCTCTAGTTATTCTATTTGTAAAGAGTTGGTAGAGGCAATGGCCTTGGAAATGGGTTGCTGTTGAGGATGAATGATGATCTATGCTAGCAGGTAACAGTTATTAATAGTTTTATTCATTTTAATCATTGTTTCTATAAATTATAACTTCAGGCCTAGGCTCAGATTTTTATATATATATGTGTGTGTATATATATATAATTTTTTAAAATAACTGGGTTGCTAAATTTATCAAAATTTTTTGTTTCCTTCATTCAGATGTTTCAACAGTATCCAAGGATGACATATCCTCCTCTACATGGTCCCATGAGATTCCCACCTTCTTTATCTGAAGGAAACAAGTAAGGCTATTAAATGATTAAAGTCTATAAGGAATGTATATATGCTTGTTAAGATATTCTAAAGGTGGAGTGGATTGTGTGATTTTGAGTTGTGTAATTGATCGTTTTCCTGTCCTTACAGTACAGTTGTCATTAATAAATAATTGGCTCTTATAAGACAGACCAGAAATAATTCATTCTTTTAAACATTTAAATTAATTTACATAGGATTTTGAAAACTGAAAACCAGGCCGGGCACAGTGGCTCAAGCCTGTAATCCCAGCACTTTGGGAGGCCAAGGTGGGTGGATCACAGGAGGTCAGGAGTTCAAGGCCAGCCTGGCCAGCATGGTGAAACCCTGTTTCTACTAAAAAAAAAATAAAATAAATTGGCCGGACATGGTGGCGTGCACCTGTAATCCCAGCTACTCGGGAGGCTGAGGCAGGAGAATTGCTTGAACCTGGGAGGCAGAGCTTGCAGTGAGCCGAGATTGTGCCACTGCACTCTAGCCTGGGCGACAGAGCGAGACTCTGTCTCAAAAAAAAAAAAAAAAAGAAAAAGAAAAAGAAAAAAAAGAAAACTGAAAACCATGGTCCTAAAATTGATGACACTTGTTTTTCTCCTCTGCCTTTCATATTATGGACTCCCCCCCCCCCCTTTTTTTTTTTTTTTTTTTTTGCTTATTATGTGAGACTTGATCATCCTCTTGAATTATTTTCCTCAAAATGGTGTGTTTTGAAGTTAGTTTTATTTATATTGTTATCCTTTAGCATATATTTGTTTTATCTTAAATGTTTGAGAGTTCTTAAAAACTGTGTCAGCTGTTACTTAAGAGTTACATATTATCCTATAATTACATATTAATATTAATTTTTTCATACACGTCAATGCAGAACATATTATGTGTCTTGGTGTAGAAAACACTAATGTCGAAATGAACTAAATTCCAATCTTTTATTATTCTCCCAGTTTAGTATCATAAACTTTTGTGTCTTTTCCATGACCTGCCTTTCATTAGAGGCCTCCGAGGAAGAGGCCCACCTCCTTCATGGGCCTCAGAGCCTGAACGCCCATCCATTCTTAGTGCATCAGAACTGAAGGAGCTTGATAAATTTGATAACCTAGATGCTGAAGCTGATGAGGGTTGGGCAGGTAAGAGGCAAAATTAATTAACTGCTTTAAATTGTTAGATGCTTTCAAGCAGCCAGTCTTGAGTTTTCTTTAATTTAATAGGTGCTCAGATGGAAGTAGATTATACAGAGCAACTGAATTTCAGTGATGATGATGAACAAGGAAGTAACAGTCCTAAAGAGAATAACAGGTAAGTTGTGGTATGCTTTACTAATAACAGTATGAAATTTGTTGATACAATATTAACTACTTATGCAGAGAGGCTTTATTAATAGACAATTGTTTGTTATTTGTAGAATTTATATATTCTCAGAAGTTTTACTAAATAGAGGGTGATTAATGAGCTAGATTAATACAGTATACAGCTAATCAGTTAATTAAAATGTGTTACGTCTCAAGAAAGTTGATTTAAAAACTTTTAGGGCCGAGTGCAGTGGTTCATGTCTGTAATCCCAGCACTTTGGGAGTCTAAGGCAGGCAGATCACTTGAGGTCAGGAGCTCGAGACCAGCTTGGCCAACATGGTGAAACCCTGTCTCTACTAGAAATACAAAAATTATCCAGGTGTTGTGGCACATGCCTATAATCCCAGCTACTCAGGAGGCTGAGGCAGGAGAACCACTTGAATCTGGGAGGTGGAGGTTGCATTGAGCTGAGATCATGCCACTGCACTCCAGTCTGGGTGACAGAGTAAGACTGTATCTCAAAAAAAAAAAAGATATTTAGGTACTTGGCACCTAGTTTGGAGATCTTTTGAGAATTGGTATTAGGAACAATTTTAAACTGTTATTTGCTTGGCCTGATCCATATTTATAAAATTGGAGAATAATTCCCTGGGTAACTACAGCTACTTCAGGTCCTCGATTTCTTAAAACTTAGTGAACTGCATTAGGGCCTTAGAAAATGGGGAGTTTTTTATTTCATTTTCTTTCATTCTGGAATATTGGAGCACCAGTCAGGAACATATGGGTTATATATCATAAATGTTGGGCTTTTAAAATATATGGAAGTTTGTAAGCACGTTTGGTATAAATTTTACAGTTATGGCATTGTGACAAACAATCGTTTTATGGTCATTTAAGAGATACCTGTGATTTGCTGTGGCTTTGAAAAAATACTGTAGTTTATCTTTTTATTAAATCAGGATAAATTAGAATGCAGTTAAATAATAATTCCAGTATTACCCAGTTATATTTGGATTATATTTCTTACATAGAGGAGATAGGAAATTATGTGATTATATTCTTTTGCCAGGATATATGCCTGACGTGTGTTTAGAGATTTGACAACTACTGTATTGCACTTTCATAGTATATATTTATTGAAAGAAGAAATTAGCACTAGTAGGTCACACACTCATCTCATTCCTTAATACATTCCCTCCCTGGAAACCATACCGAAATAATTTTTTTTAATTGCAAAAAAAAATGTATGTACTTATGATACGGTTGGTCCACTTTATTTCTTCTGCATTTTGATTTTTCAGTGAGGATCAAGGTTCAAAAGCCTCTGAAAACAATGAAAACAAAAAAGAAACAGATGAAGTTTCCAATGCTAAATCATCTTCTCAAATACCTGCCCAACCATCAGTAGCAAAAGTTCCCTTTGGGAAAGGACCTTCATTTAATCAGGTTTGTTGGACTCATGGAGATCCTTGTTATTTCAAGGATTATCTTGAATAATTAGTCTTATCACCGAGTGGAATGGGACTTAGGAAAAGGGAACTGTGTATTTTTTCTTGAATAGTCTTGAATCTATCATAATTTTTATTGCATTTAACCAGAATTATCAGTACAGTAGCTAAAATTATCGAGTGAAAACTAAAGCATCACCCTTTTCACCTTATGATACAGCTCAGTCATAGCAAAGTGTAGGGATGACATTTTCCTAAAATAAAATAAGCATTGCTGAAGTGCTTTACAGTTTACTGAATACTTAAATACTAGTCATTCTTTTTGTATGAATGGTACACTATCTGTAGGGAAATCACACAGTGAGTAGGGACATCTAAAGTCTGAATTATTTTGAAGAACATTGTGAATGAAGGGAAATATGTGTGCAACAGATATTTGAACCTACTTCTGAGATGGTAAACGGTTGCAAAAGCTGCATTATAAACTGGGAATAAAAATGGCTACTTTCAAGGGAGTCCGCTTATCTCTTTATTAAGGAATCAGTATAGTTAGCATGTATTTGTTGGATTCATACAAAATAGATGGAGGAACTTGTCCCTTCTGAGGGCTAAAAGGAGGTAGCTAACAGTTTCTTTGACAGGAAAAAAAGTCAATAAGAAGTCTGACTAAGTGGCATAATCATAGAGGGTACAAAATAAATTCTTCGAGAATTCATTTAAGGTAGAAGGCTGCAGAAGACTAAGTACTTGAGCTAATTCTTAAGCATGATTTAGCCAGTATACAAAGGGAATATAGCTATTATAAGCAGTGGAAACACATGTAGAGAAGTATGAGAAAACATGGCACATTCAAGAAATTCTAAGTAGTTTGATATGGGAGAGAGGTAGACTATATAAGAACCACTTCTTAAAAATGTATGCTATACGAGGGTTTTAATCTTAAGGCGTTGATGATCCATTGAAGAATAAATTTATGAAAACTGAAAAGAATAATTTTAAAATAACATTTTAATAAAATGTTTTGTGTGACTTTTACTTATTGGCATAATGGGGAATGAGAATTTTTCATGAAAGAATAGAGGAATAGATGGAATATGTCTTTGACTTTTTTTGTGACAGTGGTATGTATATTAGCAAGTGAATGTTTCATATATTTTGTTCCATTATGTTTTAGATTTTAAGATCTCATATGTTTAGTTTGCCACTAGAAACGAATTGAGCTTACATAAATAAAATTTAGTAATTAGAGGTATAGCTCTCCCCAGTCAGATTTTCTGGATCAGAATTCCAGAACAGTTAGACTAAAATTCTTTTTTTCCCTCTTGAGACAGAGCTTTGCTGTTTCACCCAGGCTGGAGTGGAGTTGTGCGATCTTGGCTCACTGCAACCTCCACCTCGTGGGCTCAAGAGATTCTTGTGCCTCAGCCTCCCGACTAGCTGGGACTAGAGTGGTGTGCCACCACACCCGGCTAATTTTTGTATTTTTAGTAGGGAAGAGGTTTCACCATGTTGGCCAGGCTGATTTTGAACTCCTGGCCTCAAATGACCCACCGGCCTCAGCCTTCCAAAGTGCTGGGATTACAGGCGTGAGCCACCATGCCTGGCTAAAATTTTTGTTGTAAAGTGCATTTGAGATTCTAACCTTGTTGAAATAGCAGAGTGATTCCATAAAAAGTAATCTTGTAATGAGTGATATGCTTTTATTTAAAAATAGAGAAGGAGAGAGATGTTTAGGAATCTTGCGATATTGAGAAAATAAGCACATTCAGAAATATTTCTTTCTTTTTTTTTTTTTTTGAGATGGAGTCTTGATCTGACTCCCAGGCTGTAATGCAGTGACATGATCTCGGCTCACTGCAACCTCTGCCTCTCAGGTTCAAGCAATTCTTCTGCCTCAGCCTTCCAAGTAGCTGGGATTACAGGTGCCCACCACCATGCCTGGCTAATTTTTGTATTTTTAGTAGAGACGGGTTTCACCATGTTGGCCAGGCTGGTGTGTAACTCCTGACCTTGTGATCCACCCACCTTGGCCTCCCAGAGTGCTAGGCTTACAGGCGTGAACTACCACACCCTGCTGAAATATTTCCAATAGATATATTTTTCCTTTTTCTTTGCTTTTTTGAGACAGAGTCTTGCTCTGTCACCCAGGCTGGAGTGCAGTGGCACGATCTTCGCTTACTGTAACCTCCACCTCTCAGGTTCAAGCAATTCTCCTGTCTCAGCCTCCAGAGTAGCTGGGGTTACAGGCGCCCGCCACCACACCTGGCTAGTGTTTGTATTTTTAGTAGAGACAGGGTTTTGCCATGTTGGCCAGGCTGATCTTGAACTCCTGACCTCAGGCGATCCGCCTGCCTTGGCCTCGCAAAGTGCTGGGATTACAGGCATGAATCACCGCGCCTGGCCGATATATTTTTTTATATGTTTATTTTTAAGTTATTCTTTCAGGCTGGTGCAATGGCTCACACTTGTAATCCCAGCACTTCGGGAGGCTGAGGCAGGCAGATCATTTGAGGTCAGGAGTTCGAGACCAGCCTAGCTAAAAACGGCAAAACCCTGTCTCTACTAAAAATGCAAAATTACCCGGTCGTGTTGGCACACGCCTGTAATCCCAGGTATTTGGCAGGCTGAGGCATGAGAATTGCTTGGTGCTGGGAGACAGAGGTTGCAGCGAGCCGAGATCATGCCACTGCATTCCAGCATGGGCGACAGAGCAAGCCTGTCTCCAAAATAATAGTAGTAATTCTTTCTTCTTTATAATAGGAACGTGGAACATCTTCACATCTGCCACCACCTCCAAAGTTGCTTGCACAGCAGGTAAATTTTAACTAAATGCTTGTTTATGGATTTTATGTTTTATTTGACCTTCTCTTTTGTTTTGGTGGAAAGACACCAAATTTTTTATTTAAAACTTTTATGAAACAGTTACTAACTTTTTACCTTGTGACTCTTACATGTCTTACTCTTCATCCTTTTCATTTTCATTCTCAGTTGATAAGCATGCTCCAAGTTTCACTAAGAAAATAAGAAGTACCTAGGAGATAACTTTTTTTTTTCCATTTCACTGTCTGTATACTTTTCTTCCTATTGTTTTGCTACTAAGGACACTTTCTTACTTTGTTCCTTGTATCCTTTTCCACTTTTGATAATGTTCTCTCTCATCTTTTCAGAAAAACAACTTCACAAAAACCTCTCTGTTAACATTACTCCATCCCACTACCTTCCATCCCATTGCAGTGTCTATCCTATTTCTCTGTTCTCCATCAGTGAAATTGTTTTAGTGAACTATTTATACTTACCGTCTTTTGCTGCTTATTCTCTCATTAGCCCTCTCCAGGCATGCTTTCTTTTCCCACTCTACCTTTGAAACTATTATTATCAGAGTCAATGATGACTTCCATCTTGACAAATTCAGTTTTCTTGTCTTCATCTCATTTAAATCTCAGCTGAGTCATTGACATAGTTGATTACTCCATCCCTCTTGTGTATATGCATATATTTTTAGAGACAGGGTCTTGCTTTGTGGCCCAGGTTGGAGTGCAGTGGTGTAATCATAGCTCACTGCCACCTGGACTCCTGGGCTCAAGGGGTCCTCTCACCTCCCCAGCAGCTGGGGCTACAGGTGCACACCACCACACCGGGCTAATTTTTTGCAGAGACAGGGTCTCGCCTTCATGTCCAGGCTGGTCTCGAACTCCTAGACTCAAGCCATCCACCTCGACCTCCCAAAGTGCTGGAATTACAGACTTGAGCCACCATCCCTGGCCTATCCTTAAAACACTTTTTTTCCTACTTGCATCTGAGACACCTCACTATTTTGTTTTTCTTTGCTTTGTATTCCTTCTGGGCCTCCTACACTTCGAGTGTTGGAGAACTAAGTCTTGTTCTCAGTCTGTTTTAAAAATCTGTATCCTTTTCCTTGGGAATGTCTTCTATGAGCTGATGGCATTCAAATGTACATTTAGGCCGAAAAGCTTTGCCCTGACTTTTAAGAGTCATATATTCAACAATCAACTCAACATCTCCACTTGGATCTCTAGTAAACAGCTCAAATATGTCCAAACCATAACACCCCCCCCACTTACCCTACATATCCACAGTGCTGCTTCTCCTGTCTTTCCTGTTGCAGGTAATGGCATTATTATTCACATATTTACTAAGGCTGAAACTGAGAAGTTACTCTTAACTCTTTTTTTACCCTACATCTAGCTTTATCAGCAAAATGTCACCTCTACCTTCAAAATGTACACTGACTGCTTGCTACCACCTCTTACATTTCCTTTGAACTATTGGAATGGGTTCTTGACAGATACTGCTTGCCCCTTATGCTGCCTGCTCACTTGCTACCTTCATGCCATATTCTCCTGTAGTAGTTGTTGTCTTTTTAAAACTATGTATTAGGTCCATTTCTCCTTGTTCAGGTCCTTCTCATGATCTTTCAGATCTCTGTCTACTTTTCTAATTTCATCTGCTGTTCTCATCACATACACATTGCTCTTCCTGACTTCTTTACTTGTTCTTTCTTACAAGTAGATTTTCCCCTCCTGAAATCCTTGTTATGATCAGGCTCTCCAGACCTTCTCTAATCACCCTACTGGGATATCTGCACGTATCACAACCATCACCATCATTTCCAGCAGTCCCTCTCCTCATAACCACTGAAAGCTCTTTATAGCATTTCTGCATACACAGAAGCTGAAACTAAAACATGTAGAAAAAAGTATAGAAGATCAAGTGTTCATAAACTTGGAGCTGACAAAGTTTTCTTTGATAAATAAGACCTTGGCCACGAATTAGAAAGGAAAAACAGTTGGTCAGTTGGACTTTGAAGAACATTTCCCAAAGAATGCAAAGATATGTTACAGAAAAAAATATTCCTAATACATCTCACGAAGGACTTGTATCTAAGCTTTTTTTTTTTTGCAACAGGGTCGTGCTCTGTTCCCCAGGCTGGAACACGATCTCAGCTCATTGCAGCCTAAACCTCCTGGGCTCAAGCGATCCTCCTGCCTCAGCCTACCAAGTAGCTGGGACCACAAGCATGCGCCTCTGTGCCCGGCTAATTTTTTATATTTTTGTAGAGATAGGGTTTCGCCGTGTTGCCCAGGCTAGTCTTGAACTCCTGAGCTCAAGCAATCCTCCTGCTTTGGCCTCCCGAAGTGCTGGGATTACAGATGTGAGCCACCATGTCCAGCCTGGGCCGTGTTTTTTTTTTTTTTTTTTAATATCTTACAACTCAAGTAGTTAAACAAAAAGACTTGAACATTTATTTCTCAAAAGAAAATGTAAGAATGCCCAGTGTGCCCATGGAAAGTTACTCAGTATCTTTAGTTATTAGGGAAATGCAAGTTAAAACCACTGAGATTTTACTACACTGCCAAAATTAAAGACTGATGACACCATGTTTTGGCAAGGATGTACAGAGCAGCTGGCAACTTATCCATTGGAAAACCTTATAAACACTTTGGAAAACAGTTTGGCAGTTTCTTGTAAATGAAATATATATTTACCATATGACACAGGATTTCCACTTCTAGCTGTTTATCCAACAGCCATGAAAACGTTCATTTATGCAAAGACTTATGCATGAATGTTCATAGCTGTTTTATTCATAGTTTAAAAACTGGAAGCAACCCACATGTCTATCATACATGAAACAACATGCCCACAATGGAATACTATCCAGCAGTAAGATGGAGCAAACTACTCATATATAAAATAACCTCAGTGCCATTATACTTAGCAAAAGAAGCTAGCACAAAAAAAGTATAATTTTATACACCTATAGGAAATTCTAGGACAAACAAAACTATACAAGGTTAGAGTTGGGGTGCTTGGGGCCACAGGGGGAGGCAGAGGAGTGATGGAAATGCTGTGTCTGCATTGGAGCAGTGGTTACACAGGTGTATCATTTGTCCAAACTCATCAGACTATACACTTAAAATATGTGCAGCGCGTTTTAAGTAAATTTTACTTCTGTGAAGTGAATTGTGTAAATTAGATACTTATATATTTGGTTTTTCAGCTTATCTCTGAGCTGTGGATGAAGAAACTCAGCACCAGAGAGCTGAAGTAGTTTGCATGTGATAGCACTATTAGTACATGGTAGTCTGCATTCATTTAAAGAGACATTCAGTCAAGTGTTTTCGTTGTATCATTGTTTAATCTTTTTGTAAGCATTCCAGCTGGGTTACATACGGCTTTTAAGATTTCTTCACCCTAGTAGCTTTTAAAATCAGTATGTTAAAGAAATTTTTTTATTACTTTTATTGTTTTTGCATTGTTGCAAGCAGTGATTTTAAAACCTGTCTTTGTTTTATAACACATTAATGAAAATTCAGTCACTGAAACTTGGATCTTTCAGGTGATCCTCCCATTCTCCACTCCAGGTTCTAGATAGCTTTTCTGGATCTTTCAATCTAAAGATAGAACTTTTCTTCACCCAGACTAATTTGTAGGAATTTCTTCTCCTTTGGGATATCATTACAGCACTGTCTACTGTCTTTTTCACCTTGCTTCTTTGGCTTTGTGCTTTTTACCTATAGCTGTATCTTAATTTTCTCAGAGCTAACGTGCCATCCTTTTGGATATTTAATACCTTCATTTCTCTCTCTTAGGCATTCCAGCTGTGGCAGCTGCTTCTAAAGCATTCATGCTAAATTTCCTTTGTCTCTAACTAGATTTTGAGATTCACTGTTGTGCTTCTCATTTTATTCAACAAATACTGAATGAGCAACAATGTCTGGCACAGTAAATAGGTACATACTCAGTAAACATTGGAGAGCTGGATTAATCTGGTCTTAGTTTGGTGAATTATCTAGATGTAATATATTTCCCATCTTACGTGTTTTCATTTGAATGTGTATGTTCATCAGAGAAATTTCTGATACTTTTGTGGGGTTTTTCCTTCTCCATGCCTGATACCCAATGTTAGTCAGAAATAGAGTTGTCATACTCATCTGATACCTTAATGTTTCAGCATCCACCTCCAGATCGACAGGCAGTACCTGGAAGACCAGGCCCCTTTCCCTCTAAGCAGCAAGTAGCTGATGAAGATGAAATATGGAAGCAGAGACGAAGACAACAGTCAGAAATTTCTGCAGCAGTAGAACGTGCTCGTAAACGGCGTGAAGAGGAAGAGCGAAGAATGGAAGAACAGAGGAAAGCGGCTTGTGCAGAGAAACTGAAACGATTGGATGAGAAGCTTGGCATCCTGGAAAAACAACCATCTCCAGAGGAAATTAGGGAAAGGGAGCGAGAAAAAGAACGGGAGCGTGAGAAAGAACTTGAAAAGAACAAGAACAGGAACGAGAGAAGGAGAGGGAAAAGAGAGGGAGAGACAGCAGGAAAAGGAGAAAGAGCTGGAGAAGGAGCAGGAAAACAAAGAGAAATGGAGAAAGAAAGAAAGCAAGAAAAAGAACTAGAACGGCAGAAAGAAAAGGAAAAAGAACTACAAAAGATGAAAGAACAAGAAAAGGAATGTGAGCTGGAGAAGGAAAGGGAGAAATTAGAGGAGAAAATTGAACCCAGAGAACCTAATTTGGAGCCCATGATAGAGAAACAAGAAAGTGAAAACAACTGTAATAAAGGTTTGATAGTCTTCTTCATTCTCTTTTATAAACTTTACAAAGAGCTTTTTGTTGGTTATAGTTTGGAGGTTGTATATTTTAAATATATGTCATCAAAATAAAAATGATTGTTTTATGATACCATTTCCAGTAGAAAATATGGGCTAGAGCCATGTTTTCTAATTCTGTATATGAACAGATATCCCTGAAGTGTTTCTCAGTTATTAGATGGGCTTCATTTCTGTTTTATCTGCAGAATTGTATTGACTTCCTAGTCACATGTAGTGATTCTCCACCTGCTTTTTTCTGACTCCAGGACATTTAACTAAACAAAATCTCATTTGTTCACGTGCATGAATACCTCTAAAACTGAACTGGCATAGAGCTTAATGAGAATGTTGGATTATCATCATTAAATGACTGCACCTAGCTCATAATTTCAGGTTTGCTGTTTAATCAGTTTAAACATGCAAGCTTCCATGGTGTAGTTGATATGCTATTAAACTGTAGTTTCCTAGAGTAATTATACTTTAAAATAAAATTCTTTTTCTAGATCTAATCAACTTTTTTGTTCTTCTCCAAGTTGGCTTGTAGACTGATTAATGGCATTCAAATGTAGTATAAAGTCTTGGCAAAGTTAAAGTTCAGGGTTTTTTTTGTTTTGTTTTGTTGTTGTTGCTTTTTGAGACAGAGTCTCACTCTGTCTCCAGACTGGAGTGCAATGGTGGAATCTCAGCTCACTGCAAACTCTGCCTCCCGGGTTCAAGCCATTTTCCTGCCCCAGCCTCCCGAGTAGCTGGGACTACAGGCGCGTTTCACTGCAACCAGCTAATTTTTGTATTTTTAGTAGGGACGGGACTTCACCATGTTGGCCAGAATAGTCTCGATCTCTTGACCTTGTGACCCACCTGCCTCGGCCTCTCAAAGTACTGGGATTATAGACGTGAGCCACCGCGCCTGGCCTAAAGTTTAGTTTTAATGAACGACTTGAATTAAAATAGAAATGCAGTTTTATTTCAGTGTATTTTCTGATGTGGAAATATTATAAGTTTTCTAACCTGACCTCTCATGCTCTTTTCTACAAGGCACTGCTGCTTAAAATAACAAGAATGTGTTTTAAAATAAAGTTTTATTTATATGCAGGGTTACCTTCAAACTTGGTTCTTAATGTAACTGTAAGAGTATGAGTATTTTATCTTTAATTTTTTTTATGAAATAAGGCCTGCATGGATCATTTGTTAAGACTTTAAGATTTCAGATTTTTTTCGTAGTAATCAATCTAGAGAAACTCTGCTATTGATAGTGGGCTTATATTACATAAGTACTTATGAAGATTGCTCGTAACACCAAAATAGTGAAATAAAGTGTTCACAAGAGAAAGGAAAACATTATCATAGTTTAATAAGTTTTATTTGTGCTTTTATTTTCATTCACATTTTATATATTCTCATGGCAAGCTAATTTTAGCTTGGTTTAACAGTGAAATATACCCACGTGATTTTTTTTCCCCCCTCAATTCTGATACTAGACACAATTTTTTTGTTTGTTTTAATGCTCTCTGAGATGTTCTCAAGACACATGTGATTTTAAAGTCAGTGCCTATGTAGCTCTTTTTCCTCCAGTGTATTATTTTTCCTTTCAACATTTTTTTTTTTTTTTTTTACTGTGTTGCCCAGACTGGTCTCAAATTCCCGGGCTCAAGTGGTCCTCTCACCTCAGCCTCCTGAGTAATTGTTATTACAGTCGTGCACCACCATGACCTGCTCACTCTTTTACAACATTCTTAATATTGAATATAATCCGAGCAATAAAAATGTTATTTGTGATTCTTAACAGCATGCTTTTACATTGGGAGATAATCTTCCATTTTAAATTCATTACTAGTCATTTGAGAAAAGAATTTGTAATAAGCATGGCTTTGTAATTGTGACAAATGACATTCTAGAATGAATTATGTTTGAAGATAACTGGTGATCACTCTGTTGTCTTCAGACTTAAACTCATTAGTTTTTCCTTATAGATAATAGTCCCTTTATCCAATAAATAACTAAACTCATTAGTTTTCCTTATAGATTATAGTCCCTTTATCTAATAAATAACTAAATAAACCAACATGCTGTCTTTTTAAGTGTTTGTAGGCCATTTGTGTTTTCATGTAGATTTTAATGAACTACCAGTAAATACTGACAATTACATTGATGTTTATTGAAACAAAAAATAGGTAGAGTTGGAAATGTTTCATTATTTTAAAAAAGTCAAACCTAGATTTTATATGATGAAGCATTTGGATCTCTGCTCTCCATCTCTAAGAATGCAGCTTTTGGGAAATCTAAGGTTTTGATAATCTAATGTTACCTCATTGATAACTACCAATGTTAAAGTAGAAAATAATGTTTTAGAGTGTGGAGGATATTTTCTTCCTCATTAACTTTTTTTTTTTTTTTGGAGACGGAGTCTCGCTCTGTCGCCCAAGCTGGAGTTCAGTGACCGGATCCTAGCTCACTGCAGGCTCCGCCTCCCGGGTTTACGCCATTCTCCTGCCTCAGCCTCCCCAGTAGCTGGGACTACAGGCGCCCACCACCTCACCCGGCTAGTTTTTTGTATTTTTTTTTTTTTAGTAGAGACGGGGTTTCACCATCTTAGCCAGGATGGTCTCGATCTCCTCACCTCGTAATCCGCCCGTCTTGGCCTCCCAAAGTGCCTCATTAACTTTTAATTATACCTCAGTCTGTGTAAAAACTATGTGTTTGGTAAGTGTCGTAGATGAATACCTTTCACCTTTTCTTTGAGCAGAGGAGGAACCCGTTTTCACTAGACAAGACAGCAATCGCAGTGAAAAGGAAGCCACACCAGTGGTGCATGAAACAGAACCAGAATCAGGGTCTCAACCTCGGCCAGCTGTATTATCTGGCTATTTCAAACAGTTTCAGAAGTCTTTACCTCCACGATTCCAGCGGCAGCAGGTAATGATAAAAATATTTTATCATGTATGTCTGATTGAAATAATTATTATGCAATAATCTGGGAAATTAGACATAAAACTTATAATGCATAAAGCACACAAAGTTCCCTTGAAATTATTTTTCTTTGTAAATAAAAGTTAATATGGGTTTTACCTTGACCTTCTGTGTCATTCCTTTTGATCTTCTGCCTCATTTATAGACACCATCTTCCATTTCTAGGAGATAGATTATACAGTGCTTGAGTGTAAGGTAAAATGTTACAGTTCATCTTTCAGTCTTTTGTCTTGCCAACTCTAACTGTTAAATATCTTTTGAACTCTTCCTTCAAGGATTCAAAACAGGTCATTATTTTGTGATATGATTGATTAGATTAATTTGTCATGTGGAACTAAAATCTCAAGATATGGGATCTTACTTTTTCAGGAACAGATGAAACAGCAGCAGTGGCAGCAGCAGCAACAGCAAGGTGTACTTCCACAGACTGTTCCTTCACAACCATCCAGTAGTACTGTCCCTCCTCCACCACACAGACCTCTTTATCAGCCTATGCAGCCTCATCCTCAGCATTTGGCTTCTATGGGTTTTGATCCAAGGTGGCTCATGATGCAGTCCTACATGGATCCTCGAATGATGTCAGGCAGACCTGCTATGGATATTCCACCCATTCATCCTGGTCAGTTGAATGTGCATTTATAGTTTTACAGGATCAAAATATTTTTTCCCCTACTTTGAGTTTCAGTTCCTTTGAGAGTTGTAATCTACGAAAAACTTAAACCTCTAGATTTGTAATCAAAATTATGTAACTTTCAGCATCAAGTAATTAAATATCTGACACTCGTATTGCTTATGTGGCAAGAACAAAATACTAGTTCATTTCTGTTTTGTGAGTGTTATTTAAAACTTCAGATGGAAATAATTATGTCTTATTAACAGTATATTGTTATTGGCTACATTGTTTTTCTTCTTTAAAGTGTTTTCGGCATTTGAATTTTGTCCATATGTTATATATGTTCTTTTTCAAGTTCCTCTTCCATCATTTACCAACCTAACACTTGCATTTCCTTATAGGTTAGAGGGGAAAAAAAAAAGTGAATTAGTAGTCTTTTATGGAATCCATCAGAATAAATCTAGATAATCTATTACCAAAATGTCGCAGAGGAAAATTTAGGGATGATAAGCTGATCACAAATCAAGATTTTTAAATTTATACTGGTATTTGGAAATTTAAGTGGCATATTTTGTAGAATATTGACCAACTAAGGTAGGTTAATGGAATTTAGGAAAGAATTTTCTCTGGAAGTTATGGTATAATTTTCGTGATGTTTGTATTGACATCCAGAGTCACAATACTTGGTGTCTGATTTTTATATGCATAATATTTTATTTCTTTTGAAGTATAACAGGCTGCTATTGTGATTTTGCTGATTTTACTTCCTCAGTTCTTAAATGCAATTTTTATTTAACAGCAGTGATAAAATCTCATTCACAGAACAACCCTTACGTAATTTCCACCAATCTTTTACTCAGGAAAGAAATGCTTTTAATATGGAGAATTCCATGTAACAATTAGTAATCTGTATTATATGTCTATCATGGTTTTATTTCTTTTATTTTTCAAAAGCCTCATTTCACCTTTTTCTGAACTTTTGTTATAGGAATGATTCCTCCTAAACCGTTAATGAGAAGAGACCAGATGGAAGGGTCACCAAACAGTTCTGAGTCATTTGAGCATATAGCTCGATCTGCAAGAGATCACGCAATTTCCCTTTCTGAGCCTCGTATGCTGTGGGGGTCAGATCCCTATCCTCATGCTGAGCCTCAACAAGCAACTACTCCCAAAGCAACAGAAGAGCCTGAGGATGTAAGGTAATAAATTATTTCAATTTAATAGACTATACAGAATATTTTGGTAAAAGGAAAACTGTGTAGTGTTTCTGAAGATCATTCCAATTTAGGACTGAAGCATAAATCTGGTTTCCTTCTATTTAATTTAGCATACTACACTTACTCTTTGGACATATTCTCCATATTCATTAGGGCATTTTGTAACCTGGTTTTGTACTCAATTGTATGCTGTAATTTAGTATTAGATGTTGAAATTGGTAGGTTCTTTTTTGAGATAGGAACTTGCTCTGTTTCTCAGGCTGGAGTGTGGTGGTGTGATCTTGGCTCACTGCAGCCTTCGCCTCCCAACTCTCAAGTGATCAGCTCACCTCAGCTTCCTGAGTAGCTGGGACTACAGGCGTACACCACCACACCGCGCTAATCTTTGTTTTTGTTTGTTTGTTTTTTGTTTTGAGACAGAGTCTTGCTCTGTCTCCCAGGCTGGAGTGCAGTGGTGCGATCTCAGATCACTGCAAGCTCTGCCTCCCAGGTTCATGCCATTCTCCTGCCTCAGCCTCCCGAGTAGCTGGGACTACATACAGCCACTACCACGCTCGGCTAATTTTTTGTATTTTTAGTAGAGACGGGGTTTCACCATGTTAACCAGGATGGTCTCGATATCCTGACCTCATGATAATCTTTGTATTTTTTATAGAGATGGGGTTTTGCCATGTTGCCCAGGCTGGTCTTGAACTCCTGGGCTCAAGCAGTCTGCCTGCCTTGACCTTCCAAAGTGCTGGGATTACAGGCGTGAACCATCGTGTGCAGCCATTTGGGATGTCTTTATTGTAGAGTAGGTGTAAAGAAATTTAAGTGTATCTACAATGCTTATATAATCTAGCTAGATGTAATTTTTCCATTTTAACAGTATTTTAGGGAACATTTTTAAGGCCAAGATAAGGAGAAATATAATAATATACAAAGTTGACTTTGAAATGGCACACAATTGGTGATGACTGTAACAATTTATAGCCATCCAGTTAGAACTTCCTGCCCTTTAATGGGGTGTGTTTTTTTGTAATGTTTTATAATTATTTGTAATTAATTGGGACAGATAAGCTTACTCTAGTGTACTCTTTCATTCTAGGTGGAAATTACTAGTCTTGATGGATTAGAAATTCACATCAGCATGGTCTTAACTTTGTTTTTCCTTAAGGAATGAACTTCATTTATTTATTTCTATTTTTTATTTTTATTTTTTGAGAAGGGTCTCGCTCTGTCAGCCAGGCTGGAGTGCCGTGATATAATCACAGCTCACTGCAGCCTTGACCTCCCAGGCTCAAGTGATCTTCCCACCTCAGCCTCCTGAGTAGCTGGGACTACAGGCATGTAGTACCGTACCAGGCTAATTTTTGTATTTTTTGTAGAGACAGGGTTTTGTCATGTTGCCCTGACTGGTCTCAAACTCCTGGGCTCAAGTGATGCTCCTGCCTCCCAGAGTGCAAGGATTACAGGCGTGAGCCACTACTCCAGGCCCTTTATTTTTTTATTTTTTTATTTTTTATTTTTTATTTTTTTTTGAAGCGGAGTTTCACTTTTGTTGCCCAGGCTGGAGTGCAATGGCACCATCTCAGCTCACCACAGCCTCAGCCTCCCGGGTTCAAGTGATTCTCCTGCCTCAGCCTCCTGAGTAGCTGGGATTACAGGCATGTGCCACCACGCCCAGCTGATTCTGTATCTTTAGTAGAGACGTGGTTTCTCCATGTTGGTCAGGCTGGTCTCAAACTCGCTACCTCAGGTGATCCGCCCAACTCGGCCTTCCAAAGTGAGGATTGGGATGACAGGCATGAGCCACCACACCCAGCCCCATTTGTGTTTGTGGTAGAAACCACTTAGAACGTTAGATCTATCCTCTTAACAAAAATTTAATTATATAGTACCATGTAGTTAACTGTAAACACAATGTTATACAGCAGATCTCCAGAACTTTTTTTTATCTTGCATGACTGAAACTTTATACCTATTTCCTATTTTTACCTTTACCTGTATTTCCTATATTATATCTATACCTATATTTCCTATTTCTCCCTACTCCTAGCCCCTGGCAGCCACCATTATGGTTTCTGCTTTGATGAGGTTGATTACTTCACGTTCCTCATGTAAAGTATTTGTCCTGACTGACTGACTTTACTTAAGCATAATGTCCTCAGGGTTTATCCATGTTGTAGCATATGACACTATTTCCTTCTTTTTTATCCCTGTATAATATTCTGTTGTATGTGTGCACCACATTTTCTTTATCCATTCAGCTATTGGATATTTAGGCTATTTCCACCTCTTGGCTATTGTGAGTAATTCTCCTCTGAACTTTTTACATAGTGAGAGAAAGATTCTCATTATGGTTAAGAGTCCTTGCTTTCTGTTTTAGAGGTATTATTTTGCTATATACTTCATGTGGGAAAGATTGCTTTGTTGGTTATACCTTTGAATTCTTATCATCATAGGTCTGAAGCTGCGTTGGACCAGGAACAGATTACTGCTGCTTATTCTGTAGAACATAATCAATTAGAGGCCCATCCAAAGGCAGACTTTGTCAGAGAATCAAGTGAGGCAGAAGTACAAAAGTTTTTAAGCAGATCTGTGGAAGATGTTAGACCTCACCATACTGATGCAAATAATCAATCTGCTTGTTTTGAAGCACCTGATCAAAAGACCTTACCCACTCCACAAGAGGAGCGGATTTCAGCTGTAGAAAGTCAGCCTTCCCGGAAAAGGAGTGTTTCCCATGGATCTAACCATATGCAAAAACCAGATGAGCAGAGAAGTGAACCATCTGCAGGCATTGCTAAAGTAACCAGCAGATGCATTGATTCAAAAGAACCAACAGAAAGGCCAGAGGAGAAACCAAAAAAGGAAGGCTTTATGCGATCTTCTGAAGGACCAAAACCTGAAAAAGTATATAAATCTAAATCAGAAACTCGTTGGGGCCCACGACCAAGCTCCAACAGAAGGGAAGAAGGTAATGATAGACCTGTGAGAAGATCAGGTCCCATTAAAAAACCTGTACTTAGAGATATGAAAGAGGAACGGGAACAGAGGAAGGAGAAAGAAGGAGAAAAGACCGAAAAGATGACTGAAAAAGTAGTTGTAAAGCCTGAAAAGAAGGATCTTCCTCCTCCCCCACCACCACCTCAGCCACCAGCACTGATTCAGCCACAGTCAGTTCCACCACCAATTCAACCAGAAGCAGAGAAATTTCCTTCAACAGAAACTGCAACTTTGGCTCAAAAACCATCTCAGGATGCTGAGAAGTCTCTGGAACCTATGAGTACTGTTCAGGTAGAGCCTGCAGTTAAGACTGTAAACCAACAGCCTGTGGCAGCACCAATAGTCAAAGAAGAAAAACAACCTGAGAAAGTCATCAGCAAAGACCTTGTTATAGAGAGGCCTCGACCAGATTCAAGACCAGCAGTTAAAAAAGAATCAACTTTGCCTCCCAGGACCTACTGGAAAGAAGCTAGAGATAGAGATTGGTTTCCAGATCAAGGATACAGAGGTCGAGGCCGAGGTGAATATTACTCCAGAGGTCGAAGCTATAGAGGTTCTTATGGAGGGCGTGGCAGGGGTGGTAGGGGACATACTCGAGATTATCCTCAGTATAGAGACAATAAGCCAAGAGCAGAGCATGTACCCTCAGGGCCTCTCAGACAGCGAGAAGAAAGTGAAACACGGAGTGAGAGCTCCGATTTTGAAGTTGTCCCCAAAAGACGACGACAGCGGGGTTCAGAGACTGACACAGACAGTGAAATTCATGAAAGTGCAAGTGACAAGGATAGTTTAAGTAAAGGCAAACTTCCCAAAAGAGAGGAACGGCCTGAAAACAAAAAACCTACAAAGCCTCAGTCTTCTTTCAAGCCTGATAATCATGTTCGAATAGATAATAGACTGCTAGAAAAGCCTTATGTAAGGGATGACGATAAATCTAAACCAGGCTTTCTTCCTAAAGGAGAGCCTACAAGGAGAGGCAGAGGGGGAACATTCAGGCGTGGTGGGAGGGATCCTGGAGGCCGTCCATCACGCCCTTCCACTTTACGAAGACCAGCTTATCGGGACAATCAGTGGAACCCAAGGCAGTCAGAAGTTCCTAAACCAGAAGATGGAGAGCCACCAAGAAGACACGAACAGTTTATTCCTATAGCAGCAGATAAACGACCTCCAAAATTTGAGCGAAAATTTGACCCAGCTAGAGAAAGGCCTCGAAGGCAGCGTCCTACCCGACCACCAAGGCAAGACAAACCACCTCGATTTAGACGGCTAAGAGAGAGGGAGGCTGCTTCAAAATCAAATGAGGTGGTAGCAGTGCCCACAAATGGCACAGTTAATAATGTGGCTCAAGAACCAGTTAATACGATTGGGGATATTTCAGGGAATAAGACACCAGATTTATCTAATCAGAACTCTTCAGATCAGGCAAATGAAGAATGGGAAACAGCTTCTGAAAGCAGTGATTTCAATGAGAGGCGAGAGAGGGATGAAAAAAAAAATGCTGACTTGAATGCACAAACAGTTGTAAAGGTTGGAGAGAATGTTTTACCTCCAAAGAGGGAAATTGCAAAGAGAAGTTTTTCAAGTCAGAGACCAGTAGATCGTCAGAATCGACGTGGCAACAATGGTCCACCCAAATCAGGAAGGAATTTCTCAGGTCCTAGAAATGAAAGGAGAAGTGGTCCACCATCAAAAAGTGGGAAGAGAGGGTGAGTACTTTGTTTTAAATATAGTTGCTTCTGCACTTTTAAAGAAGCTAAAAGTAGAGTTCTTGGTTGAAGAGCCAGTCTAGATAAAGGACCAAAAAACATTGTTCTTCCCAAATGCTTTATTCTCTGTTCTCAAAGTGTAAGGGTGCTTAAAGAAGAGAGGCTAAGGTGTCTTAGGAGTCTTTGCCTGCTGTTACATTTTCCAGAAGAGTCCTCTTGGAAACTTGTAGCTTTGGGAAAATGTACGCATCTAGGGAGGGACATGTACAGTGTCCTTATTTGGTAAGTATCTGATGAGTAACCCTCCCTTCTTTCTCGGTTTCTCCTTATAAACCTCTAGTGCTACACAGGTGTCCTCTGAGGTTTAAATTAATGTTATAACCATATACTTTATCACTCTATACTGGTTTATTGAGAATTAGTGTTGAACCTTAAGGATAAATTGTATTCTTATCTTGAGTTGCAAATCTATAATCAACAATCATCTATAGAGAGGCCCAGAAAGCAAATCCTTGTTCTAGTGCCAAGGACACCAGTAACATAATTGCCATGGCAATGGATTTTTTTAAAGAAGAATTTTTCTCAAGTAAGCTAAACTTGGCCTGTTTTTTTAAGTATTAAGATGTTGGGCTGGGCGCGGTGGCTCATACCTGTAATCTCAGCACTTTGGGAGGCCGAAGCGCGAGGTCCTCACAAGGTCAGGAGATTGAGACTACCCTAGCTAACACAGTGAAACCCCCCCTCTCTACTAAAAATACAAAAAATTAGCCAGGCATGGTGGCAGGCGCCACCAGGAGGCGGAGCTTGCAGTGAACCAAGATCGTGCCACTGCACTCCAGCCTGGGCCACAGAGTGAGACTCCGTCTCAAAAAAAAAAAAAAAGATGTTGGTTATAGTAAGCTAGTATTGATTTCTTTAGTATTAGAAAGCATTATAAAGTAGCAGGTAAGATTCAGAATGCCTAGGTTCAAATCTAGGCTCTGATACTTTCTAGTTGCTTCCCCTTTGCATCCCCACCAGTAAAATGGGGAGAAAATAGTAGCACTTAATGTGTGAAGGTATTAAGATGATACTTGTGATGCACTTAATACCTGGTATACAGTAAGTAAGCATTATTATGTGTGCCCTGCTTTTAGAGCAATTGCCAGGTTTGCAGCCTGAGCTGATAAGAATTTAAGAATTTATTTGGAATTAATCTGAGTTCCTTAGTTTTACATACTTAGCATTTCAGGTTACTATACTCGTAAGGTATATTTGTCTATTTTCTGTTGATATAACTAAATACCTGAGACTGGGTAATTTATAAAGAAAAGAAATGTATTTCTTGCAAATCTGTTGGCTGCAAAGTCCAAGGTTGAGGGGACCACATCTTGTGAGGGCCTTCTTGTTGGTAGAGACTCTGCAGAGTCCCAAGACACCATGCTTATCACATGGTGAGGGGGCTCACAAGAGATGGCAGAACTGGCTTTTATAACAGACTCATTCATGATAACTAACCAACTCCCTTGATAACCAGTTCATTAACCTGTTAAGGATCAATCCATTCAGAAGGGCAGAGCCCTCATGACATAATCACCTCCCAGAGTTCTCACCGCTCACCACTGCTGCACTGGCATTAGGGACCAAGTTTCCAACACATGAACTTTTCTTTTCTTTTTTTTTTTTTTTTCTGATGGGGCAGGTGGGGGATGGAGTCTCACTGTCACCCAGGCTGGAGTACAGTGGCACAATCTCGACTCACTGCAACCTCCACCCCCCTGAGTTCAAGCATTTCTCCTGGCTCAGCCTCTCTAGTGGCTGGGATTACAGGCGTGCACTACCATGCCCAGCTAAATTTTGTATTTTTAGAAGAGACAGGGTTTCACCATGTTTGCTAGGCTGGTCTCGAACTTCTGACCTCAGGTGATCTGCCCACTTCAGCCTCCCAGATTGCCGGCCCCACACATGAACTTTTGAGGGATACGTTCAAACCACAGCATTAGAGAAGATATTTTTGCTGTTCCAGATAATTTAGAGGAAGTTTTTACTTGGAATTTGAACATTCCCTTAAAATTCCAGGAGAATCAACATAACCAAAATAAATAGAATAGTTTATTTCCTGTAACCAAACAATTAGAATTTTAAGTAACAATACTCAAAGAAAATTTTGATTTGATTTTTGTGCCATGTAAATCTCAACTAAGTAGCAAGATTTTTATGCCACCTAGATAGGTAGCAACAACTTTGAACCTATAGAAATGGCAGTGACGATTATAATTAAATGTTTTATAAGAGCACCATGTAGAAGAAATCAACTCATTCTTAAAATGTTTGAGGTTATGGCCAGGGACATGGTAAGCTTTTATCTTGAGTAATACTATAGGCTAGGATGAAAATGTATTAGTAAACCCATTTCCCATGATCCTTTTCACTTGGAAATTTAAAAAAAAATCAACCTGAAATTATTCTTTTAGGAAATAAGAACTGTAGGGGATACATTTGGTTTGTGAAGTGAATTATTTCTATATTAAGGTTTTAAAATAATTATATCAATGTGTAAATCTGATTATTTTCTTAAATCTACATAGTTGTAAATATAGAATGCTTTTAAAATTTTATTTTCATATGCTGCCCACTTTTAGAGGGCATCCATTTGTGAATACTTTGAATTTGCTTGGATCACAGAAATGTTCTGCTATAAACAGTGTTAATTAGCTCATTTATAATATGATAGACAAATAGACTCTTTAAGAACTTCTAGTATAATTAGAATTCTAGAATTTAATTGCTGGAAAGAACTCTAGGGAGCTAGTCTACTTTCTTGGGAAACCTGGTTTTAGTAAGGTTGTATTCAACAAAAGTCACTAATGCTTGTTTGGTTACAGTTAGAGTTTTCTATCCCAGCAGTGTTTCATCTTAGAATGAACTTTAGAAACTGCCAATAAGAGCATTTTTCTTTTGTTCGGATAGGTGGAAATAGTAATACCTCAAGTCATCTTTTTGTAGGCCATTTGATGACCAGCCTGCAGGCACAACTGGGGTTGACCTTGTCAATGGCAGCTCTGCACACCATCAGGAAGGAGTACCTAATGGTACAGGACAAAAGAACTCCAAAGATTCTACTGGGAAAAAAAGAGAAGACCCCAAACCAGGTCCTAAAAAACCTAAAGAGAAAGTGGATGCTCTGTCACAGTTTGATCTCAACAATTATGCAAGTATGTCTTAGGTTTCTTTCATTTTATTTATTTATTTATTTGTTACATTTTAAAATGTAGATGCCACAATTAAAGAAGTTTTCCAAGAAGGAAAGAGTTGGACAATTCAAGGTATACATAGTGGCTGATTATGAAACACTAACTGATTGAACTTAAACTAAAATAACTCCAGCTTTTAGTGTAGCCTTGAATGCTTAATAAAATTTTGTTAAAATAATCCAATAGCATTGCACTGTTCTTCCAAAAAAGAGGAAGAAAATTAAGTAAACACTCTAGTTTGCCAGATTTGAGAAAGCACTGAAATTTGATTCTTAGTTATATTGGTATAGATGTATGATTAAAAACAAAAGAAATTAAATGTTAAACTCGGTGAATTATGTCCTTGGTAAAATTAGTGTCTAAGATACGACAAATACAAAATAATAGGACAAGAGGCAGTGTCACTGGATAACCGGGAAAGCCATGAAGTAATAGAGGATCAAATGTGAAGGATAATACAAGCAACAAAAAAATACTAGATGAGGAAACAGACAAGGAGTATCTGTGTATAGACATTTGTACATGTAAAATGTACTATTTGCCATTCATTTGGATGAAACTGGAAATACTGAATAAAATCGAGATATTTACTAAGTTAAGACCAGATAGCTCAGATAGTAGTAATAGTAGTAGTAATAGGAAAGTTGGGTTAGTTGCAGTTATTCTAGTATGAGAGATGTAGATGAGGTTTTTCTTTCATCTGCCTGATGGTTATTTGTACATATTAAGCCCTGATTTGAGCACAGCTCATGGACATTATTTTTTGACCAGTGGTTCTCAAAGCGTGATCCCCACATCATCAGCATTACCTGGAAATTAGTGAGCAATGCACATTCTTCATTTGTTTGTTTGTTTGTTATGAGACAGAGTCTTACTCTGTTGCCCAGGCTGGTGTGCAGTGACACAATCTCAGCTCACTGCAACATCTGCATCCCAGACTCAAGCAATTCCCCAGCCTCAGCTTCCCCAGTAGCTGGGACTACAGGCATGAGCCACCATGTCCAGCTAATTTTTTGTTGTTAAAGAAATGGGTTTTCGCCGTGTTGTCCAGGGTGGTCTCGAACTCCTGAGCTTAAGCCATCCGCCCACCTCGGCCTCCCAAAGTGCTGGGATGACAGGCGTGAGCCACTAGGCCCAGCGCAGTGGCTCAGGGCTGTCATCCCAGCACTTTGGGCCAGCCTATTGGGAGGCCGAGGTGGGTGGATTCACCTGGGTCAGGAGTTTGAGACCAGCCTGGACCAACAGGAGAAACCTCCATCTCTACTAAAAATTAAAAATTAGCCAGGCTGGTGCGCATGCCTGTTAAGAAAAAAAAAAAGCAAAAGACATAACAAGAAACAATAAAAACTTATAATTCAAAAATAAGCTGTTCACTTCAACTCATTAAAGTTATCTTTAAGAGTTAGTCGCCTTTAGTTCTTTTCCTGGTAACATTGTTTTTAAGTAATATGCCTAACCTAAAATGGTAAAAAGAAGAGGGCACTGGAAACTGAAATGTAGTGTTCAAATTTTCGATAAATGCTAACATGTAGTTGGGTGAAATAAGGAAGTTGAAATAATAAGATAGGCTTTATGCACACACATTTTAGTGTAAGTGAAACACTGAGATGATATTAGAATTACGACGAGGTCTTTCCATCAGTCTGAAGTAATGTGTGCATGACATCCTTTGAAATGTTTGACTTAGACATTTCATTGAAATGAGAATATGCTTCATTTTACAGAGTTAATGATTTTAAAAGGATTTTAAAACAAGTAGACTTGTCTTATAAATCAGAATCAACTGGGGTTTTTTTTTCTTTTGAAATCAAGTTTCCTTTTTTTTTTTTTTTTTGAGACAGTCTTACTCTGTGGCCCAGGCTGGAATACAGTGGCATAATCTCAGCTCACTGCAACGTCCACCTCCCCAGTTCAGATGATTCTCCTGCCTCAGCCTCCTTAATAGTTAGGATTACAGACACGTGCCACCATGCCCAGCTAATTTTTTGTATTTTTGGTAGAGGCTTTAGTAGAGGGTTTCGCCATGTTGATCAGGCTGCTCTCAAACTTCTGACCTCAAGTGATCTGCCCACGTTGACCTCCCAAAGTGCCGGGATTAAAGGCATGAACCACCATGCCTGCCTGAAATCAAGTTTCTATTAGAAAAATGGAGTAACAGTAACGTCTCGCCCTGTCACCCAAGATGGAGTACAGTGGCATGATCTCGGCTCACTGCAACCTCTGCCTCCCAGGTTCAAGCGATTCTCCTACCTCAGCCTTCTGAATAGTTGGGACTACAGGCGCGTGCCACTATGCCCAGCTAATTTTTTTTGTATTTTTTGTAGAAACAGGGTTTTACCATGTTGGCCAGGCTAGCCTTGAACTCCTGACCTCATGTGATCTGCCTTCCTCGGCCTCCCAAAGTGCTGGGATTACAGGTGTGAGCCACCATGCCCAGCCAGTTTCTAAGGAGTGAAAGCCAGTAGTCATTTTTCATTTCATCTCTCAGTGTATGTTAATGCTAAGTTTTAACTATTTTAGAATTGTTTGTAGATAGTTTCTCTGTGACCACTTCCCTGATCATACCTATGTTGCTATACCTAATAAGTTATCACCTTCCTTGTTGCTGTACCTAACAAGTCATCACCATCCTGAATTGTATACTTATTGTTTCCAAGAAAAATATTTTTATTGTATGTGTAATTTCCAATTAAAATATTGTATATTGTTTGAAAATTAAATAATTTCTTTAAATTGCTTCACTCTTTCTTGATACTTACAGTTATTGTTCAGACATTATACCTATAATAAAAAATTACATTACCTGAAGTAATTTAATTTTTCTTGGAAATATTATTTGATGGATTTATATTTCACATACTGACTGGGATATAGGATAATTTTAAGACAGACAAAGTAATGGTTAGTGGGAAAATAGGTTGAAAAATGATCTTGTGTTATTCATCACCTAGATGATTCTGGTATGTGTTCACCTATGCCATCTTACATTCACACACAGCTGACACATTTATTTATTTTAATTGATTGATTAATTGATTGAGACAGGGTCTCTCTCTCCCAGGGTGGAGTGCATGATCTCAGCTCACTGCCGTCTCAACTCCTCCAACTGAAGTCATTCTCCTACCTCAGACTCCCGAGTAGCTGGGACCACAGGCGTGCACCTAGCTAATTTTTACATTTTTTCTAGAGACAGGGTTTCACTGCATTGCCCATAACACATTTATTTTTAAAAACTCCACGCTGTAGACAAGGGTCTACATAAAACAGAGACATTAAGAGTCATAAGACCAACTAGGCTGGTCATCTTACCTTAAATCAGTTTATTTCATTTTTTAAAACATTATTTATTTATTTATATGTTTGTTTTTAAAGTAGAGACAGGGTCTCCCCATGTTGCCCAGGCTGGTGTGAAACTGTTGGCCTCACATGATCCTCCCACTTCGGCCTCCCAATATGCTGAAGCACTAAGCCAGTTTATTTCGTTTTTTGAAAAAGAGAAATAATAGTAACAGCCACCTCTTAGAATGGTTAGATGCAAATGAGGTAGAATGTTTTGTAGATCTTTTAAAGCACTATACAGATCTAAGGCTAAGAGATAGAGGTTAGTTCATAGGAAAATTTTGATTTTTTTTCTTAAGGCATTACCACTATATTACTTAAGGAAAAAAAAAGATCTATGTCATTTAAAACAGATATTTTTAGGATTTTTTGGACAGAGTCGCACTCTGTCACTCAGGCTGGAATGCAGTGGCATGGTCTCAGCTCATTGCACCCTCCACCTCCCAGGTTCAAATGATTCTTGTGCTTCAGCCTCCCAAGTATCTGGGACTACAGGTGTATACCACCACACCTGTCTAATTTTGGTATTTTTAGTAGAGAGAGGGTTTTGTCATGTTGGCCACGCTGGTCTTGAACTTCTGGCCTCAAGCAGTATGCCCATCTTGGCCTCCAAAAGTGCTGAGATTACAGACGTGAGCCACTGCACCTGGCCAGTTTTAGGATTTTTATTTTTAACTTTAAGTGTATGAAATCTTTTCAAATCTTTACAATGAATGGCCATGCTATAGGGTGGGAAACATTTGAAAAACAGAAAATATCTTAAATCCTTTCCCACACCCACAGGTGTTGTTATAATTGATGATCATCCTGAAGTAACAGTAATTGAAGATCCCCAGTCAAATTTGAATGATGATGGTTTTACTGAAGTGGTATCCAAAAAACAACAAAAACGTTTACAGGATGAAGAACGCCGAAAGAAGGAAGAACAAGTCATACAGGTTTAAATCTGGTTTCAACTTGTTGCTAGTTATTTAGATTTGTTGCCCAAAGTGTATCAGCAAATGTTCAAGGTTTTTATCTACTTGTAAAGTCAAGACTGTATTCATTATTCAGGTGTTAAGAGTGACATCATCTTCCCAACTTTAAATCATTTTGACTGGAATCAAAGGAAATTTTAAATAAAATATAAGGACTGTAGCTCCTTGTATTTTGACTTATATCAAAGACCATCTTTTTTTTCTTTTTTTTTTTTTTTATACTTTAAGTTCTAGGGTACATGTGCACAAGGTGCAGGTTTGTTACATATGTATTCATGTGCTATGCTGGTGTGCTGCACCTATTAACTCATCATTTACATTAGGTATTTCTCCTAATGCTATCCCTCCCTCCTCCTCCATCCCACAACAGGCCCCGGTGTGTGATGTTCCCCTCTGTGTCCAAGTGTTCTCATTGTTCAGTCCCCACCTATGAGTGAGAACGTGCAGTGTTTGGTTTTCTGTCCTTGCGATAGTTTGCTGAGAATGATGGTTTCCAGCTTCATCCATGTCCCTACAAAGGACATGAACTCATCCTTTTTTATGGCTGAATGGTATTCCATGGTGTATATGTGCCACATTCTCTTAATCCAGTCTATCATTGATGGACATTTGAGTTGGTTCCAAGTCTTTGCTATTGTGAATAGTGCTGCAGTAAACATACATGTGCATGTGTCTTTATAGCAGCATGGTTTCTAATCCTTTGGGTATATCCCCAGTAATGGGATAGCTGGGTCAAATGGTATTTCTAGTTCTAGATCCTTGAGGAATCACCACACTGTCTTCCACAGTGGTTGAACTAATTTATACTCCCACCAACAGTGTAAAAGTGTTCCTATTTCTCCACATCCTCTCCAACACCTGTTATTTCCTGACTTTTTAATGATTGCCATTCTAACTGGTGTGAGTTGGTATCTCATTGTGGTTTTGATTTGCATTTCTCTGATGGCCGGTGATGATGAGCATTTTTTCATGTCTCTGTTGGCTGCATAAATGTCTTCTTTTGAGAAGTGTCTGTTCATATCCTTTGCCCACTTCTGATGGGGTTGTTTGTTTTTCTAGTACATTTATTTAAGTTCTTTGTAGATTCTGGATATTAGCCCTTTGTCAGATGGGTAGATTACAAAAATTGTCTCCCATTCTATAGGTTGCCTGTTCACGCTGCTGGTAGTTTCTTTTGCTGTGCAAAAGCTCTTTAGTTTAATTAGATCCCATTTGTCTGTTTTGGCTTTTGTTGCCATTGCTTTTGGTGTTTTAGTCATGAAGTCTTTGCCCATGCGTTTGTCCTGAATAGTATTGCCTAGGTTTTCTTCTAGGGTTTTTACAGTTTTAGGTCTAGCATTTAAGTCTTTAATCCATCTTGAATTAATTTTTGCATAAGTTGTAAGGAAGGGATCCAGTTTCAGCTTTCTACATATGGCTAGCCAGTTTTCCCAGCACCATTTATTAAATAGGGAATCGTTTTCCCATTTCTTGTTTTTGTCAGGTTTTGTCAAAGATCAGATGGTTGTAGATGTGTGGTATTATTTCTGAGGCCTCTGTTCTGTTCCGTTGGTCTGTATCTCTGTTTTGGTACCAGTACCATGCTGTTTTGGTTACTGTAGCCTTGTAGTATAGTTTGAAGTCAGATAGCGTGATGCCTCCAGCTTTGTTTCTTTTGATTAGGATTGTCTTGGCAATGTGGGCTCTTTTTTGGTTCTGTATGAACTTTAAAGTAGTTTTTTCCAATTCTGTGAAGAAAGACATTGGTAGCTTGATAGAGATGGCTTTGAATCTATAAATTACCTTGGGCAATATGGCCATTTTCATGATATTGATTCTTCCTATCCGTGAACATGGAATGTTCTTCCATTTGTTTGTGTCCTCTTTTATTTCGTTGAGCAGTGGTTTCTAGTTCTTCTTGAAGACATCCTTCACATCCCTTGTTAAGTTGGATTCCTAGGTATTTTATTTTCTTTGAAGCAATTGTGAATGGGAGTTCACTCATGATTTGGCTCTCTTTGTCTGTTATTGGTGTATTGGAATGCTTGTGATTTTTGCACATTGCTTTTGTATCCTGAGACTTTGCTGAAGTTGCTTATCAGCTTAAGGAGATTTTGGGCTGAGACGATGGGGTTTTCTAAATATACAATCATGTCATCCGCAAAGAGGGACAGTTTGATTTCCTGTTTTCCCAAATGAATACCCTTTATTTCTTTCTCCTGCCTGATTGCCCTAGCCAGAACTTCCAACACTGTGTTGAATAGGAGTGGAGAGAGAGGGCATCCCTGTCTTGTGCCAGTTTTCAAAGGGAATGCTTCCAGTTTTTTTGCCTATTTAGTATGATACTGGCTGTGAGTTTGTCATGAATAGCTATTATCATTTTGAGATACATTCCGTCAATACCTAGTTTATTCAAAGTTTTTGGCATGAAGGGCTGTTGAATTTTGTCGAAGGCCTTTTCTGCATTTATTGAGATAATGTGGTTTTTGTCTTTGCTTCTGTTTATGTGATAAATTACGTTTATTGATTTGCGTGTGTTGAACCAGTCTTGCATCCCAGGAATGAAGCCAACTTGATCTTGTTAGATAAGCTTTTTGATGTGCTGCTGGATTTGGTTGACAAGTATTTTATTGAGGATTTTCACATCAATGTTCATCAGGGATATTGGTCTAAAATTGTATTTTTTTGTTGTGTCTCTACCAGGCTTTGGTATCAGGATGATGCTGGCCTTATAAAATGAGTTAGGGAGGATTCCCTCTTTTTCTATTGATTGGAATAGTTTCAGAAGGAATGGTACCAGCTCCTTTTTGTACCTCTGGTAGAATTTAGCTCTGAATCCATCTGGTCCTGGAGTTTTTTTTTTGGTTGGTAGGCTATTAATTATTGCCTCAATTTCAGAGCCTGTTATTGGTCTATTCAGGGTTTCAAATTCTTCCCGGTTTAGTCTTGGGAGGGTGTACGTGTCCAGGAATGTATCCATTTCTTCTAGAGTTTCTAGTTTGTGTAGAGGTGTTTATAGTATTCTCTGATGGTAGTTTGTATTTCCGTGGGATAGGTGGTGATATCCCCTTCATCATTTTTTATTGTGTCTGTTTTATTCTTCTCTCTTTTCTTCTTTATTAGTCTTGCTAGCAGCCTATCAATTTTGTTAATCATTTCAAAAAACCAGCTCCTGGATTCATTGATTTTTTTTTTGAAGGGTTTTTTTTTTGTCTCTATCTCCTTCAGTTCTGCTCTGATCTTAGTTATTTCTTGCCTTCTGCTAACTTTGAATTTGTTTGCTCTCGCTTTTCTAGTTCTTTTAATTGTGATGTTGGGGTGTCAATTTTAGATCTTTCCTACTTTCTCTTGTGGGCATTTGGTGCTATAAATTTCCCTCTACATGCTGCTTTAAATGTGTCCCAGAGATTCTGGTATGTTGTGTCTTTGTTCTCATTGGTTTCAAAGAACATCTTTATTTCTGCCTTCGTTTCGTTATGTACCCAGTAGTCATTCAGGAACAGGTTATTCAGTTTCCATGTAGTTGAATGGTTTTGAGTGAGTTTCTGAATCCTGAGTTCTAGTTTGATTGCACTGTGGTCTGAGAGACAGTTTGTTGTGATTTCTGTTCTTTTACATTTGCTGAGGAGTGCTTCCAACTATGTGGTCAATTTTGGAATAAGTGCGATGTGGTGCTGAGAAGAATGTATATTCTGTTGATTTGGGGTGGAGAGTTCTGTACAAGTCTATTAGGTCCACTTGGTGCAGAGCTGAGTTCAAGTCCTGGATATCCTTGTTAACCTTCTCTCTTATTGATCTAATATTGACAGTGGGGTGTTAAAGTCTCCTATTATTATTGTGTGGGAGTCTAAGTCCCTTTGTAGGCCTCTAAGGACTTGCTTTATGAATCTGGGTGCTCCTGTATTGGGTGCGTATATACTTAGGATAGTTAGCTCTTCTTGTTAAATTGATCCCTTTACCATTATGTAATGGCCTTCATTGTCTCTTTTGATCTTTGTTGGTTTAAACTCTGTTTTATTAGAGACTAGGATTGCAACCTCTGCGTTTTTTGTTTTCCATTTGCTTGGTAAATCATCCTCCATCCCTTTATTTTTAGCCTATGTGTGTCTCTGCACGTGAGATAGGTCTCCTGAATACAGCGCACTGATAGGTCTTGACTCTTTATCCAATTTGCCAGTCCGTGTCTTTTAATTGGGGCATTTAGCCCATTTACATTTAAGGTTAATATTGTTATGTGTGAATTTGATCCTGTCATTATGTTAGCTGGTTGTTTCGCCCATTAATTGATGGAGTTTCTTCCTAGCATCGATGGTCTTTACAATTTGGCATGATTTTGCAGTGGCTGGTACCACTTGTTCCTTTCCATATTTAGTACTTCCTTCAGGAGCTCTTATAAGGCAGGCCTGATTGTGACAAAGTCTCTCAGCATTTGCTTGTCTGTAAAGGATTTTATTTCTTCTTCACTTATGAAGCTTAGTTTGGCTGGATGTGAAATTCTGAGTTGAAAATTCTTTTCTTTAAGAATGTTGAATATTGGCTCCCGCTCTTCTGGCTTGTGGAGTTTCTGCCGAGAGATCTCCTGTTAGTCTGATGGGCTTCCCTTTGAGCTCCATCAGGTCATTTAAGTTCTCCTCTAAGCTGTTTATTGTAGTTAGCCATTCGTCTAAGCTTTTTTCAAGGGTTTTAGCTTCCTTGTGATGGGTTTGAACATCCTACGTTAGCCCAAAGAAGTTTGTTATTACCAACCTTCTGAAGCCTATTTCTGTCGGTTCGTCAAAGTCATTCTCCATCCAGCTTTGTTCCATTGCTGGCAAGGAGCTGTGATCCTTTGCAGAAGAGGCGCTCTGCTTTTTTAGAATTTTCAGCTTTTCTGCTCTGGCTTCTCCCCATCTTTGTGGTTTTATCTACCTTTTGTCTTTGATGATGGTGACCTACAGATGGGGTTTTGGTGTGGATGTCCTTTTTGTTGATGTTGATGCTATTCCTTTCTGTTTGTTAGTTTTCCTTGCAACAGCCAGGTCCCTCAGCTGCAGGTCTGTTGGAGTTTGATGGAGGTCCACTCCAGACCCTGTTTGCCTGGGTATCACCAGCAGAGGCTGCAGAATAGCAAATATTGCAGGACAGCAAATATTGCTGCCTGATCCTTCCTCTGAAAGCTTTGTCTCAGGGGCACCTGGCTGTGTGAGGTGTTAGCCCCTACTGGGAGGTGTCTCCCAGTTAGGCTACACGGGAGTCAGGGACCCACTTGAGGAGGCAGTCTGTCTGTTCTCAGAGCTGAAACACCATGCTGAGAGAACCACTGCTCTCTCCAGAGCAGTCAGACAGGGACATTTAAGTTTGCAGAAGTTTCTGCTGCCTTTTATTCAGCTATGCCCTACCCCCAGAGGTGGCGTCTACAGAGGCAGGCAGACCTGGTTGAAATGCAGGTGGGCTTCCCCATTTCGAGCTTCCCGGCCGCTGTGTTTACCTACTCAAGCCTCAGCAATGGCGGACACCCCTCCCCCAGCCAAGCTACCACCTCGCACTTTGATCTTGGACTGCTGCCCTAGCATTGAGCAAGGCTTCGTGGGCGTGGGACCCACTGAGCCAGGCACGGGATATCTCCTGGTTTGCCGTTTTCTAGGACCATTGGGAAAGTGCAGTATTAGGGCGGGAGTCCCGATTCTCCAAGTACAGTCTGTCATGGCTTCCCTTGACTAGGAAGGGGAAATCCCCCGACCCCTTGTGCTTCCCGGGTGAGGTGATGCCCTGCCCTGCTTACCGTCCTTGGACTGCATCCACTGTCTAACCAGTCCCAGTGAGATGAACCTGGTATCTCAGTTGGAAATGCAGAAATCACCCATCTTCTGCGTTGATCATACTGCTAACTGAAGACCGGAGCCTTTTCTATTTGACCATCTTGGAATGGCAACTGCTGCTTCCTCAAGACTATCTTTACTTTAACAACATATTGTATACTAGGGATACCTTATTTGCCCCAAGGCAAAGTTGAGTTGATTTTAAATTATCTTGGAAAGCTAATGAACACAAATGTCACGAACCAGTAGATTTTGGATTCCTGGCCTACAAAAGTATCTGTTGTAATCTGTATTAGTTCATTTAAATACACAGTGTGAATCAAGATAAAGTATTCGTTTGATTGCATATAACCTTTGGAACCAAATTTTCAGAAGTCATTTATTTAGGAAGGTAAAATAGTAGTGCATCTCCCCTGTATCATAACAGCCACACTGCCCAAATTAATGTCTGCGGCAAATATATGAGTTAAGACTATAAGTCGCATTTTGTTAGCTTAGTTAAGGTTTGTTGCCAAATGAATTTACTGCAAACTTTCTTAGTTCTTGAATTTCAGAATTGTGTACTTGTATGTCGAGAATGTACAATACCTATTTGTCTTTTGTCTCAGTATCATCTTGGCTTCTCATCATTTAAAATCTTATTAGCAACGCTGACATTTTGTAGTTTGAGTACCTATTTTGCAAAGTAAAGCAGCCAAGTTAGTGGGAGTTAGTTTTGTTAAAAGTTGCATTTATGAACTGTTGCTTTCAGCTGCATTTTGACAAAATTATCCCTGTTAATTTTTTAGGTCTGGAACAAAAGAATGCAAATGAAAAGGAAGAAGCCAGACTTCTAAGCTTCCTCCAAGATTTGCCAAAAAACAGGCTACAGGAATCCAGCAAGCACAGTCTTCAGCCTCAGTTCCACCTCTAGCTTCAGCTCCACTTCCACCTTCAACCTCAGCTTCAGTTCCAGCCTCAACCTCAGCTGCAGTTCCAGCAACCTTAACTCCAATTCTAGCCTCAACCTCAGCTCCAGTTCCGGCCTCAACTTTAGCTCCAGTTCTGGCCTCAACCTCAGCTCCAGTTCCAGCCTCACCCTTAGCTCCAGTTTCAGCCTCAGCCTCAGTCTCAGCTTCAGTTCCAGCCTCTACTTCAGCTGTAGCTATAACCTCTTCTTCAGCTCCAGCCTCAGCCCCAGCTCCAACCCCCATCCTTGCCTCAGTTTCAACCCCAGCTTCTGTCCCCATTCTTGCCTCAGCCTCAATTCCTATTCTTGCTTCAGCCCTAGCACCAACTTCAGCTCCAACACCAGCCCCAGCAGCCTCTTCCCCAGCTGCCCCAGTCATCACAGCACCAACTATCCCAGCCTCAGCCCCAGCTGCCTCAGTCCCACTTGTCCCTGCCTCAGCCCCAGCCCCAGTCACCACCCCAGTCTCAGCCCCAACTTCCGCCCCACCTGCTCCAGCCCAGACTCAGGCACAGACCCACAAACCAGTCCAGAATCCACTACAGACTCCATCACAGCCTTCAAAACAGCCGCCACCGTCAATTAGGCTGCCTTCAGCTCAAACACCTAATGGCACAGATTACGTAGCCTCAGGAAAATCCATCCAGACCCCACAGTCACATGGCACTCTGACAGCTGAATTATGGGATAACAAGGTGGCCCCACCAGCTGTGCTGAATGATATCTCTAAGAAATGTAAGTTACAAAAGAGAAGAGAGGGGTGGGGAATGGCATGGGAATACTGAGGTTTCTTTTCAATTTTATTTATATACTCATTAAGTGTTTTCTAGCCATCTCATTTTTTTATTGTAGGAAAAAGTAATAGTAATCCTCTCTTAACTTTCTTAAAATGTTTGTTTCAAGCATGTTTAACAAGCATATTATATTTTATGGAAATAATTTTGTGTTGATGAGAAAATAATAGGCAATGTTTGGGGGAGACTTGTACATGCATACCTCATTTGATTACACTTTGTGGACACTGCATTTTTAAAAATTAAAAGTTCATGGTAACTGTGTCAAGCAAGTCTTCTGGTGTCATTTTTCCAACAGCATGTGCTCATTTCATGTTCTGTGTCACATTTTGGTCGTTCTTGGACTGTGTCAAATTTTTCATCATTTATCTGTTATGGTGGTCGGTTATCTTTGATATTGTAGTTGTTTCAGGGTACCGTGAACACCCAAATAAGATGGTGAACTTAATTGATAAGTGTTTTTGTGTATTCTGACCACTCCATTGACCAGCTGTACCCTGGTCTCTACCTCTCCTGGACCTCCCCATTCTTTAAGAACACAGCAGTATTGAAATTAGGCCAATTAATAACCCTCTAGTGTCTTCTAAGTGTTCAAGTGGATGGAAGAGTCATGTACATCTGACTTAATTTAAATCAAAAGCTGGAAATGATTAAGCTCAGTGAAGAAGGCATGGTGAAAGCCACGATAGGTCAAAAGTTAAGTGCTACTTCAGTAATCAATACTAATGATAAGAAAGTAAAACATTCTTATTGCTGATACAAAGTTTTAGTGGTCTGGGTAGCAGGTCAGTCCAGCCACACCATTCCCTTAACCCAAAGCCTAATCCGAAGCAAGACCCCCATCTCTGTTCAATTCTGTGATGCCTGAGAGAGGTGAGGAAGCTGCCAAAGAAAAGTTTGAACCTAGCAGAGGTTGGTTCAGGAAGTTTAAGGAAAGCAGCCACCTCTATCACATTAAAGCGCAAGGTAAAGCAGCAAGTTATCCAGAAGATCCAAAACTGAGATAATTGATGAAGGAGGCTACATTAAATAATAAATTTTTAATGTAGACGAAACAGCATTCTATTGGAAGAAGATGCCATCTAGGCCTTTCATGACTAGAGAGGAGAAGTCAATGCCTGGCTTAAAAGGACAGGCTGACCTCTTGTTAAGGGCTAATTTATCTGGTGACTTGAAGCTGAAGCCAGTGCTCATTTACCATGTTTGAAATCCTAGAGCCCTTAAAAATTATACTAAATCTACTCTGCCTGTATTCTAGAAATGGAACAACAAAGCCTAGATGACATCACATCTGTTTACAAAATGGCATACCTAATTTTTTTTTTTTTTTTTGAGACAGAGTTTCACTCTTGTCACCTAAGCTGGAGTGCAGTGCAGTAGCGCGATCTCGGCTCACTGCAGCCTCCACCTCCTGGGTTCAAGCAGTTTCCCCTGCCTCAGCCTCCTGAGTATCTGGGACTACAGGCACACGTCACCCTGCCTGGCTAGTTTTGTATTTTTCGTAGAGACAGGATTTTGCCATGTTGGCCAGGTTGGTCTCGAACCCCTGACTTCAGGTGATCCACCCACCTCGGCCTCCCAAAGTGCTGGAATTACAGGTATGAGCCACCATGCCTGGCCCATACCTATTATTTTTAAGCCCATTGTTGAGACCTACTGCTCGGGGGGAAAAATGCTCAAAAGCTTTCCTTCAAAATATAAGCTTGTTGACGGGGCATCTGGACACCCTAGAATTGTGATGAAGGTAATACAGGAAGATTTATGTTGTTTTCATGCCTTCCAACATGGCATCCATTCTGCAGCCCATGGATCAAGGAGCATTTAGACTTTCAAGTCTTGTTATTTAAGAAATCGTTTTCTAAGGCTACAGCTTCCATAGACAGTGATTCCTCTGATAGATCTGGGCAAAGAAATTTGAAAACCATGTGGAAAGGATTTACCGTTCTAGACTCCTTTGAGAACATTAGTGATTCATGGAAGGATTTCAGAATATCAACATTAATAGGAGTTTGGAAGAAATTGATTGTAACCCTCACGGATGACTTGGAGGAATTCAAGACATCAGTGGAGGAAATAACTCTGACGCAAAGAAAGTCGTTTCTTGTGACGAAATCTCCTGGTGAAGATGCTGTGAACATTGTTGAAATGACAGCAAAGGATCTAGAATATTACATAAACTTAGTTGATTAAACAGCAATGGGATTTGAGACTATTGCCTCCAGTTTTGAAAGAAGTTCTACCGTATGGGTAAACAGTATCACATGCTACGGAGAAGTCATTCATGAAAGGAATAGTCAATGTTACAAACTTCATTGTTGTCTTATTTTAAGTAATTGCCACAGCCATGCTAGCTTTCAGCAAACACCATCCTGGTTAGTTAGCAGCCATCGACATCTCCACTGGCAAGACCACCAGCAAAAAAATTACGATTCAAAGACTAAGATGATGATTAGCTTCTTTTTTAGTGGTAGTTTTTTTTTTAAATTAAGGTATATACCTTTTTAAAGACATGATACTATTACATATTAGACTGTAGTATAATGTAAACAGAACTTTTGATATGCACTAGGAAACCAGAAAATTAATGTGACTTGCTTTATTGCAGTACTTGCTTTATTGTAGTGGTGTGGAACTGAACCCGCAATGTTTCTGAGGTATGCCTGTATGTTGATACATAATCTTTGTAAGTGTGATTTGAAAAGTGATTGTTTTATTGCCTGGCTAGTAATAGCCAAACAATAGGAGATTAAGGAAAGGGTTAAATGGGTTAGAGATTATTAGACTCTAAATCTTAATCGTGTTTCCTATGGCTTCTTTCCAGTAGGTCCCATTAGTCCACCACAGCCACCTTCAGTCAGTGCGTGGAATAAGCCCTTAACATCGTTTGGATCAGCTGCTTCATCGGAGGTAGGAATAGGCTTTTAACAGCATTGGTGGGGTCAGTGTGCTGGGTTTTCCCTAACACTTCATTGTGGCCGGGTGTGGTGGCTTATACCTGTAATCCTAGCATGGTGAGAGGGTTGCTTGAGTCCAGGAGTTTGAGACCAGCCGGGGCAACATAGTGAGACCCACCTGGGCAATGTAGGAAAACTCTGTCTCTACATACAAAACAAAAAATAGCCGGTTGTGGTGGCATGTGCTTGTAGTCTCAGCTACTCTGGAGCTGAGGTTGGACTATCACTTGAGCCTGGGAGGTCAAGGCTACAGTAAAGTCATAACTGTGCCACTGTACTCCAGCGTAGGTGATAGAGCAAGACCCCATCTGGAAAGCAAAACAAAACTTATAGCATGCCTCAGAATTAACCTGGAGAGCAATTAAAACTTAAGATTGCTGAGCCCCATGCCCATAGTTCATGACTTATTAGGTCTGGGTTGAGGTTTGAATAAATTTCTAACAATTTCCCAAGTGATACTTTGGCTGCTACATCTTTACATTTATAAGGTGTGTCACTTTTAGACATTAAACACTTGTTTTCAATTTCATCTCAAGAAAGATCTTAATGATACAGCAAATAAAAGTGCAGTTATTGTTTTCTGGACTTTTCTCCCATATTTCTATCTTGAGGACTTAAGTAGTATAAGTATTTAGAAACTTTATAGCAGATTGTTATTCTGACATAATTTCTCAAATGTGATACTGGTAAATGACTGTTAGGGGTCAGTGATTCTTCATTCATTCATTGAACGAAAATTTATTAAGCACTCACACTATTCTAGGTAGTGTTCTAACCTGTGGGCTTACAAAACTGGGACTAAAAACAGTCAAAAAGCCCTATCCTCATGGAACTTCCATTGTCCTGTGAGGAGAAAGCACTAATAAAAAAACATATTGTGTGTTTGATGGTGATCAGCACTGTGGAGAAAAACAAAGCAGGGAAGGTACATAAGGAATTTTCCATGGTTCACAAAGACAGTTTAATATAGGGTGACCACAAAAGCCTACTTAGATAATGCTTGAGTTAAAGATTTGAAGGAGATAAGAGAGCATGCTATTCGAATGTCCTAGGAAAAGAGATACCAAGTTCAGATCATAGCAAATACGAATGCCATGAGACAGCAGCACACTTGGTTTGTTTGAGGAAGTTCAGGGAAGTCCATATGGCTGGAGTGAAGTAAGAGATGGAAAGAGAATAGATGAAGTTGGAGGTCACACCTGAGAAGCAGGTGGATCCTGCAGGGCCTTTGGAAGTGGTAGGAAGACATTGGAGGGTGTTGAGCAAGGAGTGACAGGATCTGACTTCTAAAATTATTCTGGATGGTCTGTGAAAAATAATCCATAGATGGCAAGAATAGAAGTTAAGATATTACAATAATCAAGTGATGATAGCTTAAAACCTGGGAAGTGGCATGAAAGGTCATGAGAAATAGTTGGTTTCTGAGTATTTTGAAGATTGAGCTGACAAGATTCACTAAAATGTTAAATGGGGTATGAGAAGGGACAGAGGAGTCAAAGTTAGCTCCAAAATTTTGGGGTTGAACAGTAGGAAATAATTAGAATTTTCAGTAACTGAGATTGGAACGTTCTAAATGGATCCGGTTCGGGGTGAAGATAAGAAGTTCAGTTTTTGACATGTTAAAGATGCTTATTATACCTCTTAGTGGAAATGTCAGGTAGTTGGATATGAGTCTGTAGTTCAGAAGAGTTCATCTAGTTTGAAGATAACAGATTTGAAATCGTTAGCATATAGATATGTTTAAAGTGATAGAATTGTATACGGTTACCAAGGGAGAATGAGAGTAGTTAGGAAAGAGAATCAAAAATTAAGTCTTGGGGCTTTCTGACTCCAGGAAATGTAGGAATTAGAGAAGCTAAGTGATTAGAGAAGTATCCTAAAAGGCAAGTGAAAGATAAGTTCAAAGAAGGAATAGATTAAGTGTGTCAGATGGCTGCTGGCAGGTCAGTCAATATAGGTGTTCAATTGATAGTTGGAGTTATATGATGGTCACTGATGACTTTGATAAGAACATTATTGGTAGAGTAGTAGGGATGAAAGCCTGGATGAAAGAGTGAGTTTAAGAGAAAATGAAAGGAAAGATGAGTACCATTTTCTCTCCATATCTATGGAGATTGGTTTTCACCACCATAAAAACCAAAACCCAGGGATGCTCAAGTCTCATATAAAATGAAGCAGTATTTTCATATAACCTATTCACAATCTCCCTGTGTACTTTAAATCATCTCTAGATTAATTATATACCTAATACAATGTAAATGATATGTAAATTGTTGTTACACTATATTATTTAGGGAATAATGACAAGAAAGAACAGTCTGTTCTTGTACTGACACAACCATTTATTATTTTTTTCTGAATATTTTCCATCCATACTGGGTTGAATCCACAGATATGGAACCTGCAAATAAGGAGAGCCAACTGTATATGAATGTCATTTTGCTATAAAGGAGTACAGAAAAAAATAGGGCAGTAGAAGAAAATATAGTTGAGATTTTATTTTTTTTATTTTAATTTTTGTATAGCCTTATAGGTGCTAAAAGATTTTTTTTTCGTTAAAGAAGTCTTCCTGCTACTTCTGTCTCCACTCCAGTTTTCTGACTTAGTAGGTCTAGAATAGACTTCATCATCTGTTTTGATGTTACAGATTCTTCAGAGAACTCTGTACAGCTCAAGAGTCACTGCATTCAATATTTAAGAGTTTCAGTTTAGTACTTTTTCTTCTGCCTGTTGGTATTAGCATTATGATTAGTCATAGAGAGCATTTCAGGATTTTT
Source organism: Rhinopithecus bieti (assembly GCF_001698545.2). NCBI lineage: Eukaryota > Metazoa > Chordata > Mammalia > Primates > Cercopithecidae > Rhinopithecus > Rhinopithecus bieti. Next base: position 620,923 of record NW_016804151.1, read on the forward strand.
CATGCTGGTATGAAGTACAGAGTGGAAGATTGTTTCCCAACTGCAAGATTTTTCTTGCAGGCATTCTACAAGTTTACAGTGATAAATTGGGTGTTTACAGTTACCTTCAGTCAGTGGTGGAGCAAGATATTTTAGTGGTGTCTCATTTTTCTCTCATACTTTTTTCTTCATTGTCTTTATGTTCTTTATGTTTTCTGTATAGAAGATGATATTTTGTGAATGTCATACATTATTTTGGAGTTTTTCCTCATGATAAAATTTTGTATTAGCAAAGTTGATATTTCATAGGATGGAAAGAATCCCCTAAAGGACTTTTTCTTGGATTATTCTGGTGAAATAGAGCTCTTAATGATTATTTTACTTAAAGTTATCAATGTTAGTTACACCAACTAGCCTTACAAAGACTTGATATTATAATATTGTCTAAACTTTTATCATTCTTTGTATTATGTAGTTTTCATAAACACTTTCGTTTCAAGGGATATAACATTCTCTAATAGTCATTAACTTGACAGTTATTTTTCTGTTTTTCTACTCAATATGTACAAGTTCTTAACATTTTTGTACATACAGTTAATAACCTTCACAATCTACTTACTGCATCATTTTCTTTTCTAACTGTACACTTAACTGACTGTAGAATTTCAACATTGACTAAAGCAAAGAAATTTTTATTCTAATTTACATCAGTATTTTCCAATACATTCATGCGTTGCTTAACAACAGATACATCCTGAGAAATGGGTCATTGTGTGAACATCATAGAGTCTACTTACACAAACCTGGATGGTATAGCTTATGGCTCCTAGGCTGCAAACCTATACAGCTTATTACTATACTGAATATTGTAGGCAGTTGTAACACAATGGTAAGTATTTGTGTTTCTAAGCATAGAAAAAGGTACAGTAAAAATACGATATTATAATCTTATGGAACCACCCTTGTATATGTGGTCCGTCGTTAGCTAAACATCATCATTATGGCATATGACTGTATTTGAAGGTGACTATTTAGATATTAAAAATAAATCTGAATTACATGCCTTGTTCATACTCTTGACATTGTATCCTGGTAGATATAACATTAACCTTATGTAGTAATTGACCATGCTAGGTTTGGGAATGCCAAAAATGACATGGAGTAGTGATTCAATTATTAAAAGAAGCTTTAGTTGAATTTTGACACTAGTTTTGTTTTTTTTGTCTTTTCATGAAAAGATTAATTGTAGCAAAGCCCTAGGTCACCTAACCTCCTGCTTGTCTGTCTGCTACAACTGTTCCCCCTACCTGCTATGCTTCAGCCTCACTGACTTTTTTTTGTTCTTGACGTTTACCCTAGGTATGTGGTCTCCCTAAACTCTTTCCACTGATCTTGTCTTCTAGATTCAATGTCAGTGTGTCCTCCTCAGGGGCTTTCTCTGTCTACCAGTCTAGTAGCTGGTCTCTTAACCCTTTTTGCATATTGCTTATCTGACTTTTTAGTTCTTTATTTGCTTTCCCTGCTAGAATGCAAATTGTGCAGATAGACTGATTAGCACATCTGATTAGCACAAAGAAGGTGCTCAACAAATTAGCTGGGGTTTTTTGTTTGTTTGTTTGTTTGTTTGTTTGTTTGTTTGTTTTTGAGACAGGTCTCGCTTTGTCACCCAGGCTGAAGTGCAGTGGCACAACCTAGGCTCACTGCAACTTGCACCTCCCGGGTTCAGGTGATTCTCCTGCATCAGCCTTCTGAGTAGCTGCAATTACAGGCGCATGCCACCATGCCCAGCTAATTTTTGTGTTTAGTAGATACGGAGTTTCACCATGTTGGTCAGGCTGGTCTCAAACTCCTGACCTCGTGATCCACCCACCTCGGCCTCGCAAAGTGCTGGGATTGCAGGTGTGAGCCACCATGCCCGGCCCAAATTAACTGTTTAATTGGTGGATTGTTGTTTAGATGTGTGCTCTATGTTACCAATCACAAAGTTTGTATTATATTTCTTAAATTTCATTTTCAAAGCAGACTTCTGAGAAGCAGGTGACACTTAACTACTGTCTTTTATTTCCAGTTCATTCATCTGTTTGTTGGTAGTGGTGTCTTTGTGTGTTGCTTTTACGATTGTTTTAAATGAGGAAACAGCTTGAAGCTGTGCTTTGCCCATGATCACACTCAGGAGAGCCAGGACTTTAAAAACTTCAGTCTTACACGAGTTTCATTTATCAGTTGTTCAGATAAACAACAGTTAAGAGAAAATTCTCCTAAAATATAATTAATGTCAATCTCAGTTAATATGTAGATTGCCTTAAACCTTCTATTGTACTTAAACTATATAGTACTTCATAAATCGGTCACATCTGAACTATGCTTTGCAAGCAAGTTTTAAAACATTCTTTTACTAGGGAGCGAAGAATGGTCAAGAAAGTGGACTTGAAATTGGAGCTGATACAATTCAGTTTGGTGCTCCAGCTTCAAATGGAAATGAAAATGAAGTTGTTCCTGTGCTTTCGGAAAAATCTGCTGACAAGATACCTGAACCTAAAGAACAGCGGCAGAAGCAGCCACGGGCAGGACCTATCAAAGCCCAGAAGGTAAATATACTTTATAATCCAGATAAAATTTTATGAAGGCCAATAACATGAAGAGCAAATAATAGTTTTAAAATTGAACTTAGTTTTAATGAATATCTTTGATCATGATGCAATGATGAAAGATATTCATTTATCATAAACATAGTTTTATCATAAACATTTGACTTTAGCTTCCAGATTTGAGTCCAGTAGAAAACAAAGAACATAAACCTGGTCCCATTGGAAAGGAACGTTCATTAAAAAATAGAAAAGTAAAAGATGCCCAACAGGTGGAGCCAGAAGGACAAGAGAAACCAAGCGCAGCTACAGTCAGAGGCACAGATCCTGTCACAACAAAGGAAACTAAAGCAGTCTCAGAAATGTCTGCTGAAATAGGAACAATGATCTCGGTATCATCTGCAGAATATGGTACTAATGCAAAGGTAAGCCACATGTAGGAATTTCCAGTTCAGTAGATGCAAACCATGTCTAAAATGAATGAGAAGAACAGCAACAGTCTGCTTTTTTTTTTTTTTTTTTTCCTGCTGAGGCATTTAACTCTAGAGGTTATTTCTACAAAGAAGATTTTATTTCCTAGTATGCATATGTAATCTAAAGAAATTCTTTATAGCAAATTATATTTCTTTTTGAGGAAACTTACTCTAAATTCTGGACTATTTTGAGTAGTTTAAAGTGAAAAACATCTACACAAAATCGGAATGCTTTGAAGATGGCTCTATATGACTTTTAATATAAATAGAATTACCGTGGAGCTTTATCTTGCCCACTGGTGACATTCTAAAGTCAGGAAATAAGGCAGACTTTTAGTAACTCCAGTATAGTCAGTTTTCTTTCATAGTTAGAACAGATAACTGTTTCTTTGGTTGAGCACTAGAGGCTGTTAACTCACATTAAGGGGCCACATTGAATGAAACATGTATCTAAAAATACTCATTAAGACAAGATATGTTGATTAACTATGGGAACTGACACTTGTGGGAATAGCAAACCTATCTGCCATTTTATGTTGACTCTGGGACATAAACTCACTGAGAAAAAAGTTACATGCAATTTTTTATATTATCTGAATATTATTCTCTTTTTAATTGCCATGCAACTGAAATCATATAAATAATAGTTTATGTGGTCCTACTCTGCCATATTTCAAAATGAGATTTGTGACAGGAAACAAGGAGTATACCCTAAAACCTAAGTAATTACAACAACTAAGATCTTGGTAATTGATGGTGAGCTATAGAATGAACATGGGAAACACATAAAAGGTTATTTTAATAACCCACAGAAATAAATATTTGGTACTATTGACAGAGTCTCCTAGTACTAAATGTACAAGAATGCAGCAGTAGTTGAAATGCTGTCATTTTGATGGTGAGTCTGTGTCGTATTATTCCATTGTTAGTTAATTAATTGAATGAGTTGAGTCTTAAAGTCTGCTGTCTTCTGCTTTCTTCCAGAACAACTTTACAACTATTAGGCTATCATTAGAAAGTGAGCAATTTGGCCAGGTGTGGTGGCTCATGCCAGTAATCTCTGCACTTTGGTGGACTGAGGCAGGCAGATCACTTGAGACCAGGAATTCGAGACCAGCCTGGCCAACATGGCAAAACCCCATCTCTACTAAAAATACAAAAATTAACTAGGCATGGTGGCTCATGCCTGTAATCCCAGCTACTTCAGTGACTGAGGCACGAGAATCACTTGAGCCTGGAAGGCAGAGGTTGCAGTGAGCTGACATCATGCCACTGTACTCAGCCCGCATGATAGCGAGACTCAAAAAAAAAAAAAGTGAGCAATTAATTCAGTTTAAAATGTATTTTCTTTTTCTATTACTACTTCGCAGGAGTCTGTAACAGACTATACTACACCCTCTTCTTCTCTGCCTAACACTGTGGCTACTAATAACACAAAGATGGAGGATACTTTGGTTAATAATGTAAGTAATCAGTTTGAGATGTGGCAAGTTTGGATTGGAACCTGGCTATTATAATCTAGTACATTATTTCATGTTTCATTTACTGTAGTGTAGTGATCAATATTTAGCTCAGGGAAAGAGTTGGTAGTAAATTTGTTTGTAGGAGCGCTGTAATATAATTAGTAAAAGTAATCAAAGCTGAGTTTTTTTTATTTTTCCTCTGAAAGCCATCTGCTTTCCATTTAAGATGAAGGCTTGGGGTGCGCGGGCTTGGTTTCATATAAATACTAATCTTATTAACCTGGTATTGGTAAGAAGTTGTTTTAGCTCTCACATTTTACAAATTCAACATGAATGGTTGGTGATTTTGTTTTCTTACATAAAACCTTTTTATAATTAAGTGAAACTTAACTTATTTGAGATGACTAAAATTAGAATTAAAAGACAACTGTAGAATTCCCAAAGAATCAAGTATGTCTTTAAAAAAGAAAAAATACCAATGTGTTAACAACATTCCTGTTGTGTAGATTGAGCTATAATGTATTGTATACATAAGTACACCAAACACTCTGAGATGCTCTAATATAAGGTGATGTTAAGTCATGTTGTAACTTAGGACCTAGTTTTCTAGAGCAACCATGTTACTAATATAATTCAAGGTTGTGTTTAAAAGTCTGTACAGTTCATCATTTTGCTTAGTTCACTGACTGACAGATGAAAAATTATTAGCCCAGAAACATTAGGTAGCTTGCCATAGTTGTACAGTGTCATTTATTTAGAAGAACATTTTAAAAGTTACTTGCATGGTCCTTATTTTGGAGACCAGTTGTGATAGAAATTTGGTTAGTGCTCTCTGTTTTAAATATCACCTTCTGTAATAAGCAAAGGCTATCAGACTAAAATGTTGATCATCCTTTTTAAAAAAAATCCTTTACAGATAACTATTTAAAGGTCTGTCACAAAGAGCCTTAACTATCATTTTGAGTACAAAAATCTTTATTATCTTCTTTCTTTTTTTCTGTGCTTTCTATTCTTCCCTCTAGCATCAAGTATATGGAATTTTAGAAAGGTGAGCTGCATTAGGGGTCACTTGATCCAATTTTTGTAGTTCAGCTGAAGGACTGTACTAAATATGTAGCTGAGAAAAGGAGTAGAAAGGAGTGAGTCACACATTTTTTCTTGGTGTTGAGAGCTCTCTAGGAGCTGATTAATGTGATTTGTTCAACTTTCCTCCCCACCCCACCCACCCCCGACTTTTTAAAATGAGAGTGGTTTAAATATATATATATACACACATA
>NW_016804151.1:628784-648384 GCF_001698545.2 Rhinopithecus bieti
TTAGCCAGGGTGGTCTCGATCTCCTGACCTTGTGATCCGCCCGTCTCGGCCTCCCAAAGTGCTGGGATTACAGGCTTGAGCCACCGTGCCCGGCCGTCTTTTCTCATTTTTTAAAATATATAGAATATTTCTACGATATTAGTTTTTAAAGTATATGATGCTTTTTGTCAAACTACTCTCTGAAAATGATTTACAAAATATGAATAAGGAAGAAAAAATTATTATTCTCAGAACCCTTAAATTCACTGAAAATATCCAGATGAGCATTTTGATGACTTCTGTGTGATCTATAAGGCTAATTAATTGAGCGACTTCTATACTGATAACTACTGGAGGCAAGAGACCTAGTATCATATATAGGTGAATAGTCTGCATGCAATTGTTAGCAGTGTAGCCAGGGTACATTTGAACGCAGAAAGATCAGTTTGGGTCAGGGAGCATTATAAATGGTCATCAGTTTCAAAGGATTTCACAGTGTTGCTTACTTGTGCCAAGTGTGTTGGTGATTCTGAACTCAATGTCGAGTTAAAAACAAATGTCCTACACGGGAAAAAATTTAGGACCTCTTGAGATGTCCTTTTTTCTTTCACTTGTCTGTTTAGGGGTTCCATTTTGTACGTAGAACTTTTGTCTTTTTAAATTATACTTGAAAATGGTTTATTTCTCTTATTGGGGCTTAATGTACTTTTTTTATGGTCTTACCTGATACATGTTGGTTAGTAGTATTAATAGTACAGTCATCTTGTATCTTGAATGTCTTGAAGATTAAATGCAGGTGGCATTTTGGATTATCATAGCACAGCTGCTTTCAACATGTGTGAAAGAATCTCCATTAGGTAGTCCATAGTATCACAAAGTAATTATCTTAAAACTCTCAAGCATCCCAGTTATTTTTACTGAACAACTGAATGAACCATCCAAAACGTAATATATAATAAAGTCCCAAGATCCGGAGATAAAGGCAGTGAGTTTCTAATATCTTAGAGTTTCTAACAATATTTGCCATAATTTTATTACTATAGCAGAACAGTTTTGTTATAATGAGGTGGTGCTAATAGTCCATACTTTCTTCCCAAGTTTACTTTTGTTCTTGAATCTTGTTATAAAAAAGTTTATATTGCAGGAAAGAGATTAATGTTTTCTATTTTTGCTGTCATGTTAAATACTTTTGGTTGGAGCCTGTAGATGCCCCATATATGGTGAAGGTTTCATTCTTTAGAGCTTTGCTATGCAGCCTGTAGACCAGCAGCATCAGCATCACCTGGCAACTTGTTTGAAACCCAGCATTTCAGGCCTTAGCATAGACCAATTGAATCAAAATCTGCATTTTATCAGCATCCTCAGGTGATTTATGTACATACTAAAATATGAGAAGCACTGCCTTCTGAGTATACACCTTATATCTGGTGCAGACTCTGCCAATTTACGTATGAAAAGACAGATAATAATTTCCCTTCAGAAGTTTTATCTGAGATACCCTTAATTACCAACTACTATAAACACAATGAGACTCTTAAGTAATCACATATTTCTGTTAGCTCTGATGAAAATTAAACACTACCCTTAGAACACCTTAACATTGTCTTTAATGGGGCTGTCATAGTAGACACATAGTTAGATTGTGATACGTGTTGCCTACCTTTTCAGGTGCCCCTGCCTAACACCCTTCCCTTCCCTAAGAGAGAGACTATACAACAGAGCTCCAGCCTAACTTCAGTTCCTCCCACTACTTTCAGCCTCACCTTCAAGGTATGTACAACATCCATCTCTAAGAGTCCTTACTTGTTGCATGCAAGGGTACATAAGTTAACAATATTCATGTGGTATTTTTACTAGATTTATGTGGTAAGCAACAATACTAAGCTGAGGAATTAGAGTGCTGTCAAATTATACCTTAAAGTTTTATTAGCTTCTGATACCACTAAGTGGTGATGTGATATCCTCATATTTAAAATGAGACCTATTATGCTTGTGAATTTTTTCTTAAAAATATAGGACAGTATTTTTCCATGTTTGTGTTAAGTTCCTCCCAGATATCTTAATGATTTTTGGGTATATGGGTTTGTATACAAAAAAATGCAATCTTATAATTTCATGTTTTTATGATTGTTACCAAAATATTAAGTACTGATAATAGTAAGAATGTTGTTTGTCTTCCCTGTAAGTTATGTGTGAATTGAATGAACATTGTATGATTATTTTATGGGAAGATAATTAACACGTATGCTTTATAATTGACATCAGAAGATTTTCAGTTGATATTTTTTGGATAATTAATAAGAGGGCAAAAGAGATTCAGCACTTTTTGATGTCAAAATGTTTTGGCTTTTTTTTTAATCTATTGTAATTTTGAGCTATGTTAATGATTTTTTACAGTTGTGTTGTTTGAGAGTGTTTTAAATCAGTTCATCTTTGGAGTAGTCAGTCATTTAAAAAAGTGCAAACATGGAATTAAAGGAGTTTTTTTTTAATTAAAAAAAAATTTTTTTTAATAGAGATGGGGTTTCGCCATATTGCCCAGGTTGGTCTTGAACTCTGGGCTCCAGCGATCCACCTGCCTCAGCCTCCCAAAGTATTGGAATTACAGGTGTGAACCGCCACACCTGGCCAAGGGAAGATTTTTTTAAGTCTATTTATCTCATTGGTGTTCTTTGTTCATAATCCAGGCAAGTTCTTAATCTCTAATATGGTAGGGCTTCCTGATTTTGCACTGGTTGACAATCTCTTTGATGGTCTTCTGTTGGGGTCACAGGAACTTTGTTATTTTACAATGTGGCTAGTATTCATTTTGGACGCATACTACTTTTGTCCCCTTATCTTCTCCCCTCTCTGCCCAACTTCTTTGTAAGAGGCTTAACAATTATAAGTTTGAGGTCATAAAATTTTATAAGACAACAGCTTCTGCTTTGTGCCATCCCTGTCTTTGCCTAGTCTTTACTGTTTACTTCCAATTCCTGTTCAGCCTTTTCTGTTGTCTTTTGACTTGAATGATTGTCTCAGTCTGCGTTCCTTATTTAATCTTACTTATATGGTTTTTGTCATTATACTAGCAAGGTAATAATCTAATTTCACATAAGCAAATATAGTGTCATCTTTAATTATTTTTAAGCCAGTATTTATTTCTTTAGAATACCTATTCAACTTTGCCTTTCACTCATGTTTTAACATTCCAAAAGAAATATATACACTGAGAATTAAATTTAAATCAAATTGCATTAGCTTAAAACCTCTGGTTTCTTTATTTTTTACTTCCTCTGCCATGTCCTTTTTATTGTAGTAATATATACAGCATAGAAAAGTTATATTACACAGTAAATTCTTACTTATCAGTGGGTTCATGGAAACTGCAACTTTAAGCAAAACAGTGTACAATGGATCCATAGAATAGCATCATGTGGTTCAGTGCCACTTGTTCTAAAGTTTATGAGAAAATATGTTGACTATACATTGTTGTGCTTAAAGTCACAGTTTCCAAGAACCTATTGACGATGTTAAGTTTTTATGGACATCATTGACAGAATATGAAAAAGTGAGTATAGTTAACTAATTGTACTTTTAGTTTCACTGAATTTCCAAAAATAAAAACTTTAAATTATCTTTCTGCTTAAGGAATGGAATCAAGTCAAACTGTGGCCTCTATACATACATGTGGCCTATATGTTATGTAAGTTTGATTAGCTATAACTTAATTTATATGTTCTTAGTAAAACAAAATTGGCATGAAAGACCTTGTACTCTGTCAACTTGCCCTAAACCACAAAATCTCAGATGGTCCAGGTAAATTATGTTATAGCTTACTTCCTAAATTCCCCCAAGACTTTTGTTTTAAAATAAAACACATTTGAAATCAACCAGGTGATTTTGAGAAAAAAGATTTTAGATTTTTCTCAAATATAAAAGTGTTCTATATTTTAAATATCCAATGATAACAATTAGTCTTAAGAAAAGGTTTAAATTACGAATAGTGTGTAGTTTTAAAGGAAGCAGGAAATTATGACTATTTCTCAAAATTCTTCTTTTTTTTTTTTTTTTTTTTTTTTTTTTGAGATGGAGCCTCTTTCTGTCGCCCAGGCTAGAGTGCAGTGGCACGATCTCAGTCACTGCAACCTCCACCTCCTGGGTTCACACAATTCTCCTGCCTCAGCCTCCTGAGTAGCTGGGATTATAGGCGCACACCACCACGCCCAGCTAATTTTTTTTGTATTTTTAGTAGAGACGGGGTTTTATTATGTTGGCCAGATTGGTCTTAAACTCCTGACCTCATGATCCACCCGCCTCGGCCTCTCAAAGTGCTGGGATTACAGGCGTGAGCCACCACACCCAGCCTCTATTTCTCAAAATTCTTATAACCAAAATAAAATTTTAGAAACTGATACTTTAAGGACCCACAAAGTGGTATTAAATATGTAACTTGAAAAAGTTCCTCTCACGTAAGTCATTGCAGCTGGATCTTACAAATTATGTTGGATATATACTGCATCTGAAATTTTAATATAAAAAATTTATAAAATATCTCAATTTTATGTTCATTAGTGTTTTAGTTATAATATTATAAATATTGGGTTAAATGTTTTCAAAATAAATTATAATCTCTGTATTTACTTCTTAAATGTGGCTACTAGAAAATTTAAAATTACATATTTGATCTGCACTTACATATGTATCTGTTGAAAACTACTGAATAGTGCTGCTCTAGATTGAAATAAGGCCATTTTCTGCCCTTTAAGAAACTAGGAGAAGAAAAGACACCTGAAACCAGGGGTCATAAATGCAAATGGTTACATCTGGTACATGAAATGCTTGAGATCTGGATGTGTAACAAAAGCGTTTCTAGTGCACCCAAATCTAAAACCTATCTTGTTACCTCGCCTTTTAAAACACTGTGAGCATGAAGCAGCCAACCAAAAGGTGCCTGCCATTTGCCATTTAAGAAGCATTGGAGTAACAAGAAAGAATGGAGAAAATGGATATTTACTGGGAAGGGCCTTTCATTACTCACTGGTAGGGATAGGGGCTCATGTTTAAATGATACAGGAGCTGTGACTTTAAAGGACACTGACTTGTTTTCTAAAACCATCAACAAGTTCTCTGTAGAAATATAATTAAGCCCCACTCTCACACTCCCAATTTGAGTAATGGAGCAAAGATAAAGAGGCAGATGGAAAGTCTGAAATCCCTAGGGTCTTAGAGTCTTAGATTTTCTTTAAATATCTTTGTGTGTGTGTGGTTTTTGAAAGATTATATTTGGCACTTAAATACTGATACATGTATATAAGTACGTATTTTGTGTATTAACATCTTTTTTTTACTATAAGAAATGTCCATTTTATTGCAGATGGAGTCTGCACGCAAGGAATGGGAGAATTCTCCAAATGTAAGGGAAAAGGGGTCTCCAGTAACTTCCACAGCACCTCCAATTGCAACTGGAGTCAGCAGTAGTGCCAGTGCACCAAGCACTGCTAATTATAATTCGTTCTCAAGTGCATCGATGCCCCAGATTCCTGTTGCTTCAGTCACTCCTACAACATCACTATCAGGAGCTGGTACATTTTTGTACTCTTTCTTTAAATATCTTACATTATTTAACAGTTTTTATGGTCTTGTTTACCCAGCTCTCCCAAAAAAGTAGTATTCAGTATTCCCACCTCAGCCTCCCAAAGTGCTGGGATTACAGGCATGAGCCACAACGCCTGGCCAGTAATTGCTTTTTAAAGTGTCATTTTCCTCTAAATTTTTCTAGGAAGTTCACCTTTTGATTGTCATTTTTTATGTATATACAACTAACTAGATCAGCTCAAAATAACAGAGAATCACACCTTTTAAAATGTTTCACAATCTGTGTCTAATTTGAAGGTGCTATTGGCCTAAACCTGTTGGGATAACATGTTTTCTGGTAAAGAGTTAGGGCTGGAGAATTTTCAGCCTCTGCTATTTGAGTGATGTAATCCATTGGATTTGGCTTTAGTTTGGTTTGGTTTTTGTTTTATTTTGTTTTTTAGGAGAGTCCATTGGTGCCCAAAGTTAGAAGGTGCTTTTCTTGCTGTTTTTCCTTAGATTTTCTTAAATGTTTACTATTGCATAATCTTTTCACTGAACTTCATTATTTGGAGGCCTTACAGTTCTTAAAGAAACACGGATGTTTCCAAAATGCTTGACTCTAGAAAGTACACCCTTTTCCTTTTACCATATGTAGAACCAAGATTCTTCTGTTGAAAAAATAAAATTTAATTTCAAGTATTAATTTCTCAGTATTATCTGCTTCCAAAGCAGTAGGAAGCTCCTTTCCAGTGATATAAATTAATTAGACTCGTTCTCATTCAATATTGCTTTTCAGTATTCCAACCCACCGTGCTATTTTAGTTACCAAAAGCTGGTCTTAGGGTTATACAAGTTATTTTGATATTGTCTGTAATCAGAAGTATGTGTTAACACAAACTCCCGTGATTCTACGCTGCATTAAAATTTTAAATCAAACTGTGTTCCAACTATATCTCTTTTCACTTTAAAACCCTTCCTAGCATTCCTTCACCACTCATTTGCCAAGGCATCTTCTCTTATGCTTACTAGACTAGCTTGAGCCCCAGTCTACTTGGAGATGGAGGGGTTAGTGAAGGTGGTGTAAAGGAAACAGGAGAGTGTGGTAGGAAGGTCTGGAAATAATGGTTCCTAGTTCTTTCTTTGGAACCCAACTAACTTGTTTCCCCAGGTCTAGATTTCCTACACTATGCTTGACTAGGATAATTTTTTAAACAAGGCCCTTGTTGCCTAGTCATCCTACTGGTAGATAATTACTAGAAGGATAGAAGCACTTGAATTTTGGTCCACTCTCAGGTGGAGCATCATCTGAAGATAATGATAACTGTACATTACTATGTACATTTGTACATATTACATGTACAAATACCAGTATTGACATTTTGGGTCAGTAATACAGTCATAATAGCTCATTAATCAATAAAACTAATGGACCCTAACACCTAAGTTTTATAATTCTGTTTACTTATTAAGTAGTTTATTTCATTTGTTTTAAAGATACTACTATCTACCAGGTGGTTTTGTTTTGTTTTTGTTTGTTTTTTTGGTTGTTTTTGGAGTTGTGTTTTTTTGTTTTAAGAGATGATGTCTTGCTCTGTCACTCAGGCTGGAGTGCAGTGATGTCATCACTGTTCACTGCAGCCTCAAACTCCTGGGCTCAAGCAGTCCTTCCATCTCAGCCTCCCGAGTAGCTGGGACTACAGGCACTACCATGCCCAGCTAATTTTTTAATTTTGTGCAGAGACGGGATCTTACAGTGTACCCCAGGCTGGTCTTATACTCCTGCCCTCAACATGGGCAAGTTTTTGCAGGAGAGAGAAATCCAGCCTTAAGTATATGTGGCATTTTAGGACCAGTTGAGATCTCTAAAGGCCCATGTATAGTCATAATTATTTCTAAGGTATAGCACTTTTCCCTTTTGTGTCCTTGTATATATGGTCGTAACTGTATGAAGCTCTTGATTATATATCCTACTCTTCTTTGTGATGTTTAAAAAACAAATCGTTTCTAGCCAAACTATAACAGTTATATAGGCTCTCGGCCTCATTTTATGAATTTTGTATTTTGTTTCTTGTTTTAATTTTCTATTTTTTATTGTTCCATATTTTCTAGTCATATTTGCATTTGGTGATAATTACTCTTTTGTTTTGTAAGCTACCTCATCTACTTTTGGCCTGAAGCAGTATATAAGTATGTGATAGGTAGAAACATTAATTTTGCAGTTTCTGGTTAGTACTGTGAGCAATAGCAACACTTTTAAATATGTTCTGTTTTCCCCTTTTTCTGCTTCCCCAAATATCAGGAGCTGGTACATACACTACCTCTTCTTTGAGCACAAAATCTACAACCACATCAGACCCTCCAAATATTTGTAAAGTGAAACCTCAGCAGTTGCAGACAAGCAGCCTGCCTTCTACAAGTCATTTTTCACAGTTAAGCTGTATGCCTTCCCTTATTGCCCAGCAACAACAGAGTCTGCAAGTTTATGTGTCTCAGTCTGCAGCAGCTAATGTTTTTAGGCTTGAATATAAGGAATTTAGAAATTGAAGACTGTAATGCTTATTTTTGTCTCTTCTTAACCTTTCAGCTAAGCATAAGGCTCTTAAAGTACATTGCTGTAAATATTTAAATTTGCGTAATTCTTTTTTTTTTTTTTGAGATGATATCTGGCTCTGTTGCCCAGGCTGGATTGCAGTGGCACAGTCTTGACTCACTGCCACCTCCGTCTCCCAGGCTCAAGTGATCCTCTCACCTCAGCCTCCCAAGTAGCTGGGACCACAGGAGCACACCACCATGCCCAACTAATTTGTTTGTTTGTTTTGCATTTTTGGTCTAGACAGCGTTTTTTTACCATGTTGCCCAGGCTGGCCTCAAACTCCTGAGCTCAAGTGATCCTCCTTCCTCAGCCTCCCAAAGTGCTGGAATTATAGGCATGAGCCACCTCTCCCAGCCTAAATTGACGTAATTCTTTTTAAAAGTGTCTTGGAAAATATAAGTGTACATACGTACTGTAGTAACAGTTTCTTAGCTAGGAATCTCATATGGATACACTTAACCTATCAGAGGTTAAGTGAGGATATTCATTGCAGTATTATTTCTAATAATGACAAGTTAAAAACAATATATAGGCTGGATGTGGTGGCTCATACCTATAATCCCAGCACTTCAAGAGGCCAAGGCAGAAGGATTGCTTGACCCTAGAGTTCAAGACCAACCTGAGCAACATAGTGAGACGCCACGTCTACAAAAAAATTTTAAACATTAGCTGGATGTGGTGGCACATGCCTGTAATTCCCGCTATTTGGGAGGCTGAGGTGAGAGAATCATTTGAGCCCAGGTGATAATCATGCCACCGCACTCCAGCCTGGCAGAGTGAGACCCTGTCTCGTCATTATAATATGTGGAGTTCTGCAGAACATACTACTATATAAAAACAGCAAGTCAACCAGGCACCATGGCTCATGCCTGTAATCCCAGCACTTTGGGAGGCTGAGGCGGGCAGATCACTTGAGGCCGGCAGTTCAAGAGCCACCTGGCCAACATGGTGAAACCACATCTCTACTAAAAATACAAAAATTAGTTGGGCGTGGTGGCACACACCCAGCTGCTCAGGTGGCTGAGGCACAAGAATCACTTGAACCCAGGGGGTGGAGGTTGCAGTGAGCTGGGATCAGTCGTGCCACTGCACTTCAGCCTGGGTGACAGAGCGAGACTGTTAAAAAAAAACAGCAAGTCACAAAGTAGTATGTATCATACATAGAAATGTGTTTAGAATTTATACCAAACTTTTAAAATTAAATGTCAATCCTCTAAATATTTTTCTAGATTCTAGTAGGTAGGTTTAAAATTGGAGTAGAATTGCCGGTTCAATGGGTAGATTCGTTTTCAATTTTAGTAGATTATGTGAAATTTTACTACTGACAAAATCTGAGTATCTATACCCCACTGGCAGTATATAAATTTTTTTCATGCCTTCACAAGTACTAGTTACCTGTCTACTAGAAGTTTTCCATCTTTTCGTATTTGCCTCTTGTCACATTTTTAGTTTTTCCATGGCTGTATTAATTTTCAGAGGGTGCACTTAATTTGGACTCTGCTACAAAACTTGGTTTTTACTTACTGTTTGGAAAATTCTGAAATTAGGACACTTATTACTGCTTGTTTTTTCTGACGGTCTGCAGCAGCTCAAATCCCAGCCTTCTATATGGACACAAGTCATTTATTTAATACCCAGCATGCACGATTGGCTCCACCATCCTTGGCTCAACAACAGGGTTTCCAACCAGGTCTCTCTCAGGTAATATCAAAGACTTCTTCCATCCTATATTTGTTCCTTCGCGTTTCTGTGGTTATAATAGTTACCTTGGAACATAAATAATAAACTCTGAAATTATAGGCTACCCATGATTACCTTGATATTCTATAAGCAAAATTTAAAAATTTCCCCAAATTTACCAGAGCTTAATATTAACAGTGTAGAATAAGTAGTGGGTTGAAAGGGAAATTTAGATGTTTACATTCAGTTTTGTTTTAAAATGGAGCTGATATATAGTATTCATCTTACTCTTTTCATGTCTCAAATTTTTATATTCCAGTGTTAATGATTTATTTGTATGATGTTGATATATAATATGTTTACATACTTTTTCAATGCATTGCAGCCAACTTCAGTTCAGCAGATTCCAATCCCTATTTATGCACCACTGCAAGGGCAGCATCAAGCCCAACTGAGTTTGGGGGCTGGACCTGCTGTTTCCCAGGCTCAGGAATTGTTCAGCTCTTCACTTCAACCATATAGGTAAATGCTTTAAAAGTTACTTTTGTAGTGATGTTGAAAACATTGTAACTACTGATCCTCCTTGCCGTAATCCATAACTGTTCCTTCCCAAAAAAACCTAGGATGACTCTGCTATAAACCACATTGGCTAGTTGAGCATGTTGATTATATGTCATGAACCTCAGCCTCTGGTAATTTCAACCATACCTTATTAAAGAGAGCCAGGCTTCAAAACCTTTTGAAGTAGTGAACAACAGCAACCCCAAAACTGTTAGAAATTACAGAAAATAGCTGCTTAAAGAACCTAAAAATCTGTGTGCCATCTGGCTACCAACAACTATATATATCTGAATCTCCTCTATGTACGAGCTGAGGCATGGCAGTTAACTACATTGTGTTAGGGGGTGTAGGACAGGGTGGAATATAACAGAACAGAGAGAGGTAGAATATCAAAGCATGGAAGTAATGGTGACAAATATGCTATGTAGTGAAGAAAGCATTTTTTCCAAAAATTCACTCAGATGCACTGTAAGTTACCTTTGCAATTAGGGAAATAATGAAAACTGATTTTTATTGAACTTTCCTTATGTATGATAGCTATTCAGCCTTTCACATATATTAACTACATTTAGTCTTCACACAGCCACCTGTGTGAAGGTAAGTCATCCTCATTTAACATGTGGATGTTAGGACTTGAAGAGGGTGAGGGTTTTTTGTTTTGTTTTGTTTTAACCTAAGGTTATACATAAAGTGGCAGAGCCTGGATTCAACCCTCAGTGTCTCTGGTTTCCAATTGAATGAGGGAAGAAGAGTGAGAGTAAGAGTCAGATAGTAGGAGTAGTGCATCATGGCATAGCTGTCATCCATACTCTTAATGGTGTCCTTAAATCATCAGAAAGAAAAATAAGTTACATTCAGGACACTTGGTTTAGGAAGTCTGTGCATTTGTTTTTAGGAATTTGTGTTCAGAAGTGGGTTCAGATAGAATTTCCATACTTTACAGATTAAACTTGTCATCAGTTAATACAGTATGTTTTATATTACCATAATGATACTCCTACCAGGTTCAGCTAATGAAACTTTCTTAACAGAGCTGAGTCATTAGTAAACCTCATAAATGTGGCTTTTATTTTTACCTTTTGATTAAAGATACTTTAGTAAAATTTAATACACCTGTGTCATTACCTATATAGCTGCTGTAGGTCTTCCCTCCTCATCTTACTCTCAGGTAGTTTCGTTATTTTCTCCCATTAGAAGTAAAACTATTTGCCCCAACTAGAAGCTAAAGGAAGTCTTGTATTTGGGATTATCTTGGAATTTATATTAAAAATAAAACTTGAAAATTTCTGACATAGGCATAGCAGCTAGATTTAACCTCACAAGCCAGTCTCCTTTTAATTGTATTGGCTACTTGAAACACTGTTGAAAAGTTTACAACCACTTTTCAGTACTGTGAAAAAGAGTACAGTGATTAATTAGTAATGTCTTCCGCAGGCCATGGGAGGTGGAGTAGCAATGTACTATGTTTGTAATCCCCGTTTCACTAATTGTCTTAGAAGACAGACTTTTTAAGACCAGACCTGGTCAATAGAAATATAATGTAAGACACATATGTAATTGTGGCAAGTGGCTACCATATTGGAAAGTACGGGTTTAGATTTCGAAAGCAGTTATTTTATTCCTAAACATTCCTTGCTTGTTCCTTAACCTAATCAGCATAGTATTTATTAGGGAGTCTCTGAATTGGTTTCTACAAAGACAGGACAGTTGATAGCAGTATATTCATATTTTCTTACCTTGTGTTTGAAACATAAATTGTAAGTAGATATTGTGAAGATTGCTGTGATCCTAGACTAGCATTCTTTCTTAGTGGATTTTGTTCCTGCCACATAGGTCAGTTTTAATAAAACAACAAAGCATAATGTTCTTTAACCCACTACTTTTGATTTAGTTGCTTATTCTTTATCTCCTCATCTTGAAAGTGTAGACTGGAGGCATCCATCTCAGAGATGATAGGGAAGTCTGGAGTTAGATTCTGGCATTATGGTATTGTTTTGGGGGGTGTGTTTTGGCTTGGTTTGATTTTGGTTTGTGTTCTTGTTTGTTTGCTTGCTTGATCTTTGTGGGTAATTTTGACGTGAGCTACTACTGTGCTTTATTCCATAAAGATCTTGAGGCTAGGCCATTTATATTAAAAATATATGTGGGGAAGTAATGAAATACGAATAAGAAAAGTTGGGGCTATTGGTGCTATAAATTAGAAAGTTGCCAAAGAGAAAAAGAGATTTTGTTCTCAACTTTGTGTTGAACACAAAAAGAGAATTATTCTCACTATTCAAAGGGAGAGAGCCATCCACTTCTCAGGGAAAACAGGCCTTTTCACAGGACTTTTACATGTGAAGCTTCCTTGTATACAGGGCTTTAAATCTTGAAATAAGTTGCTTTAGACACAGTCTGTATTCTCTGCCTCTTTTCTTGATTTCTGAGCTAATTAGAGTGCAGCCAAGTGTCAGTGATGGGGAAACATTCTGAAGTATACATCCTTTTTCAAACATCATAGAATGTACTTACAGGAACCTAGGTGGTATAACCTGCAGCTACACACTTAGGCTATAGAGTACAGCCTATTGTGTCTAATTAGGCTATAAATGCATGCAGCATTTTACTGTACTTAGTATTTTGTAGGCAGTTGTAACACAGTGGTAAATATTTGTGTCTAAACATAGAAATCTAAACAATCTAAACAGAAAAGTACAATAAAAGATAGCATACAAGATTAAAAATGGTACTTACCATGTATAGCGCACTTACCGTGAATGGGGCTTGCAGGACTGAAAGTTGCTCTAGGTGAGTCAGTGAGTGAGTGGCGAGTGATATTACTGTACACTATTGTGGAGTCTATAAACACTGTACACTGTGGGTACACTATATTTGTAAAATAAATTTTCTGTAATAAAACCTCAACTTACTGTAATTTTTTGACTCTTGTGATAACATTTAGCTTACAACACAAACGCATTGTACATCAGCACAGAAATATTTTCTTTTTTTTTGTTTTGTTTTTTTGTTTGTTTTTTGAGACAAGGTCTGTATCACCCAGGCTGGAGTGCAGTGACACATACAGCTCACTACCTCGAACTCCTGAGCTCACGCCATTGTCCAGCCTCAGTTTCCCAACTAGCTAGGACTACAGGCACTTGCTACCGTTCCCACCTAATTTTTTATTTTTTTGTAGAGATGAGGTCTTGTTCTCTTGCCCAGGCTGGTCTAAACTCCTGGCCTCAAGCAACCCTTTCACCTCAGCCTCCTAAAGTGCTGAGATTGTGAGCATGAACCGCCAAGTCTGGCCTTTTCTTTTGTTAATGTTTTTCTGTTTTTTAAATTTTTTTTTTTTTTTTAATTTTTTAAACTTTTTTGTTAAAAACTAAGATGCAAACACACATTAGGCTAGGCCCACACAGGGCTAGGATCATCAATATACTCTCATCTGCCTCCACATCCTGTCCCACTGGGAAGTCTTCAGGGGCAGAAGCACACACGGAGCTGTCATGTCCTATGTTAGCAATGCTTTCTTCTGGAATACCCGCTAAAGGATCTACCTGAGGCTGTTTTATAGTTTTTTGTTTTAAGTAGAAAGAGTACACTCTAAAGTAACAAAATGTATAGTAAATACATAAACTAGTAACATAATTCTTTTTATCAGTATCAGATATGTACTGTATATAACTATGTACTGAACTGTTATATGACTGTAGTAGGTTTGTTTATATTTAATACTAGCACCAGCAAAAACAGTTGAGTCATATGTTCTATGATGTTAGAATAGCTATGATGTCACTAGGTGATAGGAATTTTTCAGCTTCCTTGTAATCTTACGGGACCATCAATATATATGTGGTCTATTGACTGAAATGTCATGCAGCACATGACTGTATTGAGTCATTTGGGATTTGCATTGTTAAGATTTTCAGATTCCAGATGAGATTCTAACACTATTTTCTCTTTAATCCATGTAGATCTCAGCCAGCTTTTATGCAAAGCAGTTTATCCCAGCCATCTGTGGTCCTTTCTGGGACTGCTATTCACAACTTTCCAACTGTCCAACACCAAGAACTTGCCAAGGCACAATCTGGTCTTGCCTTTCAGCAAACATCAAATACCCAGCCTATTCCCATATTGTATGAACATCAACTGGGGCAGGCATCAGGACTAGGAGGTTCCCAGCTGATTGACACACATCTTCTCCAGGTAAGTCAGGGGACTAGAACAGTGCACACTCATTGTATTCCTATGCCACGGATCATTTTAAGGAAACATTTTTAAAAGAAAACATGTTAAAAGATGCAATGAGAAAAACAAAGTCCTTTCATTTTATCTAATACTAAAAGTTGCTAGACATTGCTTTGAAGTCATAATCTCCGTCTCTGAATTTGAAATTTTTTTCAGTTTTACTCATGTTTTCTTAAAAAATCTTCTCCAGGCTAGAGCAAATCTTACCCAGGCTTCAAATCTTTATTCTGGACAAGTACAACAGCCTGGTCAGACAAATTTTTATAACACTGCCCAGTCACCAAGTGCTCTCCAGCAGGTAAACTATGGCATGGTAAATTTCCTCAATTTTCTTTATTATTATTTTTATGGCTTTTGTGATTGTTTGGGAATTTAAATTGAACCATGAAGGAAAGATGGAGGAGTGGTCTTTAAACTGTTCACTGAGATGTCATGAAGAATTCCATTGGGTCCACGTAGAAGGGGTTTCAGGTTCATGACACCCCTCTTCTCACCACCATCACCCCCTACTTCAGTCATTCCTGTATTTTTACATCTTCTAGGTTTTTTGTTGTTTTGGGGGGTTTTATTTTTTTCTGTCACCCACACCAGAGTGGGTGTGATCATGGCTCATTGCAGCCCAACCTCCCAGGCTCAAGCAATCCTCGCACCTCAGTGCCATCATGCCTGGCTAATTTTTCTTCGTATTTTTTGTAGAGACAGGGTTTTGCCATGTTGCCCCAGGCTGATCTTGAACTCCTGGGCTCAAGCAATCCACCTGCCTCGGCCTTCCAAAGTATTGGGATTACAGGCTTGAGCCGCCACATTTGGCTGCTAGGTTTCCGTGTAATTATTTATTCTGTTTTAACAAAGGATTCCATGAATATAAAACTTTGAAAACCATTGTCCAGAATATAGTTACCTATAAGTGTGATTTAGGTGGCTTACCCATTAGTGCTAGGGAGAAGCTTCCCAAAGACCCATCTGACAGGTTAGCATACAGACAACAGTGTGGCAGAGTGTGATCGAGTATAAATGGCAAATACTTTCTTAAATGTATGAATGCAATAATAATTTTCAGTGAAAATTGTATGGTGCGTTTAAAACTATCTCCTCTAATAATTTCATTAGCTTATTCTTTAAAAGTGGTGGAGGGCTGGTAGGGGAACAAGTCATTAGTCATTTTCTTATAACTGTTTTTGTTTGCTATTTTAGGGAGTGATAATTCGTGAATATCTTATTGACATTCATATTAAATACAGTGTTTATATGAAAACAGAGATTCTTGTTCTTTTCGTAGCTCATTTTGACCAGCCTTGAAAACATTATGTAAAATATCTGTTTGGAAACTTGTGTATACTCCTTATATTATGTCCCCATGTACTTTGTGATTATTTGACATGTCCTGTGGATAAATTCAAAGATAGTTCTAATTCTTTCACTTTCTATTTTCTTCACTACAAGTAGCATTAACTAAACTATGTTGTACCTTTAATAGAAGAATGGAGATGTGGTTGAGGGTTGAGTGTCTCTTACCTAAATGCTTGGGACCAGGAGTGTTTCGGATTTCAGATTTTTTTTTTTTTTTTAATGTTTGTGTATACATAATGAGGTGTCTTGGGGTGTGGGGCCTGTCTAAACGTGAAATTCCTTTGTTTCATATATGCTTTGTACATATAACCTGAAGGTAATTTTAAGCAACATTTTAAGTAACTTTGTGCATAAAACAAAGTTCTGACCGCACTTCGACTGATGTTTCACATGAGGTGGGGTTTTGAATTTTTTTTTTTTTTTTTTTTTTTTGAGACGGAGTCTCCCTTACCCAGCCTGGAGTGCAGTGGTACAATCTCAGCTCACTGCAACCTCCACCTCCTGGGTTCAAGCGATTCTCATGCCTCAACCTCCCGAGTAGCTAGGATTACAGGCGCCCACCACCATGCCTGACTAATTTTTGTATTTATTTATTTGTTTATTTTTATAGAAACAGGGCTTCCCCATGTTGACCAGGCTGGTCTCAAACTCCTGACCTCAAGTGATCCACCCACCTTGGCCTCCCAAAGTGCTGGGATTATAGGCGTGAGCCACCGTGCCCTGACTTGGTGTCAGATTCTCTACTTATGGTGTCATATCAGCCTCTCAGAAAGCTTTAGAGCATTTTGGATTTTGATTTTCAGATTAGAGATACTCAACTTGTAGTCACTAAGCAAAAGAAATATGTGAAATATATTAGTAGATGGATGTGTTATATTTATTTAATTTTATTTTATTTTTTATATTTTGAGACGGAGTCTTGCTCTGTCGCCAGTCTGGAGTGCAGTGGTGCGATCTCGGCTCACTGCAACCTCCGCCTCCTGGGTTCAAGCAATTCTCATGCCTCAGCCTCCCAAGTAGCTGGGACTACAGGTACACGCCACCACGCCCAGCTAATTTTTGGTTTTTTTTTTTTTAGTGGAGACAGGGTTTTACCATGTTGGCCAGGATGGTCTCGATCTCTTGACCTCGTGATCTGCCCCCCCTTGGCCTTCCAAAGTGCTGGGATTACAGACATGAGCCACTGCACCCAGCCACTGTGTTCTATTTTAAATCTTACTCAAAAGTATTTGAAGAGTTGTGTATGGTTGTATGGGTATGTCTGTAGTAAACAGAAACAAATTGCTTCAGTTTCTCTTTACTTATTTTCTAGGTTACAGTACCTTTACCAGGATCCCAGCTTTCCTTGCCTAATTTTGGATCTACAGGGCAACCTCTAATTGCTTTGCCTCAGACTCTTCAGTCCCCGTTACAGCATACCACTCCCCAAGCACAGGCTCAGAGTCTGAGTCGTCCTGCACAAGTAAGCCAGCCTTTCAGAGGATTAATTCCTGCTGGAACACAGCATAGCATGATTGCAACCACAGGAAAAGTAAGTAAAGAGACATTTGCAAAGGTTATTTGAGAATTTAAGGTAGTGTGTTCAGATCTATACATTTGTGTTATCTAAAAAACTAAAATGTGTCAGATTTTACTACCCTGCAGAACAAATCTCAAACCCCAGTGTATTTACATTTTATCTGTTTACTTTTAATGTGTTTGGCCCCATCTAGTTTTTACCTAATAACAAAGAATTCACAAATTTATTGGAAGAATTGGATTTATAGTGTCTCTTAGGCTTATTTTATTACAAGTCTCTTTGGTCTGATAATTCCATAATACTTGAAGCCTAACTATAGGAGTTTTGTACTAAGGTTTTTTGCCCTTTCCTAGATTACGTCTTCACATATAGGACATGTAAACACAGCACTTAGCTTATGGAATTAAAGAAATGTTAAGTTTATTTTATGCTTTTCCTCAGATGTCTGAAATGGAACTAAAAGCCTTTGGAAGTGGCATTGATATAAAACCAGGCACACCTCCAATCGCTGGTAGAAGCACCACACCAACATCTAGTCCCTTCCGGTAAAATGGGCATTTAAATTTGCTTATGAAATTCCAATTTGGTCACTATTTGTTAAATACTTATCAGTCCTGTGTGACATAATCCCTTTTCCAAGCAGAAAAGGAATTATTAAGATATTCTTTTTGATAGTTTTGTCTAAAATACTAAGCTTTTAAATTATTTGAAATGTGTTTATTGTACTATATTTTAAGTAAATTCTTTCGTTACAGAGCAAATCTTTTTTTCTTTTATTTTTTTTGAGACAGAGCCTCACTCTGTTACCCAGGCTAGAGTGCAGTGGCATGATTATAGCTCACTGCAACGTCAAACACCTGGGCTCAAGCAATCCTCCTGCCTCAGCCTCCTGAGTAGCTGGGACTACATACACGTGCCACCAAACCTGGCTAATTTTTTAAAAAAATACTGTCCATGCTGGTTTCGAACCAGGCAGTCTTAACTGGTAACTGGTATCCTTTCTTACCTCTGCTCCTCCAGTGTCTCTCTTCTACCAGAATGTTTGGTAACTCATCACAGTAAATTTTTACCAACTACCAAGTATGATGAAAATACTAAGAACAGTGTTTGCAAAAATCTAACAGCATTATTTACTTGCTATTACTATACTGACTAGTAACGGCTTCTTCCTAAGGGCTACTTCTACAAGTCCGAACAGCCAGTCCAGCAAAATGAACAGTATTGTCTACCAGAAGCAGTTCCAGTCAGCCCCTGCCACTGTGAGAATGACACAACCGTTTCCTACACAGTTTGCACCCCAGGTGGGCAGATGTAATTAAGAAATGAGTATTATTTACTTAAAAATAGTTGCTAATCTGGATAAATTGTGATCTTGCCTTATGTTAGCCAGTTAAGTAAGAAGTACAGTTTTTAATAAAAAATAATTTCTGAATTTAACAATAAATTTATTTTATAAAGATAGTCTGCGATTTATAGCCAGACATAGTAATTGTTTAGTTCTAAAGCAGACAAGAGAAATCGTTTTAAGATTCCCCACACAGCTCTGATAATTTGAGTCCTTTTCCTTTTAAC
Source organism: Rhinopithecus bieti (assembly GCF_001698545.2). Lineage (NCBI taxonomy): Eukaryota > Metazoa > Chordata > Mammalia > Primates > Cercopithecidae > Rhinopithecus > Rhinopithecus bieti. The sequence goes on from NW_016804151.1 coordinate 647,828, forward strand.
TTTTTTTAAGGAGTTGACTTTTCAGCGAAGGGTCCCAGTGCTTGAAGTTTTCTAGGTTTAAAGTTGGTTTTTAAGATATTTATGTGCAATTGAGATAAAATTTCCAAGAAGATATTTTAATATATGTATAAAAATACTGGCTTCTCTTCCCCTTGCTGATCATATAAAAGGACTAAGAACTCTCACAAACTAGAACTGGTTCCTGAGAAATTAACATTTGTTGAATTAGTATTGATTTTATTTATCTTCAGATTACATTTGTTAGAGGTGTGTGCCTTTTCTGTAACTGTACCTTTTAAAAAGATAGCCTAATTAAAAGTCTTTATCCCCCCTTCAGAATTTACAACTGAGATGCTAGGACCTACTGAAGTGCCATAGCATGCTTTGCATAATTTTTCTGTTAAACTCTCCAAGCATGGCCTGTTTATTCTTTGTGCTTGTTAATGAAGTGGCACAATCCATACACTTCCTTTCACTGGTAGGATGGGCACAGATTTACTCTGGGGTGAGCCAACCTGGTCTAGTTGGCAGTTTTTTTTTTGGTTTTTTTTTTTTTT
>NW_016804151.1:649452-651591 GCF_001698545.2 Rhinopithecus bieti
TTTTTTTTTTTTTTTTTTTTAACAGTTCAATGTTGTATGTTTTGTTTTTTTCACTCAGATTCTCTCTCAGCCTAACCTGGTCCCTCCATTGGTAAGAGCCCCACATACTAACACCTTCCCAGCGCCTGTTCAGAGGCCACCAATGGCACTGGCCAGTCAGATGCCTCCTCCGCTGACCACAGGCCTCATGAGCCATGCTCGTTTGCCACATGTAGCCAGGGGTCCTTGTGGATCACTATCTGGAGTCAGAGGTAATCAGGCCCAGGCTGCGTTGAAGGCTGAACAAGACATGAAGGTTAGTACAGTGTTAACAGCCAACAGATCAAGAATCTGTCTCTGAACCATGTCTTAAAATGCCTCTGGACCCATAACTGTATATCCAGGCATTCATTGTCTTAGCAGACTTAACCAAGCTAACTACTTTTATTCATTTCCCCCTTTTTTTTCTTTTTTTTTGCCCCATTCCCATTCCTTTCATGTTTTTTTCTTTTTGTTTCTTTTTCTTTTTTTTTTTGCAACTGTAGTCAGGAAATGAATTAATGTCTTAAACTGTGGCCAAATGAATTGTTATCAGATAAATATTTGAGGGAGATCTGAGTTTAGATGCAAAATTTTTTTTGGAATAGCAAAGAAGTAATATGAATTATTATAGACTTCCCCATTTTCTTTTTTTTTTTTTTTTTAATTTTCTTCCCCCCTTTCCCCTGACTCTCCTCCTCCCAGCAGCTTAAAATATAAATCATGGTTATATGAAAACTCTGGAATGGGTAAGATGTGTTACCTGTCTTGGTATTTTTTCCATTATGAGTCATCAAAGTACAGTTTTCTTCTCAAACTGTTTTCATACCCTTTTTGGCCTACCACATGAGGTGGCTGTATTCCACAGTGGAGTGTGCAGTTTTAGATGAAGAACTCAGAAAAGCACTTTGGGATCCTTCATGATGAAAGGCACTGATAAACATGGGGTTTGCTAATGCAGAAAGAGTGCCTTTAGGAGTCTGTGTGGGGACAGTTTTGTAGCATAAACCTTACATGTCTGCCAGTACAGCCAGTTGAATCCATTTATTTCTATATTTACTTTAGGCTTGACTTTCAGGGATCTTAGTAATTTTGCCTGTTTTGTCATTATATGTCATGAGATCAGACTAGAACAAAGAAAAGCTTACCGCTTTCAAACAGGGAAATGTGCATAGTAATGCTTTACTCTGAATTAGAAACATGTTTATGATAATCCTATTCGAAAATTTGATTGATGGATTGATTGATTAAAGTTTCTGGGGCGACATCCCTAGTGTTTCTGATCCTGAGTAATCAAATTTAAAGACTACCCAGCAGCAAAACTTTTATTAAATAATTGTCTACTTTTATTAAGGCTGTATGCCTAGGATTTCCATCTGTTTGTTATAATTAGAAATACCAGTGTGAGTAAAAATCTTCGGAAGTTATTTGGCCTTGGATTCCAGTTCTGCTTCTGGCTCCTTGGCTCTTGATTTTCACATATTCCCATGTTGGAAATAACATTAGAGCTTTATAATCGTAATGGGATGGGAAAGGGTACAAGCTTCTTGAAAATTGCTTCAGATCTTTGGATAGTACAGGTTACCTGTAGAACATGAAGCATTTTTTTTTTATATGCAAGAAGGATGGAAACTTAAGTTTTAAATGTGAATGTTACAGTGGTAAAATTTACAGATGGACGTAAGTATATTTTTGGGGGCACATAGTCAAAACTAAGAAATTATTTACCAGCTCAGAATGTGGTAGGAGCTATCAGAACTTAGTGATCAAGTGAAGTTGTAGTTACTAATTTCTGATGCTCTTCCCCTGCAGAAGAGAGCTGTGGGAAGAGGACTCAGCCACAAGACATTTGGTCCTAGGTGTTGGTAATGCCACAATATAAGTGCTTCCTTTTCATTTTATTGTAGACCACATATTGATAACTAGAAGTTTTAAGTGTTACATGTATGTTTTCAGATTTGCAAGCAGGTTCCCTAAATAAAATTTAATATCAATAAGCTTATTGTTCCAGAAAAGATACAAATCAGCAGCAATTTATATTTTATTATTTTATGAGAGGGCAAACCTTGAAAAGGTGGTGGGAGGTGGTCCTGTGGTTTCTTTTTTTTTTTTTTTTTTTTT
>NW_016804151.1:653240-683619 GCF_001698545.2 Rhinopithecus bieti
GAAGAACAGTGAGTACCTAGAACTGTGCCACTAATTAAAGGAAATCCTAAGAAGGTGCATTTCTTTACAGAGCTGTGTCATGCCATCCTTTGGGCCCTCTGCTGGAAAAGTAGAATCAAGTCTCAAATAATGCCTTTTTAATTGTATCCTCTAGTATTATAGATATAGGACAGTACTGTATCATACCTCTGTGAATGTAAAATATCTTGTACCTGCTTTATGATACGTAGTAGTGACCGTGCTTTATCAGAGCTGTTTTTAATGATGTTATTCTAGAATGTTTTATTTCCAGATGATGATTCAGAAGCTAATTTTAAAAAATGGTGCCAGGTACCACAACAGTAACAGAACTTTGCAATTTTCTGGGGTTTTGTTTTTTACTTTCCCCCCCCCTTTTTTTTAAATGGAGTGTGCTGGATGTCTCTATAATTTTATTCAGATGACTGCAGAATCTGGAAAAGCTGTTGCTGCTATTGATGCATAACATACTGCTATTGGTCTCTTTATAAAAATATATATATATACATATATATATATAATTTGAATTTTTGGAAACTTTAGCTGTGCTGTCAACTTTGGAAAAAGTATCCCAGTTTACTGTGTTGAGTTGGCATTGTACAGAAATTAACAGCCATATTGGTCTAGAAATGTTAAACTTAATTTTATCCATTTGTACAGGGGTAACGCACTGTATTAAATATGTAAGGTCTTATCTACATGGGTTTGATTACAGAAACTAATAAAGTATTCTCTAAATAATGATTCTTGGAACCTCTAATCATTTCCTAAAATCTGAAGCAAGAGGGTTTGTCATGTATTAAAAATAGTGGTCAAGAGTACCGGCCGGTCGCAGTGACTCAAACGCCTGTAATCCTAGCACTTTGGGAGGCCGAGGTGGGTGAATTGCCTGATCTCAGGAGTACGAGACCAGCCTGGGCAACATGGTGAAACCCCATCTCTACTAAAATACAAAAAAACAAAAAGTACATTTTACAGCCGGGAGCAGTGGCTCATGCCTGTAATCGTAACACTTTGGGAGGCCAAGGCAGGTGGATCACCTGAGGTCAGGAATTTGAGACCAGCCTGGCCAACATGGCAAAACCCCATCTCTACTAAAAATACAAATTCAGGCCGGGCGCGGTGGCTCAAGCCTGTAATCCCAGCACTTTGGGAGGCCGAGACGGGCGGATCACGAGGTCAGGAGATCAAGACCATCCTGGCTAACATGGTGAAACCCCGTCTCTACTAAAAATACAAAAAACTAGCCGGGCGACCTGGCAGGCGCCTGTAGTCCCAGCTACTCGGGAGGCTGAGGCAGGAGAATGGCGTGAACCCGGGAGGCGGAGCTTGCAGTGAGCTGAGATCCGGCCACTGCACTCCAGCCTGGGCGACAGAGCGAGACTCCATCTCAAAAAAAAAAAAAAAAAATACAAATTCAGCTGGGCCTGGTGGCAGGTTCCTATAATATCGGCTACTTGGGAAGCGAGACAGGAGAATTGCTCGAACCCAGGGCAGGAGTCGGAGGTTTCAGTGAACCGAGATCATGCCACTTCACTCCAGCCTGGGCGAAAGAGTGAAACTCTGTCTCAAAAAAAGTACATTATACTCTAGAAAAGGATTATCATCCAAAGCCTTGACTTCTCGCTTTGAAGAACTCTGAAAATTATTCAACTAAAGTAACTATTGTCAGTGGCAGATAGTCATGGCTCCTGTTCTGAGGTAGCCAAACTCATATTGAAAACAAATCTATCCACTGGGTGTGGTGGCTCATGCCTGTAATCCCAGCCCTTTCGGAGGCTGGCGTGGGCGGCTCACCTGAGGTCAGGAGTTCAAGACCAGCCTGGCCAATATGGTGAAGCCCCGTCTCTACTAAAAGTACAAAAATTAGATGGGCATAGTGGCGCATGCCTGTAGTCTCAGCTGCTTGGGAGGCCGAAGCAGATGTCAAGGAGAAAGAAGTTGTCTTGATGCATAGTGCCAGATGTTGAAAAGAGTTTCACCATCTTTCGGTCAGAAGCTGAAGGACCAAAAATAGATCTCAGTATTATTTACATTTGTATTTTTCATAGCTTTGTTAGCATGCTTATGAACATCATCACCTGCCCTAAAAGGCTATAGGGCATTTGTTCTATCATTTACTCAATTTATGAAATGAAGTACTGAGGGATTGTAGTACTTATCCTAAAATCCCATGTTCAGAACATATTGCTTCCAGACCCAGCTTTAAGAAAACTAGTTATTCAGTCACTAATGACACATGTGCCTTCTTAACTCATGGAAACTGCAATTCTTAAACATAAGATACTCAAGTTTTGATGGTTTTGTCTTGGGTAGAAACAGGGTTTCTCCATGTTGCCCAGGCTGGTCTTGAACTCCTGACCTCAAGCAATCCACCTGCCTCAGCCTCCCAAAGTGCTGGGGTTACAGGCGTGAGCCACCGCACCAGATCTGATACTTATTAATAGGCTCTGCCTTGATCCAAGTTTTCAGTCTAGGGTTTTTCTTAAGATATGCTCTAAATTAAAAGCTGTGGTTTATTGCAGAGAATTGTGGGAAGAGGTATGATAGGTAAGAATGGGAATCAAATACTTGCCTTACCAAGTCACTGCCATTGTTGGTATTTTTCATATTCTAGTTTTTCAGTTTAATCCTCCTAAATTTTAAGACTTAGTAGGTGACCAGCTATACAGCTTGCATTACCCCCACTTGCAAACCAGCAGGCATGTGCTATTTGGTTGTATTAACTGTTAAAATATCACTAATACCTTGGGTACTTTGCTAGAACCTACGGTGGAAAAATGGCACCAAAAGCATATCGAATGAAAGTAAGATAATGTATATTAATGTCTCTCTGCAGTTTGGCCATGCAGTTTTGTCTCTGGCTTCTCTGACATGTGACAGAATAACCCAAAAGGTGTTGCAGTTAATAGTTGACTGTAGATATTTGGTCACATAAACTTCTGAACATTCTCTGTCCCTTGAGCTGCCCTGGTAGAAGGTAAGGGGAGTCCAGGTCCTTGCCCCTAGTTAATAACAAATTGTGTTTATGATAGAAGAGTGACTGGGGGAGGAGGGTTGGGGAATGAGAGGAGGGTATCGTTTATAAAGTTCCAACAAACTCTTGGCCAGAGGCAAGATACAGAAGGTAGAATGAGTCAGAAGCTATTTAAGTGTGTCTTTTCTAACAAGTAAAGTGATTTTTCATGTTGCCATTGCAGCATATTTCATAGATGCTTACCGTTTTCAGTACTAACTTCACATTCCCCTGCAACTTTTTTCCATCTTATGAATAAATATAAAACTATATCATAGTTTGACAGACCTAATTATTTTGTAGGTGCTTTAGAAGTGGAACTAGAATTGGTGGTTGGTCAGTTAACGTGGAAAGTCACAGAGTCTAGATACTTTGATTACTTTATTTAGAGGAAGGTCTACACCATTTCTTTGAGATGTCTGCTGCCTAGATTCTATTACATATGCATCATCTATAGTTTTCAGTTTTGTCTTAAAGAAATCTGAATAGAGAATTACCTTGAACTCTCACAGATACCTTCCCTCAGTTTTCCAGCTTTGCTCATACCCTTAATTTGACCACAGTTTTAACAGTAAAATTGTAGAAATCAAGTAATATTGACAACTAAACTACCTACTAGCTAATAGTCATCAGCATGTATTACCTTGGAACTACTTAGAGTTTGGTTAGGAGCCACAAATTTACTTCATAATGTAATGTAATTTTTTTTTTTAAAACTTCCCTCAACAGAAAGGAATAATGTGCTACCGGAAAAGGAAAACTTACCTGAGACAGAGTTTAAGCAAGAGGTGAGTCTCTGGTATAATCAGGCAGGGAGTCAAGTATTAACTCTGTATGTGTCAGGTGCTGGGAATATTGAGGACAGTTTCTTAACACGGTCCGGGGTGTGAGTGGAGATACATGTGGTAGCTTTGAGGCCTTTCAGGTTTTCATCACTGATAGATACCTAGCCCTTATTTCATGGATGCCTCAAACCCCATCTTCCAGTCTGAGTTTTCCCCCCTAATCTATTTGCTTTTACCACTTATCCTTCTAAATATGATTAAAATCTTCCAGAGGTTTTTAGTCAGTCCCAATCTGGCCTTCTCACCATTTCTTCACATACTAGCTAATATTTAATAAGTAGAATTGCATGTAAATTTGGGTCTTACTGGTATATGAGCAAAGAAAGCAATTCAATAATTTCCTTATCTGAGCTGAAAAATGCACTAATGTTCAGTGGAGAACAGAGGGAATTTCAATAAGCAGAGCCTGTGGTTCCAGGTGAATAAGTCTTAAGTTCAAGGATGGTATAGAGGGACAGAGATGCATTCTGGCCCTCCAGGGTTAGATTTGTCAAGAGGCGAAATAGTTAATTTCAGACAGTTCTGTGGAACTGATAAAATCTGGTTTACTTAGGGCAGTGGTTTTCAGATTAGAAGTATACACTATTAAACAGAAGCAATTCCACTTTAAAATTTTGCTTGGCTAAAGGATTCAGTGGCTTTTTTTTTTTAATTACCGATATGAATAAGGTTTATTGGTTCCGGGGAGGAGACACCCTCTCTAGTATGAGAAGCTGCAAAGAAGGTTGTACTTGGAGTAAAAACCACACTCTTCGTAGAAGCTGGTAGTGATACCCATTGAGGAGATTGATTGGGCCTTAGCTTTCTATAACCTGGGAATATGAATGGGTGCTATAAAATTTCCTATTACATGACTCGGTTATCAGAATTGTATCTCCAGCTTAGAACTTTACAGGGAAAAACTGGAAATTACACATAAATATCACCCACTTGCTCCCTCCACCCCCCACCTTTATAAGGTAGGTAATATTATTTACACATGCAGAGAATGAGGTGTGGTAGCCTGCCCAATGATAACAGTAAGCAGAGGAGGCAGGGATTTTTGGTCCAGACAGTCTAATTCTTAAGCACAAGCTCTTTACTAAGCTACACTGTTGTGAAAGCACTGTACTTGAAGTTACAGACATACCTCGTTTTACTGCACTTTACAGATGCAGGGTTTTTTCTTCAAAAAAAAATTGAAGGTTTGTGGCAACCCCATGTTGAGCAAGTTCATTAGTGCTATTTTTCTAACAATGTATGCTCATTTCCTGTCTGTGTCACATTTAATAACTCAAAATTATTTCAGACTTAAATTATCAAGTTATGGTGATCCGGGATCTTGAACGTTACTAGTGTAATTGTTTTGGAGCCTCATGAACCACACCCATAAGATGGTGAACATAAATGCACGTGTTCTGATTGCTCCACAAACAGGCTGTTCCCTCTCTCCCTCTTCTCAGGCCTCACTATTCCCTGAGACACAATATTGAAATTAGGCCAATTAATAGCCCTACAATGGCCTGTAAGTGTTAAAGTAAAAGAAGAGTCGCACATCTCATTTTAAATCAAAAGCTGAAAATGATTAAGCTTAGGAAGGCATGGCAAAATCAGATGGGCCAGTAAGATAGGCCTCTTAGGTTCATTAGACAAGTTGTGAATGCGAAAGAGAAATCTTGAAGGAAATTAGAAGTGCTACTCCAGTGCAGTGAATACACAATGATAAGAAAACAAAAGAGCCCTATTGCTGATACAAAGTTTTGGTGGTCTGGATAGAAGATCGAAACAGGCCCAACATTCTCTTAAGGCAAAACCTTATCCGGAGCAAGCTCCTAACTTCAATTCCTTGAAGTCAGAGAGGTGAAGAAGCTGTGGAAGAAAAGTTTAAAACTAGCAGAGGTTGGTTCATGGAGTTTAAGGAAAGCACCCAGCTCCATAACATTAAAGTGCAAGGTGAAGCAGCAAGAGTTTTGTAGGAACTGCAGCAAGTTGTCTAGAAGATCTAGCTGAGATAATTGACGAAGGGGCTGTGCTAAATAGCAAGTTTTTTTTTTCTTTTTTTTTTTTTTGAGACGGAGTCTCGCTTTGTCTCCCGGGCTGGAGGGCTGGAGTGCAGTGGCCGGATCTCAGCTCACTGCAAGCTCCGCCTCCCGGGTTGACGCCATTCTCCTGCCTCAGCCTCCCGAGTAGCTGGGACTACAGGCGCCCGCCACCTCGCCCGGCTAGTTTTTTGTATTTTTTAGTAGAGACGGAGTTTCACCATGTTAGCCAGGATGGTCTCGATCTCCTGACCTCGTGATCCGCCCGTCTCGGCCTCCCAAAGTGCCGGGATTACAGGCTTGAGCCACCGCGCCTGGCCAGCAAGCTTTTAATGTAGACAAAATAGCCTTCTATTGGAAGCAGGTGCCATCTAGGCCTTTCATAGCTGGAGAGAAGTCAATGCCTGGCTTCAAAGCTTCAAAAACTGACTTGTTAGGGGTTTATGCAGCTGGTGACTCTAAGCTGAAGCCAATACTCATTTACCATTTCGAAAATCCTAGGGCCCTTAAAAATTAAGCTAAATCTACTCTGCCTGTGCTCTAGAAATACAACAGCAAAGCATGGACAACAGCACATCTCTATAGTGAAGCATATCTAGTATTTTAAGCCCACTGTTGAGACCTCTTGCTCGGGGCCGAAAAAAAACCAAACACTCAAAATATGATAAGATCGTTGACAATGCACCTAGTCACTCGAGCTGTGATGGAGATATACAAGAAGATTGATGTTTTCATGCCTGCTAACATGACATCCATTCTACAACCTATGGATCAAGGAATAATTTTGACTTTGAAGTCTTATTTAAGAAATACTAGGCCAGACGTGGTGGCTCACACCTGTAATCCCAGCACTTTGGAAGTCCAAGGCGGGTGGATCACAAGGTCAGGAGTTCGAGACCAGCCTGGTGAACATGGTGAAACCCCATCTCTTCAGAAAGTACAAAAAAAAAAAAAAAAAAAAAAAAAAGCCAGGCATGGTGGCACATGCCTGTAATCCTAGCTACTCAGGAGGCTGAGGTGGGAGAATTGCTTGAACCCGGGAGGTGGAGGTTGCAGTGAGCTGAGATCACACCACCGCACTCCAGCCTGGGTGACAGAGTGAGACTGTCTCAGAAAAAAAAAAATAATAATAATAATACATTTTGTAAGGCTACAGCTTTCATAAATAGTGAGTCCTCTGATGAATCTGGGCAAAGAAATTGAAAACCATGTGAACGGATTTACTATTCTAGATGCCATTAATAACATATGTGGTTCATGAGAGGATGTCAGAATATCGACATGAATAGGAGTTTGGAAGAAGTTTTATTCCAACCCTCACAGAGCCCTGGGTATTCAAGGAGACTTCAACGGAGGAAGTAAATTCAGATGTGGTGGAAATAGCAAGAGAGGTAGAGTTAGAAGTGGAGCCTGAAGGTGGGACTGAATTGCTGCAATCTCATGATCAAACTTGAACAGATGAGGAGTTGCTTCTTATGGATGAGCAAAGACAGTGGTTTCTTGGGATGGTACCTACTCCTTGTGAAGATGCTGTATGTGTTGTTGAAATGACAAGAATTTAGAATTTTAGACAAACTCAGTTAATAAAGCATTAACATGGTTTGAGAGGATTAACTCCAACTTTGGAAGAAGTTCTACTGTGGGTAAAATGATATCAAACAGCATCACGTGGTACAGATAACTCATTCATGAAAGGAAGAGTCAATTGATGTGGCAACTTCATTGTCTTATTTGAGGAACTTGCCACAGCCACCCTGGTCTTCAGCAACCACCACCTTGATTAGGCAGCAGCCACCACCATCAAGGCAAGATTCTCCACCAACAAAAAGGTATGACTTGGTTGGACGCAGTGGCTCATGCCTGTAATCCCAGCACTTTGGGAGGCCGAGGCATGTGGATCATTTGAGGACGGGAGTTCGAGACCAGCCTGACCAACCTGGAGAAACCCTGTCTCTACTAAAAATACAAAATTAGTTGGGTGTGGTGGTGCATGCCTGTAATCCCAGCTACTCGGGAGGCTGAGGCAAGAGAATCGCTTGAACCCAGGAGGCAGAGGTTTCGGTGAGCTGAGATCGCACCATTGCACTCCAACCTGGGCAACAAGAGCGAAACTCCGTCTCAGAAAAAAACATATGACTCACTCGAGGCTCTGATGATCATTAGCATTTTTTTTTTTTAGCAATAAAGTATTTTAAATAAAAGTGTATGCATTTTTTTAGACATAATGCTATTGAACACTTAATAGCAACCATGTAAACATAAGTTTTATATGCACTGGACACCAAAAAAGTCCATGTGACTTGTTTTATTGTGGTGGTAGTCTAGAACCAAACCCACAATTTCTTCAAGGTATCCCTTGCTAGCTGAGTAACCTAAGAAAAATCACTCAGCTGGGTGCGATGTCTCATGCCTGTAATCCCAGCACTTTGGGAGGCCAAGGCGGGTGGATCATAAGGTCTGCAGTTCAAGAGCATCTCTACTAAAAATACAAAAAAATAAGCTGGGCGTGGTGACAGGCATTACAGGCCTGTAATCCCAGCTACTCGGGAGGCTGAGGCAGGCGAATTTCTTGAACCTGGGAGGCAGAGGTTGTGGTGAGCAGAGATCACACCACTGTACTCCAGTCTGGGCAAGAGCTCAAAAAAAAAAAGAAAAGAAAAACAAAAAAATCACTCAACTTCCATATGTCTGTTTTTCCACCTCTAAAATGGAGATGATTCTATCTTCCTTACAGAGTTTTGATTAAATGACATAAAGGGGTTTTTAAAAATATACATATACAATGCTTGTTGTTTGGTAGGTTAGTAGGTTACAGTAAGATGATCACTTAATTGCCTTGTTAAACATACAAGTCTAAACCAGCATCTACACTTATCAGAAAGCTGGATTTTTCCAGAGTTAAATAACTTCTGTAAATATAAAATTTAGGTCATTGTTTCTCTTTCCCACTTCAAACTATGCTGAGAGGTCCTAGACTCCTCAGAGATGTCTCAAAGTATGAGAAAAGCCAAGCTGGTAAATAAATGTAAGCCTTCTCTCCATTTTCATCTGTGTATTAGGGTACCATGGAAGACTGAACTTCTAAAATGTGATTCCCCCAAAAAAAAGATGCTTAAGACCATTAACATCCTTTACTTATTCTATGGTTTCTATTCTCATTCTGAGATGTTGGCATGGGCCCAAAGTGAGCTCTGGATTTTTCCCTGCTATTCCAGCACTTGTAGGTCTCTGGTAGTTCTTAGGCCCTTCTGTCCATATGGGTTAAGGCAGCATGAAATTCCTCAACTCCAAATAGTAATCATTTATTTGTTTGTTCAGCAATTCCATATTTATCTTAGGCCAGGGTGTATAGAAAACAGTGCAGTCTGTGTTCACAAGTCTGTTCTTATGCTGCTGATAAAGACATACCCAAGACTGGGTAATTTATAAGGAAAAAGAGGTTTCATGGACTCGCAGTTCCATGTGGCTGGGGAAGCCTCACAATCATGGCCGAAGGCAAGGCAAGAGGCACGTCTTACGCGGCGTCAGACAAGCGAGAAATGAGAGCCAAGTGAAAGGGAAAACCCCTTATAAAATTGTCAGATCTCGTGAGACTGATTCACTACCACGGAAATAGTGTGGGGAAACTGCCCCCATGATTCAATTATCTTCCACCCGGTCTGTCCCACAACACGCAGGAATTATGGCACATACAATTCAAGATGAGATTTGGGTGGGGACACAGCCAAACCATATCAGTCAGAGTTTACAGAATACATTGCAAAAGAGATGTGTACAGGAAGTTTATTAGGTCTGCCCTTGAGATCACACCATAGTGGAGCATAAAATTGGATTGGCAGGGGGAGACATTCAACTGAGATGCTAATGCAAAAAAATACCTCAGTAAATCTTGTGATAAGTTCTGGAAATAAGATGCTCCTTTAGAATTATCTGGCCGTGAGGCCAGGGAACCAGACTTTTTTTTTTTTTTTTTTTTTTTTTGAGACGGAGTCTCACTTTGTCGCCCAGGCTGGAGTGCAGTGGTGTAATCTCAGTTCACTGCAAGCTCTGAGTCCCGGGTTCACACCATTCTCCAGCCTCAGCCTCCCGAATAGCTGGGACTACAGGCGCCTGCTACCATGCCCAGCTAATTTTGTTTTTGTATTTTTAGTAGAGATGGGGTTTCACCGTGTTAGCCAGGATGGTCTCGATCTCCTGACCTCATGATTTGCCCGCCTCAGCCTCCCAAAGTGCTGGGATTACCATCGTGAGCCACTGCGCCCGGCCGGGGAACCAGACTCTTATACCCTCACATTTTCCAGTTATTGCCCAAGGATGGGGATGTGGGAAGGGAATACATGATCTTGGATGAGTCATTCTCTGCCGAGGGCAATTCCCAGAAAGGATTGTGCTCAGAACCAGAGCCAACACTCCCAGCAGCTGGGGAAATGAGTCCCTCAGTCCAGAAGAGGATCTAGGTGGTGCACATAGCATCCACTTTAGTTCACCTTTCGCTGCTCAGTGATAAGCTCTGGAAATAGCTCCTCCAGATTCAGATTGGTCTCTTCCTGGGAAACCTGAAGAAGATTAATGGGTTAAGTATACACCCTGCCATTACAGCTGGTCTCAGCCACAGCTGATGTCCTCCTCTCCTAGCCATTCTAGATTTCCCGCACCCTCAGCTAGCACCTCTACTGCCCCTGATGGCTTACCCGGGCCCTAATACCTGAGAGGGTCTAAGCCCTTGGTCACTTTGCCTTTCTATGACTGGAAGCTACCTTTGTTTATTTCTTGTCAAAACTGGACAAGCATATACTAAAAAGATCCATCACAGATAACCTGGGAGCCACATGTCTTCTTCCTTGGCCCTATCTCCTCCTAGTGACTAAAGTCAAGTATCCCTGCTGTATAACTTCTTTCCTTACCTACTGGTCTCTTGGCAAAATAAGCTCAAAGTGACTAGGTGGAAGCTATGTCTCTTCCTGTGTCTCTGGTGGATGTACTCCCCTCCTGCAAATGAGAACCTCTAAACATACAGGTCTCAGAGTTGAGAAGGATGAGAAACACAAATACCCCAATGGGGTCACTGGGAGTGATGGTGAGACACTTCTTTCCACACTTAGTTCCTTGAAGGGCAATCTATTATTATCTATTGCTGTGTAGCATATTACCCCGAAACTTAGTAGCTCAAGACAGCACATATTTCTTTCTTTTTTGTGTCTGTGTTTGTAGAGACAGGGTATATCAGTGTTGCCCAGGCTGGTCTCCAACTCTTGACCTCAAGTAATCCTCCCTCCTTGGCCTCCCAAAGTTCTGGGATTATAGGCATGAGCCACTGCACCCGGCCAACAAGTGTTTTTTATTGCACAGTTCCTATGGGTCAGGAATACAGGTGCAGCTTAACTAGGTCCCTGTGGCTCAAGATCTTTCATGGATTTGCTGTCAGGTTGTTTGACCAAGACTGCAGTCTCATTGTAAGACTCAAATGAGGGAAAATTATTTTCCAAGATCACTCACATGGTTGTTAGTAGGCCCCAGCCCCCTTTCACATGGGTCTGTCCACAGGGATGCCTCACATTATGACATCTAGCTTCCAAGCAAGCAAGCCAAAAGACAGTGAAAAAGAAAGCATCTGAAACAAATCTTCTTATAATTTAGTGTTAGAAGTGACAGCCTATCACTTCTACCATATTCTGTTATTGTAAGTCAGTCAATAAATTCACACTCAAGAGGCAGAGATTACACGAAGATGTGAATAACAGGAGTCAGGGATCACTGAGTCTCATCTTAGAGGCTGCTTGTCCCACCATGTTTGCGGGGTATTGTCTCCAAGTTGGTACCTCAATTGTATCTTCAAAGGTCATTCCATTATGCTATCAGGCTGGCAGCTTCTAGATGTTACAGAATGTGATAATGCCACTAGATACCCATGCTTAGTATCTGTGTTAGTCTGCTTTAAGTGCTAAGGCTGCATACCACAGGACTGGATAATTTATAAAGAAAACTTTATTTAGAGTTCCAGAGGCTGGGAAGCCCAGGAGCATGGTGCTAGCATCTGGAGAGGGCCTTCTTGCTGAGTCATAACATGGCAGAAGGGCAAGTGAGCATGAGAAAGAGAGAGAAAGAGAGAGAGAGCTGCTTGTATAACAAGCCCACTCTTGTGATAAGTAAACCATTTCTGCAATAATAACGTTGATCCATTCATGAGGGCTTTGCTGTCATGACCTAATCACCTCTTAAAGGCCCTACCTCTCAACACTGTTGCATCAGGGATTAAGTTTCCAATGCATGAATTTTGTGGGGACACATTCAAACCATAGCATTCAGTCACTGCCAATCCCCTTCGTTGTAATGTGGGTACCTTGGTCCAATGAGGTATTATGCTGGATCCCATGAAGGTAAAACAAACACTTAACACTTTAAGCCCTCTGATAATGGTGCTAGTTTAGGTCTTGCCCAATTTTACATAGAATACATTTCAAATCTAGTCATCCAGCGGTTGGGTGGTTTTCCAGTTGTTTTCCTTAGAAGCCTCTGACCAATCATCCAAGCCATTTACCATCATTCATGAGTTTGTATGAATTCTTCTCTTGGGCCAGCCACTTCTCTTTCCACACAAAGTAGATGATCAAATACGTTGCTTGAAACTGCCCACTGGGACAATTTTCCCTTGCTGCTATCGTTTAGGGCCACCCTGAGAAGAGCTGCAGGGTGGCAGTTTTCCAATGCTGGCTTGCACTTACCTACTGAATTGACACAACCAAACTTGAGGGGTTTTTCTTTGTTTGTTTTTGTTTTTTGTCTTTAAGCTGACTATAAGAGACTCCTTGGGCAAACAAAGAGATAAATTGAGGGAGAGGTGCTGGTACAATATTAATGAATAATATGGGGGTCTGGGCTACCTGCTTGTTCCCTTGGGCCCTACTTGTGCACAATTCTCAATGTACCACTTCCATCTTTTGATTGCTCCTGGGCCTGCTCAAACGCATGGCTTTCAAGATCTAATAGAACTACTCAGAATGGGCTGTTCTGGCCATTTGCTCACCTCCCAGGAACTTTGCATAAAACTTCATTGCAGATGAACTTGCATTGTAATTCTCCTATTGGAGCTTGCCACAAAACATCCTTGTGAGTCGCCAATACATCTTACCAGAAGGTCTTCTGCTTAGTATCAACCAAGTGGCTGTGGGGCCACTTGCCCCACTGCCTGGACCTTCAGGGTCCTTTCCTGCGCTAATATCTGCTCAAAGTCAGCAGACTTTCATGTTAGTCAGTATATGGGTTGCAGCAGTATTCCTAAATATGGAATATGCTACCTCAGAATCCAAAGAGGCCTACCAGGCATTGTGCTTCTTTTTTAGTGGTGGGAGGTACAAGATGCAACATTTTGTCCTTTAATTTGCAGGGGATGGAAAATCATGCCCCAGACCTCTGGATCCCTAAAACAAAAATTCGACTGATGGGTAAACTGATATTAATCTACCCTAACAAATATATTACTTCTGTCTCAGCAATTACAATTACAGCTACAACTTGGTTGAATTTGCAGTAGTCTTCAGACTGGTTTTTGTAGGGGCCAGAGAAATAAATTCAATAGGGATATTATGAGAACTGCTGGCCCTGTATCCTTTAGGTTTGCTTTCTTTTTCTTTTTCCTTTTTTTTTTTTTTTTTTTTTTTTTTGAGATGGAGTCTCATTATGTAGCCCAGACTGGAGTGCAGTGCAGTGGCACGATCTCGGCTCACTGCAACCTCTGTCTCCCGGATTCAAGCAATTCTCCTGCCTCACAGCCTCCTGAGTAACTGGGATTACAGGCGTCCACCACCATGCCCGGCTAATTTTTGTATTTTTAGTAGAGACGGGGTTTCATCATGTTGACCTGTCTGGTCTCGAACTCCTGACCTCCGGTGATCCTCCTGCCTAGGCCTCCCAAAGTGCTGGGATTACAGGCATAAGCCACCGAACCCGGCCTGTACCCTTTAGGTTTCTAACGGTGGCATCAATCAGGGCTATTCCTACCCACCGCATGACATTTTATTTACTACATTGACTGGGGGAAAGCCAAAAGACTTTCACTTAGCAACTTATCATTTCCCACTGCAATAATTCCTACCTCAGGTCAAAAACTAATGTGCAGCCAGGTGCGGTGGCTCACACCTATAATCCCAGCACTTTGGGAGGCCAAGGCGGGTGGATCAGGAGGTCAGGAGTTCGAGACCAGCCTGACCAACATGGTGAAACACCATCTCCACTAAAAATACAAAAAAAAAAAAAATTAGCCAGGTGTGGTGGTGCACACCTGTAATCCCAGCTACTTGGGAGGCTGAGGCAGGAGAATCACTTGAACCCGGGAGGCGGAGGTTGCAGTGAGCCGAGATCATGCCGTTGCACTCCAACCTGGGCGACAAGAGTAAAACTCCATCTCAAAACAAAACAAAACAACAACAAAAAAACAAAACCTAAAGTGGGAGTACTATCAACTTCCAAGTATGTCCATTCCAATTATACATTCAAAGAGCAAGGAAATAACCACTTGATAGGACTTGGACCAAGTGGACTCACTGTGAGTTAGAACTGGGCCACACTCTATTTATTTCTAGCCTTCATGTGTCTTTAACTCTGATGGAGGGTCCATGTTTACACTCTGAATACCAATGTCATCTTGAATGTTATATTCCACAATCTTCAAAATGTATGGGTGTTCCTCTGTCTCCAGTGTATGGTTCCTTGACTAAATGTCCCTAGATCTCTGTGGGAAATCATTACTATATACTTGTCATGGTATTATAAGATCCTTCCTCCTGAGGACCCGATTTATCTTTTACTCAGTGGGTTCTGAGTCCAGAAACTGAACAAAGGATGGTGACCCTAGATATTCATCTGGTTGTGCAAAGGGAGGTCCCAAGGAAAACACGTGTTGCCTTACAAGGTAGAAGTCTCTGCAGCATCTTCAAGCCAAGTGAGTTCTAGTCTCTGTTCAACAGAGAGGACCAAACCATTTCTGCAGGCCTGGAGGGTTCAGGGGGATCTGGGTTTCAAGGTTTCCAAGTATATTAGCCCATTAAGACTTCATCTCAGTCTCAGAATCCCACTTTTTATTGACTTGCTGGGACTGAGAATTCAACATTCTCTGTGATGCTTTTTTTTTTTTTTTTTTTTTTTTTTTTTGGCGAGACAGGGTCTTGCTCTGTCACCCAGGTTGGAGTGCAGTGGCACGATCATAGCTTGCTGCAACTTTGAACTCCTGGGCTCAAGTGATCCTCCCACCTCAGCTTCCTGAGTAGCTGGGACTACAGGTACATGCCATCACACCTGGCTAACTTTTTCATATTTTGTAGATTATAGGGTCTCACTATGTTGCCCCAGTTGGTCTTGAACTCCTGGGCTCAAGCAATCCTCCTGCCTTGGCCTCCCAAAGTGCTAGGATTACAGATGTGAGCCACCACACCTAAATCCTCAGCCTTATCCTCAGCTTTTACTGCCCTTTGGCTGTGGGAAATGAGAGCCTCTTTATTATGCTGCCAAAGAGGCCTCTGACTTTATCACTTCACTTGCAGTGGCTGATTGGGAGTCCAGTCTTTCACTGTCTTTCTCAGATTCATCAATAGCACCCAGCAAGAGGCATTGTCCTTATATTTAGTACTTCCCCTGAATCTCGCAAAAGCTTGAGATAATGCACCTGCCAGTTTATTCCCTTCTAACAGTATCCCCTCCCAATTCAACACCAGGGAAAAATTTAACAATTGTGCCATTACAGTTTTCCAAGGGATACTAATGCTCAATTACTGCCAGTGATGCGGTCCACATTACCTGGTAATCCAGTGCCAAAAGTCTTTTTAGAGTTTACTTTCTCTATCCCCTACTGATACAAATGGTGTTAGGTCAAGTTTCTAACAGAATACTGGGAACAGACACTGCAATCAAGATTTATGTGCAGAAAGTTCATTGTGGGAGTGCCCTCTGCATCAATATCTGGGAGAATTAAGTAAGTAGGATTGGGCAGAGGGAGCAGTTGAACCATGGTGCAGTTACAATAAAGGCCTCAGCTGACCCTACTGGCAGCTCTGCAGCTGGGGATGAATCTTTACAGTCATCCCAAGTTGAGGCAAGGGGGCTGAGCCTTCATATCCCCAGTGGTGGGCACGTCATTTGTTGCAGGCTAGCCTTTAGCTCTAGGAGAGGGGCAGAAACGTGGCTAAGGCAACTTTCTTCAGCTGAGAGCAATGCCTGGCTGAGAGTCATCACCACCAACACTGCCAACAGCAGGGCAACAACTGCCTCAGCTGCAAAGGGGATGTGGATGGGAGCCCCACAGCATTCACTGCAACATCATTGTTTTAGATGTTGAGACATGGCAGTGAACATGGTAGACAAAAATGCGTGCCTTTTTTCTACATTTTAGATGGAGTAGTCAACGAAGGCCTCACTATGCAGACAACACTGAGCAAAGACTTGAAGGGAACAGATATCAAGATATTTGGGAAAAGCATATTCCAGGCACAGGTATGAGCAAATGCAAAGACCTGACTTGAAGGGAGAATATCTCTGGGTGTTCAAGGAATGGTAAGGAGGCCAGATGGTTGAAACCGACTGAGAAAAGGGAGAGTAATAGGAGTTGACAGATCAAAGAAATCGGGGTCGGGGGAAGAAGGCAGATTCTATCAGACCTTGAAGGCCATTGTAAGGCTTTTGGCTTTTACTCTGTGAAATAAAAAGCCATGGAGAGTTTGGAACAGCGTAGTAACATGACATAATTTTAAAGATTGCTCTGGCTGCACGTTGCAAATAGATTGAAAGTGACAAGGATGAAAGCAGGGAACCAGACAGGCTTAATCTATGCCAAAGATAATGGTGAGTTGGACCAGGATGGTAACAGTGGAGGTGATAAGAAGTGGCTGGATTCTAAGTATAACTGAAGAGTAGAGTTGAAAATCCATTGCTGATGGACTGAATGTTGGTTTGAGAGAGAGAGAAAGAGATAAGACAAAGATGACTTCTAGATTTGGAGCTTGTGCTGCCGAAAGGATGGGGTTGCTGTTAACAGAAATGAGGGGCCAGGAGCGGTAGTTCACGCCTGTCATCCCAGCACTTTGGGAGGCCGAGGCAGGTGGACCACTTGAGGTCAGGAGTTTGAAATCAGCCTGGCCAACGTGGTGAAACCCTGTCTCTACTAAAAATACAAAACTTTGCCGGGCATGGTGGCACACACCTGTAATCCCAGCTACTCGGGAGGCTGAGGCAGGAGAACCGCTTGAGCCCCCGAGGCAGAGGTTGCAGTGAGCCGAGATCATGCCACTGCACTCCAACCTGGGTGACAAGAGCAAAACTCCATCTCAAAACAAACAAACAAACGAACAAACAAAACAAAGAGCCGGGCGCAGTGGCTCATGCCTGTAATCTCAGCACTTTGGGAGGCCGAGGCAGGTGGATCACATGAGGTCGGGAGTTTGAGAGCAGCCTGGCCAACATGGCGAAACCCTGTCTCTATTAAAAATACAAAAATTAGCCCAGTATGGTGGTGCACACCTGTGATCCCAGCTACTGGGGAGGCTGAGGCAGGAGAATTGCTTGAACCCGGGGAGGCAGGGGTTGTAGTGAGCCAAGACCATGCCATTGCACTCCAGCCTGGGTGACAGAGTGAGACTCTGTCTCAAATAAATAAATAACAACAACAACAACAACAAAGAGGAAGACAGCTGCTAGAACAGGTTTGAAGGAGGTGATCAGTTCAGTCTTGGATATGTTGAATTTACAGGTTTATTGGTTATATTGAGATGTCAAGTCAGCAGCTGATATATTGGTTGCGTTCAGGAAAGAGATCGGGGCTGGAGAGACAGATTGATAGATGTCATCTCCTGTAGATGGATGGCATTGGAAGGAACATGGCTGTGCTTTGGTCAAGGATAGGCCGAGGTAAACATCCAGAGTGAGTCAGTGAGTTTAGAATGCAGGCATATAACTCCACTTGTTATCACAGCCATGTAGCCATAACATGGGAAGGCTCATCATTTGGCTCTAAGCCACTGTTGTCTGTAAAAGGTATAATTGCCCTGCTGACACTATACAGGCATGCTGGCACCTAGAGAAAGAGAACCAAAGCTGTCCATTTTGCAGACAGTGGGAAGCCAGGGCACAACATGGCTCAGCTTGAGCCCAGAGAGAGAAAGAGTTAAGCTGCTGACCCTGAGGCAGGGGAGAGCTGTCTGGGCAGCTGTGTGTGGGAGCCAGTGGACTAAGCAGCTGAGACAAGGCAGACAGGGTGAGAAAGTTGTTGATGAGAGCTGCTGCTGAATAAAATCATCTTTCACCTGCCTACAGCCTCCCAGGTGTTCTTGCTGCTCATCTACCTACTCCCTTCGGACCTCAGCATGGACTGGAAGCTGACCCCAAGCATGATAATTGGTGTAGTTGTGAACCTGACAGGCAATTAAGTGATGAGACTAGGTGAGATCAACAGGGAAATGAGTGTAGAGAATAGAAGAGATTCAAGGGCTGAGGCTTGGATGCTGTCCTGTTACGAGTATAGCAAAATAAGAGGAAACAAGCAGAGGGGACTGAGAAAGAGTTGCCAGTGACTTTGGACCAAGCGAGAGGGTGGTGTCCTGGAAGTCAATGAAGACAATGCTTCAAGGAGGAGTGAGTTATTTCCTGTTTCAACTACTGCTGGTGACTGAGCGATATGAGAAATGTTTTTTAAAGTGGATTTGACAGAGAATTGAAGGAAAGGAATTGGAGGCAATGAATATAGACAAGTCTCTCACAAGCAATTTTTGTGTCTTTGTTTTGTGGTAGGGAAAAGTGGGAACAAGAGAAGGTTAAAATGGGAGAAATAACATGTTTGTTCACTGATGAGAAAGTTCCAACAGAGAGGGGAAATTTGATAATAAAGACACAGGAGAATTGTTCAAACAAAGACCTCGAGTAGATGAGAGGGAACGGAATCTCGTGCTGGAGTGGAAGGGTTGGCCCCTGAAAAGAGTGCCAATAGTTCATCTAGAGTAAGGTGAGAGGAGACAGAGAACACGGGCACGAAGATTGGAAGGTGGGTAGGTGTGGTGAGTGTGGAATTCTCTTATGATTGCTTCCATTTTCCTCAGCTAAGAATGAGAATTGGGAAGATGTGTTGGAGGTTTGAGGACAGAAGAGAAGGTATCTAGGCCTAGGATGAGCATGCACTTACAGCTGCACTCATGAATTTAAAGGAAGACTGGCTATCAAGATTGTATGTTTTCCACTAGCCACATACAGCTCCACAGGTGCAGGTGCTGAGTGCGTAGAGAAGTGAATGTCACCTGGGTTGGCACTCAACCAACCAAGTTCAGAGACTCAAGAGCTGGTCAAGGGAGCTGATAGTACACTTGACGGACTCATAACCCCACCTTAGTGCTAACTGTCCTTTATCTCAGATATGCATATATGTCTAGAAAAAGTTATATTGGCCTTAGACATTTTGCAGAGATTGAGGATAACTGAGTCACATTTGTGATAGTGATCTAGTTCCATAGCCTCTGCTGTTGAGGGGATGACATTGTAATCTAGTTCCTACATGTGCCTTTGGGGTTCCAGTTCAATTCTTCCTGCAAGGCCCACGAGGGTCACCCATCTGTTCTTTCAAGAGGATCACTATCTCCTTTTTGTTTGTTGTTTGTTTTTTGAGATGGTGTCTTGCTCTGTCACCCAGGCTGGAGTGCAGTGGCGTGATCTCAGCTCACTGCAAACTCCACCTCCTGGATTCAAGTGGTTCTCCTGCCTCAGCCTCCCGAGTAGCTGGGATTACAGGCACCTGCCACCACACCCAGCTAATTTTTGTATTTTTAATAGAGATGGGGTTTCACCATGTTGGCCAGGCTGGTCTCAAACTCCTGACATTGGGTGATCTGCCCACCTTGGCCTCTCAAAGTGCTGAGATTACAGGTGTGAGCTACCACACCTGGCCTCACTATCTCCTTTTTTGACATGAGTATCCCCCTTTTTTGACATGAGTATCTTTTGACGTGAGTATCCTCTCAACCAGCCCCTATCATTTGAGATAATTTCAATCTATTTATCAAGTAACTAAGAATCTAAGAGAGCTTTTGGTGCCCCTAATTTGTTTTAAAATTGGTAGCAATATCTTGTAGTTGGATACTTTTCTATTGCTTCTAAAGTATGCATTTTCTTGCTTTATTTTACCCATATATGTATTTGGTGAGTGGAAAATGTGGTTGTTAAATGTATGGACTTTGATATCAAGCAGACCTTGTTTTGAATCCTAGCTCATTACATCTTATCCTCCCAAATAGCAAATTTCTTCTGTTGTGGTTTCATTATCATCAATGTAAAGAAATAGACTCTCTTATTGTTCAACTGCTTTATTACCAGGACCTCTCCTTGTATGAAATGTAAGCTTCATGTTTAGACGTCAGGATTCAGGAACATGTTTCAGCGAAGTATGACACATCCTAAAAGATGGCTAGTGTGGGAAATAGTGATTTTTCCTGGATTATACTGTTGTCAACACTTTAGATGTATCTGAACTACAACAGACTCCCTGAGGGTTCCTAGCTAAAGCTCAGATTTTGTTTTCAAAAGTCATTGAACTAAAATAGTAGCAAACAAACACACACAAAACAGATTATTTAAAGAAATCAAGACTGGGCGCAGCGGCTCATGCCTGTAATCCCAACACTTTGGGAAGCCAAGATGGGCAGATCACTTAAGGTCAGGAGTTCAAAACCAACCTGGCCAATATGGGGAAACCCCATCTCTACTAAAAATTAAAAAATGTGGTGGGCACCTGTGGTTCTAGCTACTCGGGAGGTTGAGGCACAATCATTGTTTGAACCTGGAAGGTAGAGATTGCAGTGAGCTGACACCACTGCATTCCAGTCGAGGCAACAGAGCAAGACTCCATTTCAAAAACAAAAACAAACAAAAAAAGAAATCATTACGGTGGCTGTATATCTCCTGAAATTTACATACAATAATTGCTTCTGACATATTCAAATACAATGCAAAAATTTGTCTATACTTTGAAAACCCTTCATGATTTAGAGACTTTGGGAATCATATAGCTAAAGGAACAGATGAGAAGGCAATGCTCCTGAATCTTCTGATTCAATGTAAGTAATTGTTGGGTCCCCACTAGGAGCTCAGCCTGGCCAAGCCCTGAGATAGGAGGAAGGGAAAAATACTGGGCTCCCGCTTTTTTTCTTCCTTCTCTCTCTCTCTCTCTCTCTCTCTCTCTCTCTCTCTCTCTCTCTCTCTTTCTTTCGACGGAGTCTCGCTCTGTCACCCAGGCTGGAGTGCAGTGGCCAGATCTCAGCTCACTGCAAGATTCCTTACATGTGGCTAGCCAGTAGTTATCCCAGACCATTTGTTGAAAAGGGTGTCCATTCCCCACTTTATGTTTTTGTTTGCTTTATCGAAGATCAGTTGGCTGTAAGTATTTGGGTTTATTTCTGGGTTCTCTATGCTGTTCCACGCCATTCTCCTGCCTCAGCCTCCCGAGTAGCTGGGACTACAGGCGCCACCACCTCGCCTGGCTAGTTTTTTGTATTTTTAGTAGAGACGGGGTTTCACCGTGTTAGCCAGGATGGTCTCGATCTCCTGACCTTGTGATCCGCCCATCTCGGCCTCCCAAAGTGCTGGGATTACAGGCTTGAGCCACCGCGCCCGGCCGCCTTTTTTTTTTTTTTTTGAGATGAAGTTTCACTCTGTCACCCAGACTGGACTGCAATGGCGCGATCCTGGCTAACTGCAACCTCAGCCTCCTGGGTTCAAGCGATTCTCCTGCCTCAGGCTCCCAAGCAGCTGGGATTACAGGTGAACACCACCATGCCTGGCTAATTTTTTTTGTATCTTTAGTAGAGATGGGGTTTCACCATGTTGGTCAGGCTGGTCTCAAACTCCCGACCTCGTGATCCATCCGCCTCAGCCTCCCAAAGTGCTGGGATTACAGGCATGAGCCACTGCACCCAGCCCCTGCTTTCAAAAAGTATATAATTGGGCTTGGAGGGTGTGATTGTCAGAAGCGTGTGAACCAGAGCAACTCCATCTTAAATAGGAGCTGGGGAAAATGAGGCTGAAACCTACCGGGCTCATTCCCAGACAGTTAAGGCATTCTAAGTCACAGGATGAGACAGGAAGTTGGCACAAAACATAGGTCATAAAGACCTTGCTGATAAAACAGTTTGCAGTAAAGGAGCTGGCCAAAACCCGCCAAAACCAAAATGGTGACTAGAGTGACCTCTGGTTGTCTTCACTGCTACACTCCCAGCAGCGCCATGACGGTTTACAAATGCCATGACAATGTCAGGAAGCCACCCTATATGGTCTAACAAGGGGAGGCATGAATAATCTACCCCTAGTTTAGCATATCATCAAGAAATAACCATAAAAATGGGCAACCAGTTGCCCTGGGGTCGCTCTGTCTATGGAGTAGCCATTCTTTTATTCCTTTACTTTCTTGATAAACTTGCTTTCACTTTGCACTGCGGACTCGCTCTGAATTCTTTCTTGCACAAGATCCAAGAACCCTCTCTTGGAGTCTGGTTCAGGACCCCTTTCCTGTAACATGATGGTTAATACTGAGTGTCAGCTTGATTGGATTGAAGGATACAAAGCATTGATCCTGGGTATGTCTGTGAGGGTGTTGCCAAAGGAGATTAACATTTGAGTCAGGGCCGGGCGTGGTAGCTCACGCCTGTAATCCCAGCACTTTGGGAGGCCGAGGTGGGAGGATCGCCTGTCAGGAATTCGAGACCACCTGACCAATATGGTGACGCGGTGAAACCCCGTCTCTACTAAAAATACAAAAATTAGCTGGGCGTGGTGGTGTGGGCCTGTAGTCCCAGCTACTGGGGAGACTGACACAGGATAATTGCTTCAACCTGGGAGGCAGAGGTTGCAGTGAGCCGAGATTGCGCCACTGCACTCCAGCCTGGGCGACAGAGCTGGGCTCCGTCTCAAAAACAAAACAAAACAAACAAAAAAAACAAAAAACGTTTGAGTCAGTGGGCTGGGAAAGGCAGACCCACTCTTCATCTGGGTGGGCACAGTCTACGCAGCTGCCAGCTAGAATATAAGCAGGTAGAAAAACGTGAAAAGGTGAGACTGGCCTAGCCCCCAGCCTACATGTTTCTCCTGTGCTGGATGCTTCCTGCCTTCCAACATTAGACTCCAAGTTCTTCAGTTTTGGGACTCGGACTGGCATTTCTTACTCCTCAGCTTGCAGACAGCTTGTGGGACCTTGTGATCTTGTGAGTTAATACTTAATAAACACCCCTTTATATATATATAAAATCTATATAAAATCTATCTATCTGTCTATCTCCTATTAGCTCTTTCCCTCTAGAGAATCCTGACTAATACAGGGGACAGGGCTTACCTTCATTCCATTATATGAAGGTGAGGACTAAACTCTGATTTTTATTTTGCCCAAATTCCTGTGTAAGGAGTGTGGGGCATCATGCCCTGCAAATCATAAATTCTCTTCAGATGGGTTTTATTTAACAGTAATTGTGACTTAAACTCTCCAACCTGACTCTGGCATAACATTATGAGACAAGAAAGAAAATCAAAATATTTTACCCCCAAACATGTTTCTTCACCATATTTTGAAATGGTCATGCAAAGCCATTCTTTGTGGGGGCAAATTTGCATCTGTAAAGAATCTCTATTAACATAGCTAGATCTTTTTCTTCCAGACCCTCCCAATCCTAAAGAGATTAACTGAGATCTAAATAGGAAACATTTGTCATCTATTGTCTCTAAGGTCAGTCACTGTAAGACTTTGAAAGAACCTTGGCCTCCACCATCTTTTATCTTAACCTGAACATTCTCTTTCCATCAATCCCAGGTCTTCAGAAAACTCAACCAATTGTAAAAAGAGAAGATTTTTAAATTCACCTATAGCCTAGAAGCCCCCCGGCTTTGAGTTGTCCTGCGTTTCTGGACCAAACCAATGTATTTCTTAAATGTATTTAATTGATGTCTCCTGCCTCTCTAAAATGTGTAAAACCAAGCTGCGCCCTGATCACCTTGGGCATGTGTTCTCTGGACCTCCTGAGGGCTGTGTCACAGGTCCTGGCCACTCACATTTGGCTCAGAATCTCTTCAAATGTTTTACAGAGTTTGACTCTCTTCGTTGACAAAGGGAAATACCTGTATCTATCTATGTATATATAGACCTTGTGTCAATCTTGTTTTTAATCCCAGCTTCATTACATCTTATCTTCCCAAATAGCAAATTTCTTCTATTGTGGTTTTATTATCGTTGTAAAGAAATCGACTGCAGCCTTGAACTCTTGGCCTCAAATGATCCTCCCACCTCAGCCTGATGGGATCTATGCTATGATCTCACCACTGCACTTCAGCCTGGGTGACAGGGTGAGACCCTGTCTCAATAATTATAATAGTAATAATACATTTTTAAAAGTAAAAAAAATGCAAGAAAGGCAAAATTAGGAACTTTTTGCAAATATTTTCTCAACCCTCACAACTGCCCTAGAAGATAGTATTAGTCCTCTTTTACAAATAAGAAAACCAAGGCTTCTAGAGGTTAAATTACTTGCCCGAGATCACTCAGATCAAAAGTGGGAGTGGCACAAACAACTCCTTTAATTTCAGAGCTGAAACACCTGCCAGCATGGCAGAAGTGCTGTCAATTATCAGGAAGAGGTGGGATCAGTGATGACTGATGGCGCTGGGAGGAGGGGCGTACGTGAATTAGCTTTTTAAAAAGTAGCCGATAAAGAGACTAGGTCACAATGTCGTGTTTACCAGCGTCTAAGACAGTGCTTCCCCACTGCTCACATGGCAGAAATCTCTTCCCCTGCTCTGCCCCCAAGACCCATCCTCTCCCTGTGACATCTGTGGTGATTTCTCAAGGACATGGCTCCAGGGGTAATTTGTTTCAGCTGCTGCTTTCTAAGGTTGCAAATCAATCTTATTAACCCAAGTTCCTCCGAGAGACTGATTACAGGAGGATAAAAGACTCGAGGGGAGGAAGTTGACATTGGTGGTCCTTTTTTCACCTTTTCTCTTTCCAAAGTGGTAAAGTAGCTGGTATGTGGGTACAGAGTATGTCATAAGGACATTTCTTAGCAAATCCATGAGTTGATGCGTAAAAGCGGTTATATGTTAAGCTGACCTGGGATTAAAAGGTAAGTTGGGCATCCTTATAAGAACAAACCTTTTCAGCCAAAAGATCAAGCTGGTGAGCTCCGGCTGTTGCAATCTATACTCTAGAATGGCAGAGTCACCACGTTGAGTGTGACCTGGTGTCTAGGAATGGGAATTATTCTAATTCATCTTCTGTTTATTGGGAGATGACTTGGCTCTGTAGTGGAGAGACTATAGTCTTTGAAGTCAGACAGACCTAGGTTCTAATTCTAGCTCTGTGACTCCTGAAAAGCTACCTAATTTCTCTACTGCTCAGTTTCCCCATTTGTTGAATGAGGATCATAATACTTACATGTGGGGTTACTGTGGTTATCAAATAAGATGAAGTAAAAGGGTCAGGCATGGTGGCTCACACCTGTAATCCCAGCACTTTGGAAGGTTAAGGAGGGCAGATTTCTTGATCTCAGGAGTTTGATACCAACCTGAGCAACATGATGAAACCCATCTCTACAAAAAATACAAAAATTAGCTGGGCATGGTGGCATGCACCTGTAGTCTCAGCTACTTGGGAGGCGGAGGCTGCAGTGAACCGAGATGGCTCCGATACACTCCAGCCTTGATGACAGAGCCAGACCCTGCCTCAAAAACAAACAAACAAACAAAAAAGAAAAAAAGGAGGAGGGGAACAAAGTAAAAGGACATCCCAAGGTGGCTGACAGTAAATGGGTGGCCACTATCTCTGTTATCAAAATCAACCCTCCAGTCTCTATGCCATGTGCATATCTGGACAAGTTGCTTGGCTCCCAGCTGCAGCCTTGTTTATGTCCCTTTCCTGTTTTTTAGAAGGTAAGTGTTCCAGGAAGAAAGCTCTGCACGTGTCAGTGAGGCCAAGCAGCCCTGTGAGGAAAGGGCTCCTCTGGAATAGCGCCATTAGAGGGGAACCAGCATGAGACAGGGCTGCTGTGCAACCTGGGGAGATTCAGTTCACCTCTCTGTGCCTCCATTTCCTCGGTGTTATCTGGGGGTAATGAGAGCTGCCCATTGCACGATTGGAATAATCACATTTGTTATATATAAACAACCAACAAGGATTTTACTCTTAGCCACCCACTCCTCATAATAGGTATTCGAGGAAATATCTGCCTCTTGACCTGGGGGGAAGGAGGATGAAGGCCAGGCTGTCCGGAAGACCCACTGAGAGTAAGGCAGTGAATGTTCTGTGTCATGCTGGACCTAGCTGGAGCATTCCTGAACCCTGAAGCATGGGTGCCAGCATGTGTGTTTTACACTCACAGGTGCAGTAACTTTAAATTCCTCAAATCCCCTGAGTGCAAGGCCATGGCTCAGAAACGCTCTGCAGACAACGGCATTAATCTCCCCTACAAGGACTTGACCTCCGAGGTAACCAGGCGCCGTGTCACCATGACCACGAGGTACCCAAAATCTTTCCTCTGGATCGCTTGTGGGGTTGGGATGGCGCATAACACTGAGCCCCAGCAAGTGCCTGAAACTGTAGCTGGCACTGGTTTATTTAAATGTATTTAATGCTGCTGCAAGACACATTTCACAGAAGAGGAAACTGCCTTGTCATCCATTGTGGAAAACAGACTTTTCTCACATGGCCCTTCAAGGGGTGATGACACCCATTTGTGTATGTTCACTGCGTGGGTGGTGGTGGGATAAACTTCACATTGGTGGCTCTTGATAGAGGGTGGGGAGTGGGGATCACTTTGCTTTGTTTTGTTTTTTCGAGACAGGGTCTTGCTCTGTCACCTGGGCTGGAGTTCAGTGGTGCAATCACAGCTCACTGTAGCCTCAGCCTCAACCTCCTGGGGCTTAAGCAATCCTCCTACTTCAGCCTCCCACCAGCCATGTGACACAATATCTGGTTAATTTTTTGTATTTTTAATAGAAACAGGGTTTTGCCATGTTGCCCAGGCTGGTCTCAAATTCCTGGGCTCAAGTGGTCCACCTGCCTCGGCCTCCCAAAATGCTGGGATTACAGACGAGAGCCACTGTGCCTGGCCCAAGCTGACACCTCTAGCTTGAGCTCTTTGTCGGGTACATTATGAGATTAAAAATAATAATCTTACTAAATCTGTTAAGAAGTTGGTCAAAAAAATCAAAATTATTGATTTGAAATAGAAAATACAGACTTCCATCTAATGTTTACAATGCCCTTTGACCTTAGAAATTATTAGGATGTAAGATACTAACAAATGAATAGGAATTAGGTACCATTTCTTAGTTACCATACATGGGAATGTTAACTCCTTGTTGATAGTGGTGCACGGCCAGTTTGACACCACGGGTTTAGACCGTGAGAGTGGGCATTGTCTGCAGGAAGTGTGGTCCCTGCGCTCTAATGTCCATCCAAGAACGAGATGGCATAATTTGATGGCCTGTCCTAGCCACCAAACAATTCCTTTCCTATAATCCCACATCCTTTCAGCAACATTAGGGATCAGCTTTGATTGGGAGATGGCAGCAGTGAACTTGTGCCCAGATTAAAATTTAAATTTGCATTCCAGTTCTGCCTTCTACTGGTCACATGATCTGGGTAAATCACCTTCTGTCTCAGCTTGCTCAGCTGAAAGATTTAATGTGGGGACTGAGATTCTACATGTGGTTACTTTCTAGGTAATTTCTAGTTCCTGGAACATAGTAAATGTTCAGGGAACAGTTAAATCTGAACCTGTAAAAGCTTGACAGCCTAGTCCTATGTGCTTGAAGGCAAGGTTTGCCCAGCCCTGAGGAGGATGGGAAGACCCTGGTATACTCCAGCAGAAGGGGAGGTGAACCTCGCAGCCTGGGGATGGGGACAAGTTAGGCCAAAGGGAGCTGTGAAGTGAACCTGAGACTGGACTGGCCCTACGAATAGCTGGAATGCAAATGAAAGATTTAGACATAGCCTGTCCCAGGATGAAATGTACAGTGGCCAGTAGGGGATAGAGAAAGCTAATTGATGAGAAGAACTCCTGCTCTAATCCTAAGAGACCCTTGGAGGATGGGGGTGGAGGAGTGAGGGTGCAGACTCCGACTTTGTTGGTTCCATGGCACCAATGGGGACAGCTGAGCTCACTCTGAGGACAGCTGACTGACAAAGTGTTCATAAAGTAGATCTCATTTCTGCAAGGTGAGTGTGGGTGGAGGAGCTTGGAAGGATGTCCTCTAAAATGTTAACTACTCTCTTTAGATGCTGGCATCTGGGGTATTTCTTTTGTTCCTTCTTTTTTGTTGTTTTGAGACAAGGTCTCACTCTGTCACCCAGGCTAAAGTGCAATGGTACAATCACAGCTCACTGTATCCTCGATCTCCTGGGCTCAAGCAATCCTCCCACCTCAGCCTCCCGAGTAGCAGGGACCACAGGTACATGCTACCATACCTGGCTAATTTTTATTTTCTTGTGGAGAGGGGGTCTGCCTATGTTGTCCAGGCTGGTCTTGAACTCCTGGGCTCAAGTGATCGTTCTACTTCAACCTCCCAAAGTGCTGGGATTATCTATATCTGCATGAACCACCATGCCCAGTCTATTCTCTTTCTCTCTGCTTATTTAAAACCCTATCTTTATTCAAATGGCATTCAATGTGCCTTTCTTCCTAGAAAAGAGATAATTACCCAGAAAAGTGATGAAGCTAAGGAGATGCTCTTCCACTTGGATTTGGAACAAACCCCTCCCCCTCGCAGGACCCACCTCACAGTACCTCCTGCCCCACCTCCTTCTCCAGCTGAGGATCCCACAGTCTCCTAAGATGTGAAACTTGTTTTGAAGTGAATTCTTACACAGAACTCCAGAAAACAGTTTCAGTTGTATTCTTGAGGTTTGTCTTAGAAGACTCTTGAAGATCTTTGTTCTTTCCTATTTTTCTTCATCACCTAGAACCACCACAGAGCATGGTTTACCCTTGCTAATATACTTAGCCATTTTTGGTTTTTCAATCCAAGTCTCTGATATGATATGCATATATTTTGATCTTTCATTTCTGTTATGCTATAGAACTGTTGCTGTAGTCAGTTGTATTCAACCTAATAAACAATTATCAGGCCTGGCTGTTTATTACTAAATCTGAAT
Organism: Rhinopithecus bieti; assembly: GCF_001698545.2. Lineage (NCBI taxonomy): Eukaryota > Metazoa > Chordata > Mammalia > Primates > Cercopithecidae > Rhinopithecus > Rhinopithecus bieti. Next base: position 682,293 of record NW_016804151.1, read on the forward strand.
CAGTGAAAAGTCTAGGCCTTTGAAGTCCAGAATTTAAAGATCTTAGGTCCTGGGAAGCCTGAGGTAGCTGGATTTTCAAAACACAACCTGAGACACTACAGTTGTGTGGTCCTGTATTTTGGAGCTGCATTCCCGTGCCATGTGCTGGGGCTACGGTGGTTGAGTTTCACGTTTATTGACAGTGTTTTTAAAGTTTGCTTCCGGGAGATTTGAAGTGATTTTCAAACTCTGTAACAGAAAACTCTACCCTGAAAAGCAGCCAAGTGTAGAGTGGTTCTGTTGGGAAGAAGTCTATTGCTTGAGTCCTCTCCATGCTCCTTGACAGGCCCCAGTGCACCTCTAAGGACTTCCAGGGCTCTTCAAAACTGTTTGATGGCATCAAAAATGTGATAATTCTGGCATACATATACATATAAAAAATATCCCCACGTGTCATCCTTTATTTCGTCTGCTTCTTCCTAGAGTCCTTGCAGGTGTTCTCTCTCCAGGCCTGCGCTTATACATGTGCTCTGACTCCCCTGTGAGAAAGGGAGTCAAAACTTCTGTACCCCATTGTGGAGTTCGGGTAATCACTCTGTGATCTCCCCCGACCCCATGCATTTAATAAAACCAACGTGCCTTCTTTAAAAACAAAAAGTGCTCCAGTTCTTCTACCCCCATAGTAGTGAACTGTGCCATTGGTGTGGAAGTCAGGTTTCTTACCTGTGGCCTTCAGCAGTGTGGGGCAGGGAAGGAGCCTGCACTGAGTGTCATTGCCAGCTGGATGCTGGACATACACATCTCCCTCTCCTCAGTCTGGTGAGGAAACTGGCCTGCACTGTCCAATAGGATGACCACCAGCCACTTGTGACTACTTCAATTTAAATTCATTAAAATAAAATAAAATAAATTCAGCTCTTCAGTCAATCTAGTCACATTTCAAGTGCTTAGTAGCTTTGTGCAGCCAGTGGCTACCCTGGCTGCACAACATACCCATGGGATGTTGCAGATATAGAATGTGACTGCCATTAAAGAGAGTTCTATGTGGCTGGGTGTGGTGGTTCACCCCTGTAATCCCAGCACTCTGGGAGGCAGAGGTGGGTGGATCACCTGAGGTCAGGAGTTTGAGACCAGGCTGGCCAACATGGTGAAACCCTGTCTCCACTAAAAATACAAAAATTAGCTGGGTGTGGTGGTGTACGCTTGTAATCCTAGCTACTTGGGAGGCTGAGGCAGGAGAATCACTTGAACTCGGGAGGTGGAGGTTGTGGTGAACTGAGATTGCATCCTGTGCTTCAGCCTAGGCAACAGGGTGAGACTGTCTCAAAAAAAAAAAAAAAAAAAAAAA
>NW_016804151.1:684131-686765 GCF_001698545.2 Rhinopithecus bieti
AAAAAAAAAAAAAAAAAAAAAAAAGTTCTATTAAACAGTGATGGGGCAGAGGTTAAACATGTCCGAGGACACACAGCCAGTTAGCAATATATTCAAAGAGAGGTCAGGCTGGGAAAGACTAATTCTTGTGCTTTATTTCCATTTGGTTTCTGAACACATTCTAGGATGTTCTCTCTGTTCATTTGTTCGAATATTGAGTACCTACTATGTGAGCACGGCACTGTTCTAGGGATATATCACTGTACAAAACAATCCCTACCCCATGGAGTTTATATTCTAATGGGGAAAGACTAACAAAAAAACATATACAATATAAGGCCAGGTGCAGTGGCTCACATCTCTAGTCCCAGCACTTTGGGAGGTCAAGGTGGGCAGATCGCTTCAGCTCAGGAGTTTGAGACCAGCCTGGACAATGTAGCAACCTCATATCTATAAAAACATACAAAAATAATTTAGCTGGGCATGGTGGTGGGCTCCTGTAGTCCCAGCTACTTGGGAGACTGAAGTGCAAGGATCACTTGAGCCTGGGAGGTGGAGGTTGCAATAAGCTGAGATTATGCCACTGCACTTCAGCCTGGGTAACAGAGTGAGACCGTCTCTCAAAAACAAGACAAATACACAATGAAGAAATAGTGAATTATACATCAGGAGGTGATAAGTATAATGGAAAAGATGTGTTAAAGCAGTGAAACAGGGTAAGGGAGATTAGAAGTGCAGGTTGGTTGTAGTGTTAAACAGTGTGGTCTGGGTAGGTGTATGAGTCCATTGTAACGCCACTGATAAAGGCATACCCGAGAGTAGGAAGAATAAGAGGTTTAATTGGACTTACAGGCCTCCCCTCAGAATCATGGTGGAGGGCAAAAGGCACCTCTTACATGGTGGCAAGAGAAAATGAGGAAGATGCAAAAGCAGAAACCCCTAATAAAACCATCAGATCCTGAGACACTTATTCACTGCTCGAGAACAGTGTAAAGGGAAACTGTCCCCATGATTCAGATTATCTCTCACCAGGTTCCTCCCACAGTATGTAGGAATTAAGGGAATATAATTTAAGTTGAGATTTGGGTGACGACACAGTATCGTTCTGTCTCTGGCCCCTCAAAATCTAATGTCCTCACATTTCACACTAATAATGCCTTCCCAGCAGTCCTCCAAAGTCTTAACTCATTTCAGCATTAACCCAAAAGTCCATGGTCCAAAGTCTCATCTGAGACAAGGCAAGTCCCTTCCACCTATGAGCCTGTAAAATCAAAACAAGCTAGTTACTTCCTGGATACAGGAGGGTACAGGTATTTGGTAAATATATATGCATATCATATCAGAGACTTGGATTGAAAAACCAAAAATGGCCATTCAAAATAAGAGAAACTGGCCAAAACAAAGGGGTTATAGGGTCCATGCGAGCCTGAAATCCAGCAGGGTTGTCAAATTTTAAAGCTCCAAAATGTTCTCCTTTGACTCCTGGTCTGTAGGGCCTCTTTAGGAAGGTGGCATTTGAACAAAGACTTGAAGCCAGTGATGAAGTTAGGTGTGTGGACATTTGGGACAGAGGGAAGAGCTAGTGCAAAGGTTCAAAGGTAGAAGTGTGCCTGGTGCATTCAAGGAGAGCAAGGAAGCTTGAGTAGAGTGGATCAGGGATATGAGAGAGAGGTGGGTAAAGGATAACTCCAAGATTTTTGGCCCAAGCAACTAGAGTGATGGAATTTCCTCAGCCACAAGAAGAGCAGATTTACCTGGGTGCAATGGTTCATGCTTGTGGAGGCTGAGGCAGGAGGATTGCTTGAGGCCAGGAGTTTGAGACCAGCCTCGTCAACATAGGGAGACCCTGTCTCTACAAAAAAAAAAAAGGCCAAGCACAGTGGCTCAAACCTGCGGTCCCACCTACTTGGGAGGCTCAAGCTGCTTCTTGCTTGAGCCCAGGAGTTTGAGGATACAGTGAGCTATAATTTGCCACTGCCCTCCAGCCTGGGTGATAGAGTGAGACTATGTCTCAAAAAAAAAATAAAAATAAAATAATAAAACCAGCAGATTTGATGTCTCTGATGAGGAAAGAGGAGAAGGTCAGTTGTTCAATATGTGCTAGTTTGACATGCCTAACAGACATCTAAATGGAGATGCCAAGGGGGCAGGTGATATGTGAATCTGGAGTTCAGGAGTCATCACTAGGCTGGAGATATAAACATGAGGTTCGTTAGCATATGTGAGTTGGAATTTAAAGCCCTGATATTAGATGAAATGCCCAAAGGAATGAGTAGATAAGAAGAGACCCTAAACTGAGCCCTGGGAAGCTTCAATCTTGAGAGGGAGCTAACCTGTAATCCCAGCACTTTGGGAGGCTGAGGTGGGTAGACTGCCTGAGGTCAGGAGTTCAAGACTAGCCTGACCAACATGGTGAAACCCCCATCTCTACTAAAAATACAAAAATTAGCTGGGCAAGGTGGCAGGTGCCTGTAATCCCAGCTACTCGGGAAGCTGAGGCAGGAGAATCGGTTGAACCTGGGAGGCAGAGGTTGCAGTGGGTCGAGATCACACCATTGCACTCCAGCCTAGGCAACAAGAGCAAGACTTAATATCAAAAAAAAAAAAAAAAAAAAAAAAAAAAAAAAAAAAAAAAAAAAAAAAAGGTGGGAAAAA
>NW_016804151.1:688964-738915 GCF_001698545.2 Rhinopithecus bieti
AGAAAAGTTTTCTTCCTTTTCTTTCCTCTTCCTGTTTCTTCTTCCTCCACCCTCTTCTTCCCTCCCAAAGCCTGATTCAGTAGGTTATGGAGAGAAAGAACAGGAGCCATGGGAAGGGCTGTGCAAACAGGATTGGCTCATCTCAGTGTCTTTCCACCTTCCACTTTTCATTCAAACACCTGGCAGGTAGAGGTGCTTAGTAGGATCAATGAGCTCATGCATTCTGATTTCTGGACTTTTCAGTTTTTAAGAGTCTGCTGTCAGTGGGGGAGAGTGGTTGACACCCAGATGTTCTGGGCTGAATGGTGTCCCCACCCCAAATTCATATCTGAAAGTCCTAATCCTAACACTTTATTTTTAACTTTTAGTTTTTTTTAGACAGGGACTTGCTCTGTTGCTCAGGCTGGAGTGTGGTGACATGATCTCTGCTCACTGCAGGCTTCGCCTCCCAGGTTCAAGCAATTCTCCTGCCTCAGCCTCTCAAGTAGCTGGGATTACAGGTGTGCACTACCACACTTGGCTAATTTTTATATTTTTAGTAGAGACAGGGTTTCACTATGTTGCCAGGCTGCTCTTGAACCCCTAACCTCAAGTGATCCTCCCGCCTTGGCCCCCCAAAATGCTGGGACTACAGGAATGAGCCACAGTACATGGCCCTAATCCTAATACTTTAGAATGTAGCTGTCTTTGGAGATAGGGCCTTCAAAGAGGTGATTAAGCTAAGCTTAGGTCATTAGGGTGAAAAGAGATTGTACATGTACAGAGGGAAGATAATGTGAAGATGTAGAGAACAGCCAGTCATCTATAAGCCAAGGAGAGAGGCCTCGGAAGAAACCAACCCTGCTGACAACTTGATCTTTGACTTCCAGCCTCCAAAATTGTGAGAAAATTAATTTCTGTTGTTTAAGCTATGAAAGGAAAGTAAATCTTGGGGTCCCAAAATCACTAAGCTAAAGTGAAAAGTCAAGCTGAAAACTACTTAGGGTAAACCTGCCTCCCATTCTATTCAAAGTCACCCCTCTGCTCACTGAGATAAATGCATATCTGATTGTCTCTTTTGGAGAGGCTAATCAGAAACTCAGAAAAATGCAACTGTTTGTCTCTCACCTACCCGTGACCTGGAAGCCCCCTCCCTACTTGAGTTGCCCCACCTTTTGGACAGAACCAATGTACATCTTATATTGATTGGTGTCTCATGTCTCCCTAAAATGTATAAAACCAAGCTGTGCCCCAACCACCTTGGCTACATGTCATCAGGATCTCTCCTGAGGCTCTGTCATGGTGCCCTCAACCTTGGCAAAATAAACTTTCTAAATTAACTGAGACTTGTCTCAGCTATTCAGGGTTCACAAAGCCACCCTGTTGGTGGTATTTGTTATGGGGGTTCAAGTATACTAATACACCAGTGGAGAGGCATTTTGAGATCTCATCATCTCCCTCCTTATTCATGGCATGTGTAACCTTAATGAGAATAAACTCCCAGGGGAAAAGAAAAGCCAGGCCTGGTGCGGTGGCTCATGCCTGTAATCCCAGCACTTTGGGATGCTGAGACAAACAGATTACTTGAGGTCAGGAGTTTGAGACCAGCCCGGTCAACAAGGTGAAACCCCTGTCTCTACCAAAACTACAAAGATTCGTTAGGCATGGTGGCACATGCCTGTAATCCCAGCTACATGGGAGGCTGAGGCAGGAGAATCAACTGGATCCCGGAGGTGGAGGTTGCAGTGAGCCGAGATAGCACCACGGCACTCCAGCCTGGGTGACAGAGTGAGACTCCTCAAAAAAAAAAAAAAAAAAAGCTGCCTCATAGGTCTGGCCATTGGAACTCAGAGGACACCAAATCTGGAACTGGATACAGAGATGTGGATGCCAGCAGCAAAGCTGGAATCTGTCTGATGGCTAAAATCAGGTGTGAGACACTCTGCCTGGGTCCTTCCCCCTGAGTGCCAGTGTGCCCTCACCCTCACTTGTCTCAAGCATAGATGCCACCTCAAAGATGTGGGGAGACGAAAAGCCTGAACTGGTTGACAACACCCTGATGTGGTGGAATCCAAGCTGAACTGGCAAATGAAGTGTTCTACCATTAGGTACGATGGCAACTGAAGAGGGAAATTAAGTTTGTCATTAAAACATAATGCAGCCAGGTATGGTGGCTCATGCCTGTAATCCCAGCACTTTGGAGGCCGAGGTGGGAGGATTACTTCAGGCCAGGAGTTTGAGACAAGCTGGGCAACATAGTGCAATCCTGTCTCTACAAAAAAATTTAGAAAATAATATTGCTATAAGGGCTGGGAGGATAATGGACTTATTACTGGGTGTAGAGTTTCAGTTCTACAAAATGAAAAATGTTCTGGAGATGGATGGTTGTGATAGTTGCCCGATAATATGAATGTGTTTAACACCACTGAGCTGTGCCCTTATAAATGGCTGGGATGGTACATTTTGTTATATTTTACTGCAGTTTTAAGAGTTGGAAGAACAAAACAATGCTATAAGATTTCTCCACCTGAGGTTGTGGCTTATAAAATTCATGCTCATGATGACTGATAAAAACTGAAGTGGAAGGGCCAGGTGTGGTGGCTCACACCTGTAATCCCAGCACTTTGGGAGGCAGAGGCGGGCGGATCACGAGGTCAGGAGATCAAGACCATCCCGGCTAATACGGTGAAACCTCATCTCTACTAATAAATACAAAAAAAAAAAAAAAAATTAGCCAGGCCTGGTGGCGGGTACCTGTAGTCCCAGCTACGTGGGAGGCTGAGGCAGGAGAATGGCGTGAACCTGGGAGGCGGAGTTGCAGTGAGCTGAGATTGCGCCACTGCACTCCAGCCTGGGCAACAGGGCGAGACTCCGTCTCAAAACAACAACAACAACAAACCAAACTGAAGCGGAGTTAGGGTGAATAGAGGGTGGGTTCAGGGGAGAGATGGAAAGATTGCTCAGGTAGTACCGAGAGCACCAGGAGATGCAGGTGGGAAGGTATGGATGCTGCTATTTGCTTGGCGTCATCCTGCGCAACACCTCAAAACCAGGCACAAGCCTCTCAGTTACACACACACACATCCTGCAATCACATCCCCCAACCTGAAGGAATTACTTGATGGTTGGAATCTGTACCCTTCTCTTAAGCAAAGATTCCCACAAAGTTCAAGGCAGAGAATGTTGGGTAAGAAAATTTTATTTCACAATGCAAAGGGTTATGTGAGACCCAACTGTATTCTATCTGAAGCATTAGAAGCCAATTGTAGTAAATGCATCTTACTTATGTTCGACGCTGGCCAGAAGAGCTATTCTGCTTCCTTTGGAAGTTATGCTTTTCATTGTGGCTTGTAACCATGTAACATGCAAGAGCAATGGTTTTCAGGAAGAAACTACTATACCTTATAGCTTTTGCCCCAAATCACAAGAAAACTTGAACTATGTCATTAAACATCCCATAAATGCTGACAGAAGAAAAGGATAGTTATTATCATATGAAATTGTCTATGCCCTCAGACTACAATTCCTGCATAGTCAGATGGTGACCATGTTCATCCTTCTGGATTAATGAAAACCTGGAAAGCAGTCAAAGCTGCCTGGGCCCTGGCTGGCTGGCTCTCCCTTCAGCCTGCTCCCCCCAGGAGCCCTGAGCATCTCCTTCTGCCATTGCTGGCACAGCTTGAAGGCTTTTCACATCTTGGAGAGCTTGATGTCATAAGTGACCATGTTCAAGTTGTCCCAGGCAAAGAGTTTCTTCTCCAGGGGATTGTAGTCAATCATGCTGCTGTACTTGTAGCGGTTTTTGAATGGGATGGTCAGGGTCTTGCTGATACCTGTGCCTGTGTCATAAGCAAAGTTGACGGTAGCATCTGCTGAGGAGTAGCTGCTAACGGTGTACAAGGTGCCACAGATGATGAAGGCATTGGCGACTGACTGCTTACGGATGTTCGTCTCCCAGGTTTGTTCAAGTTCCAGATTCTCTGGGTTCAGTTTGGAGAGGACAATGGCACCTTTGGCCTCTTCGGTACTGTAAATGACCCAGAGGCCTGATTCATCCACAGCCAAGTCAATGTCTGTGTAGCCACCCCAAGAATACGGGAACTGACCGTGGTAGCCAGCTCCAGGGATTTCCTTCTCAGCCTTCACTGTCTCAGTATTCAGTTCATATCTTATGACAGTTCTGGACTCAGCGCCCTGGAAATAGAGGCTCCCCGAGTACACCACAGCACCGGTGCTTTCCAGTGGCCTGGGCAGTATGTGAACCTTAGAAGGGTAGCCCTGCATAAACTGGATGATGAGGTCATACTCAAAAACCTGGCGGACATCTGTGCCAACTGTGTCGATTCTCCATGTGGTCTCCTGGGTGTAGGGGTAGGTGGGCTTGGGGTCTCGCATCCACACACCATACTTGCCAGTAATTGTTTCTGCTGTTCTCAGCGTGAGAGGCTCTCCTACCCAAACTAGTTCTCCACATCCTGGTGAATTCAGAAAAGAAAACGAAGCACCACTTAATCCATAATCTTTCCAAACACAGACAGTGATCATGCGGAAGCTTGGCAGAGCCATAGATGTGAAAGCCCTAGAGACAAATCGTCTGGGTTTAAAGCCAGGCTCTGCCACCCACTGGCTGTGTGACTTTCAGTAAGTTACTTAGCTCTTTACACCTCAGTTATTGCATTTGTAAAAGGGGATACTAATAGTGTTTTGGGTAGTAGGGCTGTTGTAAATGTTAAATGTAATTATGTATGTTAAGTGCTTGGTAGAGAGTAAATATGTGGTAAATGCTACGTGATCAATCTGTGTTTCATGTTATTGACAATTATTGCTACCACTGAGGGACATGCATGGGAGTGGGAGCTATAAATATTTAAAGTACAATTCACTCAGTATCAGTTGTAAGGATGAAAGTTGCACGGAGGGCTTCAACTGCATTTGTAATATTCTACTTAAGCTGAGCAGGGACTCATGGGTGTTCATTGTATTACTTACTGTGACTTTCATGCCTGGTTTGTTTCATTACTATAAGATAGGAGAGAGAAAAATCAACTCATAAGAATAATCTCCATACAACAAAGTTTTTCGAGCCCGATCTGATGAGTCACATATTTCATACATCATTTTAATATAATAAACATGAAAATAATTATTTTTTGAGATGGGGTCTTGCACTGTTACCAAGGCTAGAGTGCAGTGGTGCAATCACAGTGCACTGCAGCCTCGACCTCCTAGGTTCAAGCAGTCCTTCCATCTCAGCCTCCTGAGTTGCTGGGACTACAGGTGCCTGCTACCACTCCTGGCTAATTTGGTTTAGAAAATAATTTTTTAAATGTAGTGAAGAGACAGTTGAAAATTTAGAGTTACCAGAATCACAACAGATGTCTGTACTTTTTTTTTTTTTTGAGACGGAGTCTCACTCTGTCACCCAGGCTGGAGGGCAGTGGTGTGATCTTGGCTCACTGCAACCTCTGCCTCCTGGGTTCAAGCAATTCTCCGGCCTCAGCCTCCCAAGTAGCTGGGATTACAGGTGCGTGCCACCATGCCTGGCTAATTTGTGTATTTTCAGTAGAGACGGTGTTTCACCATGTTGGCCAGGCTGGTCTTGAACTCCTGACTTCAAGTGATCCGCCAGCCTTAGCCTCCCAAAGCACTGGGATAACAGGAGTGAGCCACTGCGCCTGGCCCAGATTTCTCTACTTTTAATGGGCACCTTCGGTTTCCTCATAGAAGGTAGAAACACTGCTGCTCATATGTTAGAGAACTGTGTTTTAGATATTTTATAACCACTACTTGCATGCATGCCCTTCAGTGCCAGTAATCATTGTCAATAACATGGATAGTCAAAGTTTCTGGAAATCACAGTATTAGTCATAAAGTTGGACTTTCAGTGAACACTTTGAAGAGAGCCAAACTGTACTTTTCCTAAGTGGCCAAAGTTCAGAAAACATACTGTTAGTAACAGATTGTGGCTGAGATGGTGCTTGGTGTACACCTGTCCCTAAAATAAAGATATGAAGGCGGCGCTACTGAAAAATGTAACTTCTCAAGTATACTTAATTCTACATGACAATCAAGGGGATGAAATCAACACATCTCTCATCTTGCCCTGTGCAGCCCCGCCCAGCCTCCCAAGTGTGGGTGATTGGATAGAGGGCTTTGTTAGGGAAAGACTGGCTCCTGCAGACCTGCTCTGACAAGGGAACAGAGAGAGAGAGAGAGAGAGAGAGTTCTGTTCTTCTTCTCCTCCCCTCCCTCTGCTCCCAGGGAAGTTAGTTTCCCCTTTGGGTGGGCATTTACCCTATACTGATTCTCTGAAACACAGCACTAGACATGAATAAAGACCACGTGGGCACAAAAGGGAAGAAACCTAACTTCATACCGTTGTCTCCCTCTCTACTCCTGAGATGGCCAGATGGGCTCTCCTTCAAAATTCGGGAAGCAGGAACTTCAGTTAGCTCGGACTTCAGTTCCTGGAAGGCCAAAGTGTCCAAATTCCATGTAGAAACTGCATTAAAAGAAAGAGACAAAATTTTACTGTAAGAAAAAAATGGCCCAAGGATTGACTATGTTGAGGATGACATTTAAATAGGCTGCCGGCTGGGCGTGGTGGCTCATGCCTATAATCCCAGCACTTTGGGAGGCTGAGGCAGGCAGATCACCAGAGGTCAGGAGTTCGAGACCAGCCTGGCCAACATGGTGAAACCCTGTCTTTGCTAAAAATACCAAAAAACCAGCTGGGTGTGGGGGCAGGCTCCTGTAATCCCAGCTACTTGGGAGGCTGAGGCAGGATAATTGCTTGAACCCAGGAGGCGGAAGTTGCAGTGAGCCGAGACTGCACTATTGCATTTCAGCTTGGGCAACAAGAATGAAACTCTATCTCAAAACTAACTAAATAAATAAGTAGGCTCCCAAAGCTATGGTGTTTGAGATTTGATTTTAAATAAGGACTGGGGATGGGGTGGGGGTCAGAGAAGGGAAGATAAAAAGTGTTTGGACTGTGCTGATAACAGTTGGGCCTGAGTGATGGCTACATTGGAGTTCATTGTAGTCTCTCTACTTTTGTGAATGTTTGAACAATCCCATAATTTAAAACCTCATAAATAATAAATTGCATAGCAATGTGCCTGCCTTACAGTTTATTCAAAATCAAATAAGATTTTAATTAATTTCCACTAGAAGGGCTGATTTGTGAATAGGTGAGCTGTAATTTCAGGAATGTGGAGACAGTCCTCAGCATCTTCTTAGATGTCTCAATTTCAACAATTAAAATTCACGAAAATTAGCTGGGCATGGTGGTAAGCATCTGCAGTCCTAGGTACTTGGGAGGCAGATGTGGGAGGATTGCTTGAGCCCAGGAGTTCAAGGCTGCAGTGATCTATGATCCTGCCACTGCACTTCAGTCTGGGTAACAGAGCAAGGCCCGGTCTCAAAAAAAAAAAAAAAAAAAAAAAAAGAGGCCAGGCACAGTGACTCAAGCCTGAAATCCCAGCACTTTGGGAGGCCAAGGCGGGAGGATCACTTGAGGCCAGGAGTTCACGACTAGCCTGGCCAACATCGTGAAATTCCATCTCTACTAAAAATACAAGAATTAGTCGGGTGTGGTGACACATGCCTGTAGTTCCAGATGCTCAGGAGGCTGAGGATCATTGAACCCAGGAGGCAGAGGTTGCAGAGAGCTGGGATTGTGCAACTATACTCCAGCCTGGGCAACAGAGCAAGACTCTGTCTCAAGAACAACAACAACAACAACAAAGAATTTAATTGTGGCTCATGTCTGTAATCCCAGCACTTTGGGAGGCCAAGACAGGAGGAGCACTTGAGCCCAGCTGTTCAAGACCAGCTTGGGCAACATAGGGAGGCTCCTTCTCTTAAAAAAAAAAAAAAGATAAAAATGTACTGCTTGACTTAAGGTTTTTTCCCTTGTTATATGTAAATATTCTTGTAAGAAGTACCATATTAAGCTTTATTCTTTCAGTAGAAATTTTCTGCCTGATTCCTTTCTGAGACCAGTTTTGCATAACGGAGAGGCAGTGTGCGCACAGTTCCTACAGGAGTTTGGGGTGGGGGCGGTGCGCCATACAGAAGGGAAGCGGGTGGGCAGCACTGGCTAGACAGTAAGTGATCACAGTGTGCTACATGTCTCTACTCTTGCTTAGGATTATCATCTTACAGCAGTTCTTGAATACAAGGATGAGGCAATAGCCACAAGGAACAGGCTTGGCTGTTTTAAAATGCAGTTAGGCCAGGCATGGTGGCTCACACCTGTAATCCCAGCACTTTGGGAAGCCAAGGTAGACAGATCACTGGAGCCCAGGAGTTCAAGACAAACCTGGGTAACATGGTGAAACCCCATCTCTACAAAAAATACAAAAAGTTAGCCAGGTGTGGTGATGTGTACCTGCAGTCCCAGCTACTTGGGAGGCTGAGGTGGGAGGATCACTTGAGCCCGGGAGGTCGAGGCTGTGGTGAGCAGTGACCGTACCACTGCACTCCAGCCCTGGCATAAGTGAGACCCTGTCCTCCCCTCCAACCTCCCAAAAAACCCATCACATGCACACAAAAACAAATAAAATGCAGATTTGATAAGTATTCAGGTATGGCAAGGCCAACAGCCTAGGAGGCAATTGTCACTGAAAAGCAAGTTAAAGCCAAATTATAGAGACAGTAAAAAGATCAGCAGTTTTGGGGTGAGGAAGGGATGATGAGGTGAGGCACAGAGGACTTTCAGGGCAATGAATACTGTGTATGATGCTATAATGGTGGACACATGGCACTATGCATTTGTCCAAACCCATAGAAAGCGCAACACCAAAAATGAAGCCTAATTTAAACTGTGGACCTGGGGTGATGTGATGCAGGTTCATCAGCTGTAACAACTGCTCTGGTGGGAGACGATAATAATCGCGGAGGCTGTGCATGTGTGGGGGCCAGTAGTATCTGGGAACTCTCTGTACTTTTCTCTCGATTTTGCTGTGAACGTAAAACTGCTCTTAAAAAAAAATAATTTTTACAGGTTGTTGTACTCACAGATCCCAAGAGGAAGGGGGCCACACTAAGCCCAGGAGGCCACCTGGGGAAGCACCAGGGTTGCTCCAGAGGAAGAGGGTGCCAGGGGAAAGTGTGGGAAAGAGCCTTTATTCTTTCTATGGGAAGAAAAGGGCAGGCAGGTAAGCAGGTTTAGGATTGGGGAGTTTGAATAATTTCAGCAGGCTCTGGGGTCATAGGCGTTTTCTCTAATTGTCCGGTACCAGGCCCTGGGGTGATTAGGTCGGGGGACAGTGGCCTTGAGTTTGAGCCAGATGGAGGTGGTCACAGGGTGTAGGCTGTGGACTGGTTGGTTTGCATATGAAAGCTGTGCTGCCACGCGAGTCCTTTGCTATCTGTAGGAACTGGAGGGGCAGTCCCTCCAGTGTTTGCAAGGCCCAGACAGCAAAGCATCAGAATAAAAAGACACGCTTAATACACTGGGCTTTTCTCTTGCTGAACCTCTGAGTCACTTCTCTGCCTTTTGAGCAACTTGTTCCCCGCTCAGTATTCTCCGGTGTTCAGGACAGTGGGAGGAAAGTCAGCGCATCACCTGAGGCCGGGGCGCCTACACAGCTGAGGGTCAGGAAGACATGTTCTGCCTTTGATCATTTGTTTGCTCAACTCTCCTAAATTTAGATTTCAGGCAGAGAGGATCACCACAGCAGTCTTAGTCCTCTGGTTGTACCACATTTCATCAAAGCCACACATTATTTTACATTTTCACATCTCCGGAATCAGAGTACCTTGTTTGAGTTGCTGGGGTTCGGCTTCAACAAATTATAGTACTGGAAAAAAATTCTCCCTGGAAGGAGCTGAAGAAAACATTCAGCTAGCCCTCAGGTACGGGCTGGGCCAGACAGCCCTGCTGCCCACGGTGAGCCAGCTTCTCTCCTCTACCCTTCTCTCCTCTCCACCCCGCCTCTGTGGCTGCAGTTGTTCAACGAGCCTCCCTAAAAGTGTTAATGCCCTGGAGGTGGGTGGGTCCTCCATCCCTGGGATATCCCTCAGTCTAGAGTGCACCATGTGAGTAGTTAAAACCCATAAGCTGGCCAGGCACAGTGGCTCATGCCTGTAAACCCAGCACTTTGGGAGACCGAGGTGGCGGGATTGCATGAGGCCAAGAGTTTGGGACCAGGCTGGGCAACATAGTGAGACCCCATCTCTACAAAAAATTAAAAAGTTAACTGGGTGTGGTGGTGCAGCCTGTGGTCTCAGCTACTTAGGAGGCTGAGGCAGGAGGATGGCTCTTGAGTCCAAGAGGGCAAGGCTGCAGTGAGCTATGATCAGGCCACTGCACTCCAGACTGGGTGACAGAGTGAGACCCTGTCTTAAAAAAAAAAAAAAAAAAAAAAAAAAGAAAGTCTCACAAGCCAGAATGTATAGGCAACTGAGGACATCCTCAATGTGCATTCCAAACTCCAGGGGCAAATGGGAGTAGCCCCAGGGACATGGCAGGCTTTCATTATCCCTAGCCTCAAATCCACAGAGCTATTTATCCATCCTTTCAGTCACATTGCTGGAGCGCCTATTGAGTAGAAGGCTGTGCTAGGTGCTCAAGATAAAAGGTGTGTAAGACACAAGTTTGTCTAATAGGCTAGTCTATGTTAAACACACACACACACACACACAGTTGGTCCATGCCCTTAAGGAAATCATAATCTGGCAAAGTCCTCATAGCCGAGAAGGAAAATGGGTTTATTCTGGGCTGCTGCAGAAACCAGAGTCTCTTGGACAATCCCAATGGCTCCTGAAGAGTCCTGGAAAGTTTGTTTCGTTCCCTGCCTCTCCTTCTCCCTATCTGAGGTTCTGCGGGGGTGAGGAAACCCCTTTGTTCTTCATTCTAAAGGTTGCATTGGCCTAGGAGGGTATCCAGGGCAGGGACTGATTCACTAGGTCAAATGGAGGTTCCTTAAACCAACCTGAGACCAGTACCAGCTGCTTCCCTTCTCCCCCTGTGCAGGCACCACACACCTCTGGCAGGGACTTGGTGCTGCCCATGGGGGAGAGGGACAGGATGCCTGAGGTTCCCTGTTCTTCTGTGCTGCCAGGGAGAGGTAAGAGAGAGTGACCCCCTTCCTGTACATAGGGTGGCAGAACCATCTGTAGCCTCCCTCTGTGCTGCTGCCTCGCCCATTGCCACGCCTTCTCTCTTAGGCCCAAAACACACACCCAGGCTGTTAGGAGCAGCCCACTGCTGCCTGGCCTCCCCAGCCTCCTGCAATGTGCAGAGGCTTATACGATGTGGCAAACTCTTGCCGGGACAATTTTTCAAAATCAGGGCATTAAGCATGTTCCTTGAATTGAGCTGGTTTCCTTTCATCTGTACCTTTTCTTGGATCACTGCAGACTCTGCCTCAGGACAATTCAAATTTCATTGTCTCAACTCTCAGAATATAAGAGTTGCTGGGCGTGGTGGCGTACGCCTGTAATTCCAGCACTTTGGGAGGCTGAGGTGGGTGGATCATGAGGTCAGGAGTTCGAGACCAGCCTGACCAACATGCTGAAACCCCATCTCTACTAAAAATACAAAAATTCGCCGGGCATGGTGGTGCATGCCTGTAATTCCAGCAACTAGGGAGTCTAAGGCAGGAAAATCATTTGAACCTGGGAGGCGAAGGTAGCAGTGAGCTGAGATCGTGCCATTGGACTCCAGCCTGGGTGACAGAGAGAGACTGCAGACAGCACCTGATAAAGTTTAACTATCGCTACTACTTATTAAGTGTCTCTTATGAGCCAGTACTGTGCTGGGTGCTTGCTACTCACTACTTTCAAATAATGGTCCTGAAAATGAACGTTAATATCCCCTTTTGCAAATGAGGAAACTGAGGTTCAGATAGGTTAAGTAACATGCCCAAGGTCACACAGCTAAGTGGTGTGGCTGGGACTTGAACCCATGTCTTCCAAGGCCATGGCAGCTGTGAACTCTTCTATCCTGTGCTGAGGAGGTGTGTCAGTTATAAACGTATTGCCTCTCAGAGCTGAGTGCACCCTTCCACGCATCCTGTCTGAAGAACAAGAGCGTTAAAGTGAGCACGATATTGAAATATCTCAGTAGAGGGCGCTGGAGGGACATCGTGGGAGGAAGAAGGTCTGCAGTTTTCCTGTCCTGCGTCCATAGGCGGTGTGACTGTGAGAACATTTGGTGGAGTCCTGCCCCAGCCACGGACCCAGAGCGAAGTTCTTCTGTGACCTCACAGCCACAGCCTGGCCATAACCTTTCCACAGCCCTCCCAGCAAGGAACCCAGAGTCCCTGCACAGGGACCTCAGTGCTCGGGAGGCCTCCTGCCTGTGCCTGCCCTGATTCCCACCATGCCCATGCCACGCGTTGCAGGTTGCCCTCCTCACCTGCACTGGGAGGTGGCCTATTGCAGCTGCAGACCAGATGAGGCCTGCGGACATCAGCCACCTTCTCTCCTAGCTGATGTGCTGAACCTCACCTTCCCCTTCCAAGCTTGTCTGGCACCCTCCCTCAGCCCTAGGTGCCTATGGAGTTCACTTCTATCTACAGTTGTTCTTTCATCACTGTCAGTAATCCTTTAAAGTAAACTTCCCCAGCTTAACCCACTGTGTGATTTCTTTTTTTTTTTTTTTTTGTTTTGATAAGGAGTCTCGCTCTGTCACCCAGGCTGGAGTGCAGTGGCCGGATCTCAGCTCACTGCAAGCTCCGCCTCCTGGGTTTACGCCATTCTCCTGCCTCAGCCTCCCGAGTAGCTGGGACTACAGGCGCCCGCCACCTCGCCCGGCTAGTTTTTTGTATTTTTTAGTAGAGACGGGGTTTCACCATGTTAGCCAGGATGGTCTCAATCTCCTGACCTCGTGATCCGCCCGTCTCGGCCTCCGAAAGTGCTGGACTGGACCCAGATTTCTCCTGGAGGCTTTAGAAGAGCCTCAAAATGCTGCTCACCACTTTGTGCGGTGACCCACTCCTGGGGCTGCGCTCAGGTCCCAGTGGGTTGCCCTATAAACTCTCAGCTCCTGGACTGTGCACTCAATCCTCTTATCAGTTCTTCCACCCTCACTGGCAAAGAAGAGGCAGCAAAGGTGCCTGACTGGTGCTGGGTTCCCCGCCGGCTCCCACCATGGCCCTTACGGGCTCTGAGCAAGCAGCCATTCAGTTCGTGCCTTGCAGGAGCCACTCCTTATGTGCATTAGCTGGAATAAACATGAACTGCAATAAAACATAATGTCAGGGCATGGCTTCCAGGATGACTGCAAGGCCAGTTCCCAGTTGGCAGGGGGGATGGTTAAATTATGAGCCTGCTGGCTTCTTCTAGGTCATATCAGCCAGGAGCATCTGGCAATGGTCAGCCTCCAGGAATAGAGCCATCTGGCATGCGGATGGAAGCCCAGAATAGAGGATGCAAGACCCAAAGGCAGAGAAGCAATCTCGTAAAGGGGCCTGGACCTAAGCCAGAAGTCGTAGCTCCTAGTTCAGCTCTTCCACGTCCTAGCTGTGTGACTTTGGATAAATGACTCCACCTCTCTGAGTCCCAGTATTCTGTGCTGAGTTGTTTAGATGATTACATAAGTAAATATAAATGAAATGGCCCTCAATAAAGATGTGTCAACACTAAAATTTCTCTGGAATGTTTTAAAATCACTAACATTTCATTGTGAATGTGGAGGAAAACCAAAAGGAGATTGTGAAAATATTAAGGACTGGACTGTGTCAGATAGTTAGCATTTTTAGGGTTTTTATTTTTTAGGTGTGTGTGTGTGTGTGTGTGTGTGTGTTTTGAGACAGAGTCTCACTCTGTCACCCAGGCTGGAGTACAGTGGCATGATCTCAGCTCATTGCAACCTCTGCCTCCTGGGTTTAAGCAATTCTTCTGCCTCAGCCTCCCGAGTAGCTGGGACTACAGGTGTCTGCCACCATGCCTGGTTAATTTTTGTATTTTTGGTAGAGACACAGTTTTACCATATTGGCCAGGCTGGTCTCAAACTCCTGACCTCGTGATCCACCTGCCTCAGCCTCCCAAAGTGCTGGGAATACAGGCGTGAGCCACTGCTCCCAGCTGTTTTTTTCTTTTTCTAGGTTTTTAAAAATGTTAAATTCAGTCCTGTGGTTTAAAGGTTCATGTCTATTACAAAATTCTGGAAATGTTCTGCGTTCTCTGCCCTCACTTCTTTATAGACTTGCATTTTAGAGACCTCAATTTGGACACAAAATTTATTAACTCATTTGTCTATAGACATAGGCATTGTAATAATTTTCACAGATATTTTCTATCACTGAAAAGTTTAGTCCATATTACATAAATGAAAGGAATGAAATAAAACAAGCTATGCCTACATGTCTACAGGTTGTCAGAAACATCTTAGGAAAGTGAAGACTAGCTAATAGACTATTGTCCTGAGTACTGCTCTAACTTGTACTGTCTCTAGAATCAACGCATGTTATTAAAATGTTATGCACATGTTGACATATTGATTATTGAATGATGCTTTAAAACAATAGTGGAACTCTGGCCGGGTACAGTGGCTCATGCCTGTAATCCTAGCACTTTAGGAGGCCGAGGCGGGTGGATCACAAGGTCAGGAGTTCAAGACCAGCTTGACCAACATGGTGAAACCCCATTTCCACTAAAAATACAAAAATTAGCCGGGCATGGTGGTGTGTGCCTGTAATCCCAGCTACCTGGGAGGCTGAGGCAGGAGAATCGCTTGAACCCAGGAGGCAGAGGTTGCAGTGAGCCGAGATCGTGCACTCCGGACTGGTGACGGAGTAAGACTCCATCTCCAAAAAAAAAAAATAGTGGAGCTCAAGCAAAAGAAGCCTTTCTAGTTATATTTTATCCACTGAGTGGCCACTGCTCAGCACTGCACTCAGTGCTTCCCTGTGTGACTGCTAATTTGCATGATGACTCCCATGAGGGATTATCATCCCCATCCTATTCTGGATAAGGAAAGGGAATCTGCAGCACTTGTATTGAACATCTCAGGTTTCTCTGCTCCACCCTCCACTCACATCCTGCCCACTTTTTTGCAGTCATTGCTGAGGCAACCTGCCTCTTGCAGGTATCACCTGCGGGGACCTCGCCTCAGCCACCCTGGCCCAGCTTCTCTGACTTTCTGCATAGAAAGTCTACAAGAACAGGCCAGATGCAGTAGCTCATGCCTGTAATCCCAGCACTTTGGGAGGTAAACATGGGTGGATACTTGAGGTCAGGAGTTCAAGACCACCCTGGCCAACATGGTGAAACCCTGTCTCTACTGAAGAAGAAAAATAAATACAAAAGTTAGCTGGGCGTGGTGGTGTGCACCTGTAATCCCAGCTACTCAGGAGGCTGAGACAGGAGAATTGCTTGAACCCAGGAGATGGAGGTTGCAGTGAGCCAAGATCGTGCCACCGCACTCCAGCCCAGGGGACAGAGCAAGACTCCATCTGAAACAAACAAACAAACAAAAAACAGTCCACAAGAACAAATCTTGTCCCCACATCCGAGTATCATGGAAATGCAATATACTCCATGGGATAGCCCTTGGCCAAGAGGGTATCAAATCCATGGGCAAACACTCCCCTCTTCTGTCGCAGTCTACATAGCCCCTCTGAAGGGCTTGGCGGGTTCAAACCTCCATTGCCCACTGTGGTGACCAGCTTGAGAAGGCCCCCACTTTGTGGGTTTCCTGCCTTCCCTGTCTCACTCTCCCCTGTCTCCACTTCTCTTTTTTTTTTTTTTTGGTTGAGACAGAGTCTCACTTGGTTGCTCAGGCTGGAGTGCAGTGGCTGGATCTCAGCTCACTGCAAGCTCCGCCTCCCAGGTTTACCCCATTCTCCTGCCCCAGCCTCCCGAGTAGCTGGGACTATAGGCGCCCGCCACCTCGCCTGGCTACTTTTTTTTTTTTTTGTATTTTTTAGTAGAGACGGGGGTTTCACCGGGTTGGCCAGGATGGTCTCGATCTCCTGACCTCATGATCCGCCCATCTCGACCTCCCAAAGCGCTAGGATTACAGGCTTGAGCCACCGCGCCCGGCCTTCCACTTCTCTTCTCTAGGATCATGGTCCATATAAACCAACTGCACACAAGCCCTCTTTCTGGCTCTGTTCAACAGGAGACCAGTCCAAAGCAGGGGCTAAATAACAAACAAAGCAGGCCTTCTCTTGTGACAGTAATAATCAACTCTAATTTATCTTCTGGTAAATTATATAAATTATATATATTTTATTATATATACAATAAAATTATATATATTATACACAATCAAATTATATATATAATTATATATATTATATGTATTACATGTAACATATATATATTTTTTGAGACGGAGTCTCGCTGTGTCACCCAGGCTGGAGTGCAGTGGCATGATCTTGGCTCACTGCAACGTCTGCCCCCCAGGTTCAAGTGATTCTCCTGCCTCAGCCTCTGGAGTACCTGGATTACAGGTGCACACCACCACACCTGACTAATTTTTGTATTTTTAGTAGAGACAAAGTTTCACCATGTTGGCCAGGCTGGTCTCAAACTCCTGACCTCAAGTGATCTGCCCACCTCGGTCTCCCAAAGTGCTAAGGTTACAGGTGTGAACCACCACACCTGGCCAATTTTTTCTACTTTTCAAAAACTATTATATATACATAAAATTTATATATGTACATATATGAAACTTTTATATAAGCCCAGAGTAGAAAAATTTCTATATAACTTTGTAATAATAGTTATGCAGTAAAATATGTCATATTATATGTATATAAAAACAAGTGATTTCCATTGTTACAAGGAGTTTTTTTCTACATAACAACTATTAATACATGATCAAGAAAGTGGTGGTAACAATTTGAGCTGCAGGTGGAATACGGAAAGGCTGCCTTCTCAGGCCTTACCTTTGTCCACTCAGCCTCACTAAGCTTCTCTACCCAAATCTCCACACCTAGTTCTTGCCACTCCTGCAAAAAAGCACACCCAGACTTATATTCCAGCCTCCAGAATGCTCCCTTTTCCCTAGATCTGGAACCTTGAAACAGATCTTTTGTTCCAAGCATTCCTGTATCTTTCTGTCTTTTACCTTT
This sequence comes from Rhinopithecus bieti, assembly GCF_001698545.2. Taxonomy (NCBI): domain Eukaryota; kingdom Metazoa; phylum Chordata; class Mammalia; order Primates; family Cercopithecidae; genus Rhinopithecus; species Rhinopithecus bieti. Next base: position 705,980 of record NW_016804151.1, read on the forward strand.
AGGGTCTATAAGCCAGAGGTCAGCTAAAGGTCCTGAAAGTCACTGAACCTCATGGCCAGCTGCAGTGGCTCACGCCTGTAATCCCAGTGCTTTGGAAGGCCAAGGTGGGTGGATCACCTGAGGTTAGGAGTTTGAGACTAGCCTGACCAACACGGTGAAACCCCGTCTGTACTAAAAATACAAAATTATCCCGGCATGGTGGCACATGCCTTTAATCCCAGCTACTTAGGAGGTTGAGGTAGGAAAATTGCTTGAACCCAGGAAGCAGAGGTTTCAGTGAGCTGAGATCATGCCATTACACTCTAGCCTGGGCGACAAGAGTGAAACTCTGCGAGAGAGAGAGAGAGAGAGAGAGAGAGAGAGAGAGAGAGAGAGAGAGAGAAAGGAAAAGAAAGGAAAGAAAGGAAAGAAAAGAAAAGGAAGTCACTGAACCTCAGAGGAAGAGGCCAGAATTCTAGCTTTGCCACTAACTGGTAGGTGGCCATCAACAAACTGAATAACCTCTCTGGGCCTCAGTTTCCATATCTGCAAAAATCAGCCAGTGGTACCGGATGCTCGTTAGGTCCCTTTCCAGTTCCACATTCTTGTACTAATGTAATTTCCTTCTTATGAAAACCATCCACTACTAGAAAAGAACTTCCATGTTTGGTCTTCAATATAATGGGATGTTGCCCTTATTTCAAAAGTGCAGTAGCTGGAAAGATCAAGAAGAAATATAAAATTAGGAAGCACATCTAATAAATCCCCAAAGACTTGTTAAATGACCACAAAAGAAGTTTTTCAAGCCTGTAGAAAGACTGAAAGAATAGTACAATAAGCTCCCCATATACTTAGGCTCACCAGTTTGTAATTCACCAGTTATTAATATTTTGCCACAGTTGTTTTACCCTTCTTTCTCTCGTTATCTATATATTTGCAGTCTTTCTTCAACCATCTGAAAGCAAATTGCAGACATCCTGACGCTTCTCCCCTGGGTACTTAAGCATGTATATCCTTAGAACAAAGATTTTATACTTCACAACCACAGTATCATTATCTCACCAAGAAACGAACATTAATACAGTAACATAGTAATGAGCAGTCTATATTCAAATTGCCTCAGTTACCCCAAACCTGTTCCTCATAGCCTTTTTCCCCCTTGGATGAAGACACCAATCAAGACTCATGCACTACATTTGGTTAACACATTTCTTTAGTATCTTTAATATAGAAAAAGCCTGTCCCAACCCCTTTTTTCTTTCTTCCTTGGCACTGACATCTTTGACCCGTCCAAACTAATTGTCCAACAACTGAATTTACTTGCTTAGTTCCTCATGATTAGACCACTTCCTCAATAGCAAATATATGGGAGCACACTTTCACAAACAGTGACACAAATACTGTCTTCCCAGCTAATAAGAGGAGCATTCTCCCTCCCACAACACACACACACACACACACACACACACACACGCAAACTCACCTTCAGACAAGAAGGAACCAGGATGAATGGAAGAGCCTATCAGTCATCGCAAGAATTTGGTGACTTAAAAGCAGAGGTTCTCAGATTGGACTGAGTAAGAAAACTTTCGGAACAACATATTGAGGGAACTGACAGAGAGGTGCCACCTCTTTATTTTACCAAGGAAAACATTTAAAATAAACAAAACTTACCACTTATTATCATTTCCTAAATCTATTGTAATTTCATAAATAAAGGTCATTTTAACACCAAAAGGTATGAATAACAATCTAAACAAAGGTTCAAAAAAGGATAGTGTTTTTCAAAAGGGACAGTAGGCAACTTTCTACTGCTCACATGCAGACACGTCTCACCCAGTCCTTTTATTTCTCCTTTTGCTACAGACTATCAAAATTGTCGTGGAGGGGCACAAGAACTCTGAACCACTAACCTAAATGAAGCCCTCAGGAGCTAAATTACTAGTAATACTTGAAGGTGATCGCTGTACTTTCCTTATCTGTCTTGTGCTAGCTGTGCAGTCTCTGAGAGAAAGGGCAGGCAGGGAGGCCTGGGGCACCTGTAGCAGGTCACTATGAGCCATATCACCTGCTGAACTCAGAGTCCCCCCACTCTGCATTCTTACCTTCTCTGGAGCCTGGTGGCACATCCCGAGCAGTGTCTCGGATCTGGGGACACTGGCCCCTTCTCAGCCTTGCTACCTCCTGACTGCTGCTTTCCAACCTCCTGGCCAGATTCTCATTCTCTTGCCTCAGTCTCTTTTTCTCTTCCTCCAGAACTGACTTGTCTTGGAGGAGGTTGCTATAGGCAGTCTCCAACTCTCTGGTTTGGGTTTCTAGCTGGTCCCGCTCCTGCCTCAGGGTGCCCAGCTCCCTCTGCAGCCCCTCCTGGGTCTCCTGGGGCCTGGCAGCCCGGTCCAAGGTCAACTGGTGGTGGAGGAGGCTCTCCAGGGAGCTGAGCCGAGCTTTGGTGGCCTCCAGGTCTAAGCGCTGGGTGCTGCTGTCTTTCTGTAGGTTATGGATGACTGACATGGCCTGGCTTTGCTCTGGGCAGCTGGATTCATTGGGACTGGCCACAATGAACGTATACTGGCATCGGCCACTCCGGTCATTGGCCTTCCGGAGCTGAGCTGTCCTGGCCCCCACATCCCACACCAGGCAGGCCAGAAGCAGCACCTGGACAGCTGGCATCTCGGACCCAAAGCTGCAGCAACGTGCACAGAAGAACCTCAGTGCAGAGGCTGGGTGAGGCTTCCTCTGGAAAGCTCTGCTGTGCTGAGAGGTGTCCGGATGGGTGGCCTTGCTGGCTCATGCTGAGCTCCAGAGAGGTTTATATATACTGGGGAGCCAGCCCTTCATGAGGGAAGAGAGTGGTGGCCACGTGAGGCCGGGTGGGGCTGTGCACAGTGGGGGTTGCCTTCCCACTGCCAGCAAGACTCTTAGAAAATAACCTTCCAGAAGTCTGTTTGGAGTTTCTTTGAAAAAGAACATCCCAATGTATATACCCACATCCCAATAATAGTCCCTATGTTCCCACCTGGTTTTACACACACACACACACACACACACGCAAACACAAACACATATACAGACACACAAACACATACACACACACTCTTACACATGTCCCCCTCATTCAACAGGACTACCGGTGTGCTGATTCCAACAAGGATATATTTCCAGTTTGTATTTCCATTCACTCTACAAACTCACTGAGAACCTGCACTGTGCTAGGCACTATGCTAGGAACTGGAGATCCAGACAAGTCCTTTAAGACATGTAGCAGGGACAGAGACAAATAACAGCCAGCCAGAACACAAGGACAGCACCCCAGCAGGCTCCAGGGAGCACATTCCTATGGAATCTGCAGATTTCCTCCCTCACCCCTAGCTTTAAAACAACTGTGTATCTTTGGGAGAACTTTCTAATTTCAGTCTTGCGTCTCAGGCACCAGTGTCAATGTTAGTCTCTAAATCAGTTCTTACTCTGTGTGTGTGCATGCCATGAACCTCACTGGTGAAACCTGGGGACCCTTCTCAGAAAGATGTTTTTAAATATGTAAAATATAGATTATAAAGGAAACAAATGATAATGAAATATAATTATCAAAATATTAAAAATTTAAAATAAACCTGTTTTGTTATTTGTTTAAACACGTTAAAAACAAGATCCAGCAGGAAGTCTAATTTCAAAGTAGTTTTGAGTGTAAATGATATTTCACTTATAACGTATCTGCAACAACTGTAATGTAGTGTAAAATGTCTGTGATTTCTATCAGTAATGACAAAATCACAGGTACTGTTATTACCACTTTGAGTTTATGGCTTTATTCACAATGAAATAAAATGTTAAATTTAGTTAGAAGGTGGTAAAATAAAACGTAATTTTCCCCATTCAAATTCACAGGCTTTCTGGACTGTAGGTTAATAATCCCTGCTTTACATTAATAAACCCAAAGAGAAAACAAAAAGCAAATGGCAATAGCCGATAAATATACCAAAACTGTGGGAAGTAACTTTAAGCCACTTAAAATAATGCTTGCATTTTGAGCAACTGCATGTTGTTAATACCAACAACAATGTCAATACTTGTGAAGTAAATATTTCCAGTCTGCCCTGGCTGACTCACCTCCAGAGTGGAGAAACACAGTTTGCTCTAAAGATTCTATTCTTATTTGATTGGTTCTGAAGCTAAGCCTGAACTCAAGACATTTACAAATGGGTGTCTGTTTACAGCTGACCAAAAGGTACTATTCTCACTTTCTGAATCAGATAGTGAACATCGCCGAAATGATTTTTCAAAAAACCAATCATATAGTCAGCAAGACCTAGGCTTGAATCTGTTTGGCTTAACTCATAGGAATGTTTTCTTTCTCTTGAAAGAAACGAGATTGTCCTTGTGCTGCTACCTCCACAGAGAAAAATAGTTTCCAATAAGGAGGAACATAAGTAATCTTACAGCCTCCAATTACTACCTTGTGACTTGCTCAGAATTACTCTGTAAAGGAAAAATATAGTATTAGAAGTTGTGTCTCCTGACTTCCCTTGAATTGATTTTTTTTTCCCCCTACAATATCGCCCTGCCTCCTAAAACCCAGGATCATGTGGCCTATAATCCCTGTGGTCAGTTCCCACCGCCCTTGAATGAATCTTTGTATTTTTTGCCCATACACTATCCCTCTCTTTTTCTTCTCCCCTGCTCTGCAGGTTACTCCGTGCTGTCAGCAGTCACTGCAGAGCTGTGTGGGTGCTGGTCAGGGTGAAAAGTTTAACAATCTCTGGCATTTTCCACTTGCTCTGGCCCAGTTTTTGAATGCCAGGCAAAAGCTACCACCAGTTAGTCTCTGCATTCTTTTTGGTTCTTGGCAAATGCCATTGTATATGCTTAGGGAAAGAAAATGTGGCTGTTGGGTTCATTGAGCTTTCCTGAAGCATTGTGGCTCTCAGTCCTGGAGTCTGATGTGATCAGTGAGGACTGACGGATCGCCCAGGTTCTGCCTGCCTTCATGTGTCCCTCCACCTCCCCTGTGGCTCAGCTGCTCCAGCTCTGCCTCCTTCCCCTCTCAACATCCCCCCTCACAGAGAATCACAGGGAAGTGTCCACAGAACACGACAGCTGCAAGGGTCTTTACAGCCGAGAAGACTATGGCCCAGGGAAGGAGAGAGACTTGCCCATGGTCTCCCAGCCAACAAATGGCAGAACCAGAAAGAAAACTGAGTCTCCTGATTGCAAGGTTTTCAACCGTCTTCCATAAGCCAAGTCCACCAAAGGGCTGAGTAGTTGCCCAGAAGACATGGAAGAAAAGACTCAAGTCACTTCTCCCATGAATGAATGGCCTAGGAAATGAGCTTGCTTCTTATATTACCATTAAATAAAGGCCTTCGTGAAAGAAAACCCATGCACACCCTGGAATTTTAACAGCTGACTTTATGAAACTGCATCCCTTCATGAAATAGACTTACTCTCCTCCAAGCAGAGAAAAGAGAAAAAAAAAAAAAAAAAAAAAAAGGGCTCACAGGAAGCAACTGAAAACTCCCAACCCCATGAACGGCACTGAACATCTCGGCAGCTTCAGCCTTGCCCTTTTCACCTTCCTGCCTTTTAGCGCCCGCTCAGCCCCAGCATCCCCACTCCCTGCAGTCCCCACCTCCTGGAATTCTCCTGGACGTGGAGGCCCCTATCCCTCTGAGAAAACACTGTCCCCTCCAGATTCTCCGTTAGACTAGTTTCCATCTCCATTTCCTTTCTGCAGCCTGGAGCCAAGGAGTCTCCAGCTCAGATGCACCAGGATGATTCATGGGACATGAGGCAGGCCAACTGCAGCTCTGTGGCTGTTAAGGGATACTGCACACAGTTCTTCAAGGTAGTGGTTATTTCCCTTCTTTCAGCACTGGGTTTAAGTTGGCAGGCTATTAATTTTCTTCTGCACGTCTTCCATGAGAAACTGTCACCTCCACGAAGGTAGGGCAGTGACTGCTTTGCTCACTATTTTGTCTCTGGTATCTGGCAGCTATAAATACTCAATAAATTGTCAATGAATGCCTGGATGAATGAATGGGTCACACAGAAATAGAAAGCAACAAGCCCCTGAAGAGTGAAACCGAAACAACCAGTGGCGCGGGCTGGCAGTTTGCTCAGGACACCCAGGAGCCCGGGTGCTTGCAGGGCTCTCCCAGCTGGAGAGGAAACCTCTGCCGTGGGCTTCAAGGAGTCTCTGGGATACACCCACCTCCCCTAAACACACACACAGATGGCCCCAAATGGAACTAGTTTATGTATACTCTTATTTCAGTAATGATGTGGAGGCTTACTACAAAAGCATGGGGAATAAAATGGTAACTTAGCCTGAAAATGAGGCTGAGGGAAGGAAGTGATGAGGACCAGTGGTCTGGGACTAGGCAGGCAGCTCATGGCACCATTCCCCATCCCAGGAATCCCTGAAATTATCACAGCTTTTGGCTGTTTTCCTGTTGGTTTAGTAAACCATTCAAGTCATTTGTTATTAAATACCCACCCTACAGGCTGGTGTGCGGGGACTCATGCCTGTAATCCCAGCACTTTAGGAGGCTGAGGTGGGTGGATCACCTGTGGTCAGGAGTTCAAGACCAGCCTGACCAATATGGTGAAACCCCATCTCTACTAACAATACAAAAATTATCCGGGCGTGTGCCTGTAGTCCCAGCTACTTGGGAGGCTGAGACAGGAGAATTGCTTGAACCTGGGAGGCAGAGGTTGTAGTGAGCCGAGATGTAGAGCATACAGGTATATGTAAGACACAGACCCTCACCTCCATGGAGCTTCTGGCTGTAACATTGTGAGGCAGAAATCTAGAGTGGGGAGACTTCCTGTGGAGTGGGATGGGATGCACAGGGTAAGTGGCATTTGTAATGGGGCCTACTGAGATGACACGTTAACAATGGTTGAGACACTTGGGCCGGGCGCGGTGGCTCAAGCCTGTAATCCCAGCACTTTGGGAGGCCGAGACGGGCGGATCACGAGGTCAGGAGATCGAGACCATCCTGGCTAACACGGTGAAACCCCGTCTCTACTAAAAAATACAAAAAACTAGCCAAGGGGCGAGGCAGGCGCCTGTAGTCCCAACTACTCGGGAGGCTGAGACAGGAGAATGGCGTGAACCCGGGAGGCGGAGCTCGCAGTGAGCTGAGAGCCGGCCACTGCACTCCAGCCTTGGTGGCAGAGCAAGACTCCGTCTCAAAAAAAAAAAAAAAAAAAAAAGAGACACTTGGGTTGTAGACTTGGTTGCAGGTCAGACACATCGGGCCTGTGTGAGGGCCATGAAAGATCATTCTGAAAAAGTTAGGAAGGGGAGACAGTGATTTCTAATGGTTTCTAACCTATCCGGAGCTGGGACACAGTATCCTTTTATGCCTAACTTTATAAAATTATGACCCATGTCTAAACTGATTATGCATCACATATTTGTTTTATACTTAAAATGGTTAAAATTCATCTTTCAAGAGTTCCTTAAGATTCCTTAAGAAAACTGGCTTTCCTAAAGGCAAATGCCTCCGGGTCCCTGCCGAGGGGCACTGCTGCTTTGAAGGCTCACGAAGTTCTAGTTGCCTTTTAACCGTGTCTTTTGTTTTGCTCTCAGTTTTCTTATTTCCCTTAAAATCCAGGCTTAGCCCAGTCAATTTTTGTGTTCCTAGATATAGACGGGGAGGTGTTGCGAACACGCTCAACTGCCTAATCAGTCTGTTATGAAAGCTTTCCCAGTCCCCATTTTCCTCCTGCATTTGGGGAATTTTTATTTTGCTGTTATTGTTATGTCCTTTGCTAACATGACCTTCCTGAACTTGCCTCCCCAGAGCGATGCCATCTGGTTTTTAAAATAATAATCCACTTTGGGATCTGATCAGATCATGCTTTTGACATTTTTCCCATTTTTCTATCAAGCTCACATGGAGGTCTCTTCCCAAGGAACAAATACTTAATGACCAATTTAGAAACATCTTTTTTCTGAGCTGTTTTGCTTATTCATTGACTTTTGGTCCTCATCATTTTTTTCCTGAAATTAAAAACAAAGGGAAACGTTTAGTTTTCATCATTATTTGCTCTCCTGGCATTTTCCCTTGGACAAGTGCCCATCTCATTCCTGTTTCTTAGCTCCTGTTTGATGGATTTACCATATTGGATGTGATGTTTCCTGAAGAATAGCTTCTGTCAGGAGCAACATCGGTCACTAATATAAGAGCAAACACAGTCTGAACACTTTGCTAACATGGATACTCCTTCTTCCTGATTCTTGATCATCCTGCCAAAGACATACATCTGAATGGAGGCCATACAGTTTATAGGACACTTTCATATTGCTTATCTCATTTCATTTCACGATAGCCCTGAGGTAAACTGAATAAAGATCAGAATTCTTCCTTTACAAGTGGAGAAACTATGGATCAGAATAATTAGCTGATTTATTTAAGGTCACATAGATAGTCCACATAGCTATGTGTGTGTGTGTGTGTGTGTGTGTGTGTGTGTGTATAAACACAAACTATATATATATATCTAAACATATACACACATATATACTATATATATGACTATACATACACATACACACACACACACACATATATATATATGGAGAGAGAGAGAGAGTCACCCTAAAATGAGCTACAGCGTGATCAACTCCCCAAAACAAAGAGTTTATTCAGGAATAGCAAAGGATTGCAATTCGGGGTATGTGTGCTATATGGCAAACCCCTGGTGCATCTGAGGAGTTTGAGCAAGGGGAAACTTTTAAAGGCAAAAAGGAGAAGTCCATGTAAACTGTTTGGAAACAAATATCATAGGTTATAGGGACTTATTGCAGGTGGTGGCATTTGTTCATTGGTGGTACTGGCTATGGCTACGAAAGGGTCTTCATAGAAGTGGCTTAACAGGAAAGTTCAGTGGGAAAAGTCTTTTGTCACAGTTCCTGTTATAGGGTATATGTGTGTGAGGGCCCTTTCCTCTTGGCCTCGTGACTCTATTTTGTTAGGATTTGATATAAGCGACTCCATTTTGGTACTGACAATTTTCCCAGTAACTATATAGATAGCTGACCATATAGCTGAAATACAGCCTTCTAATGCCATCTAATTTCTAAATTTTATGCTGTTGTAGGAAAGCCCTCAAGAATGAACTTTAGGCCAGGCGTGGTGGCTCATGCCTGTAATCCTACCACTTTGGGGTCAAGGCGGGCAGATCACCTGAGGTCTGGAGTTTGAGAGCAGCCTGGCCAACATGGCAAAACCCCGTCTCTACTGAAAATACAAAAATTAGCCAGACATAGTGGTGGGTGTCTGTAATCCCAGCTACTCAGGAGGCTGAGGCAGGAGAATCGCTTGAACCCAGGAGGCCGAGGTTGAAGTGAGCCGAGATTGCACCACTGCACTCCAGCCTGGGCGACGGAATGAGACTCCGTCTCAAAAAAACAAACAAACAAAAAAAAACACAAAAGAACTTTATGGAGGCTCTTCAGATATTTTTCTTTCACCCAATCTATTGACAAACAACTTAAGGACTAGATTTGCCCAAACATATGCAGGACATCTGCTTCGGACTTGCCCAGTGGTGTGGGATTATGTGTCCTATGCTGTACAGGGCCAGAGTGGAAACCATGAGCAGCTGTGGGGAGACCCAGTGCTGGTCGAGTCTTGGGCCAACCTGAGGGCAGCTACAGACTCATTCTGAGTCTTTGCAAAGGCTGCCGGCAGTAATCTCCTTTAGGTGCAGCACAGAGCTTCTCCCATCTTACTTCCAAGGTACAGAGTTTCTTGAGGGAAATGTTTCAAGTTTCTTTAGGGAAATGGGAAAGAGTGTGATGGTGGAAGGGGGTTTAGTCCATTCTTGCATTACTATAAATAAATGCCTAAGGCTGGATAATTTATAAAGAAAAGAGGTTTAATTGGCTTACAGTTCTGTAGGCTGTACAGGAAGCATAGCACCAGCATCTGTTTCTGGGGAGGCCTCAGGAGGCTTACACTCATGGCAGAAGGCAAAGAGGGAGCAGGAATCTCACATGACAGGAGCAGGAGTGAGAAAGAGAGTGGGGTGGGGGGAGGTGCCACACACTTTTAAATTATCAGATCATGTGAGAACTCACTATCCCTAAGATAGCACCAAGCCATGAGGGATCCACACCCATGACCCAAACACCTTCTTGTGTAATATAGTAAGTATTCTCCAAAACCAAAACAGAAACTGGCCTTTCAAAAAAGGTCAAGTCCACTATTCTCCCTGTCTCTTAGGAGCTGCCAAGTCTCACTCATCATGGTTCTTATTGACAAGAAAATCCATACTCTATAAAATATTTGAAGAGATTTATTCTGAGCCAAATGTGAGTACCATGACCCATGACACGGCCTCAAGAGGTCCTGAGAACATGTGCCCAAAGTGGTTGGGTAACAGCTTGGTTTTATACATTTTAGGGAGATATAAGACATCAATCAATACAAGTAAGGTACACACTAGGTTGGCCCAGACGCAATGGAGTAAGCGCTTTCAGGTCATAGGTGGAATTAAAAGATTTCCTGATTGGCAATTAGTTGAAAGAGTTAAGCTTTCACTAAAGTTGAAGTCAGCAGAAGGAAATAGTTGGGGTTAAGATAAGAGGGGTTGTGGAAGCCAAGGTTCTTGTTATGGATGAAGCCTCCAGGTAGCAGGCTTCAGAAAGAATAGATGATAAATGTCTCTTTTCAGACCTTAAATGGTGCCAGATTTAGTTAATCTCTTTGGGGTTGGGAGGGCCTGGAAGGGGAAATACATAGTTACATTAATTGAGATTCTTTACAGATGCAAATAGTCGTTTCAAAATATGGCAAAGAAACATATTTTGAGGTAAAATATTTTGATTTCCTTCTTTATCTGTCATGTGATGCTATACTAGAGTCAGGTTGGATTTTTGTATCTTATTGCTAAAGAGTTCATTTGGTAGGTCTTAAGATCTGTGTTTTAATGTTAATGTTGGTTAGTTGTGTCTAAATTCTAAAGGGAGGAGGATATAATAAAGCATGTCTGACTCCTCCTTCCTGTGGTCTTAGTTCAGGTTAGTTTTTCAGGTTTCTTTGGAATCCCTGTGGTCCCATTCAGCCAGTTGTAGGGCTTAGAATTTTATTTTTGGTTTACAGAATGTTTCCCAGCATCAACTCCATTCTCCAATTCACCAATATCTAGCTGCTGACTTCAGCTGTAGTCCCTGATGGCCACCCCAGCCCTGAGCCTACCTCCCGCCATGTGACCTTTCAGCTAATTTCCTGTGTTAACTGACCCAGCTTCTGTGTTTCCCAAAACCCTTCTTAGAAGAGCGCTTATTGGCTGAGCTCCTTCTTTCAAGTGACCATACCAGCAGGAAGTTGTCCAGTAGGCAACTGAAGCACTGCCCTGGGACAGAAGCTCACCTTTGATGCATGAAATTATGTTTTATGGAGAGGGATGGGGGCCTGTTTAGAGCAGAAAGATCTATAGGCAAAGAAGAATCCCTTAGAAGGAGATGGGGGTAGGCAAAGGATAATCATCAACTGTAGTTCAGTGCCTAAAAGTAATCTCTTTCTCACTGTGTTTAGGCAGTATGTTTCTTACCATGGAGATAAAAAGTGTGGGACATTCAATAACATGCTTGGGCCTTCTGTGTGCCTGATGCTGTGCTAGGCATGGAAAAGATATTTCCAAGGTTGTTGGTAAAGGTTGTGGGGTGAAAAGAGATAAAAGGAAGATGGAGACAACTTCCTAATGACTTGGGCTTCCCTTCTCACTCACATATAGGAAAAATAAGAGTGTACATGGTGGCCACATAGCAACAGCACAGGTAAAATAGGCTTTTATGTTTTTTTTTTTCTGGGGCTGTCCTTACCATTTACACTTTTCTATGAGAAAATTCTTCTCATGGCTTGCATCAAAAAAGAAAATATACTTTTTTCTTAAATGCACTCAAAGACTATATTTGTGGGGGCAAATGGGAGAAGAAAAGATGAACAGGTATTCCGTTTGGGCAGGTGTTAGAGCCTGGAGCCTTTATTGCCCAGGTCATGCATGAATATACATGTTTTCTTTTCTTTTTTTTCTGAGAAGGAGTTTCACTCTTGTTGCCCAGGCTGGAGTGCCATGGTGCGATTTCGGCTTACTGCAACCTCTGCCTCCCAGGTTCAAGTGATTCTCCTGCCTCAGTCTCCCAAGAAGCTGGGATTATAAGCATGCACCACTACGTCCAGTTAATTTTGTATTTTTAGTACAGACAGGGTTTCTCCATGTTGGCCAAGCTGGTTTTGAACCCCTGACCTCGGATAATCCACCAGCCTCGGCCTCCCAAAGTGCTGGGATTACAGGTATGAGTCACTATGCCCAGCCGTAAATTTTTTCAATCAATACATATTAAAAGTCTAACAGGTACTCCACTGGGGTTATGTAAAATATTTTGATGTTTACAATAGCTTCTCATACATTAAAAGTTTTTAAATTACTGACCAAGCATAATCTACTTGCTGTCTTTGGTATGGAATCAAGACTATTTTCAATCTATCATTAAGTGGTCAGTACTCAGTGGAGGGGTAGTCAGAGGCTCAGAGTGCCATGTTGAAGAGTAACATGTTGGAAAGTGTCCCTAGTCAGAAATGTGGACTGGCTTGGGGGGTGTGAAGATGTACTGCAACCTCTGCCTCCCAGGCAAAACCTTCTGGCTTTTGGGAAAGTTCACAAATAGATAAAATATTGCTTTACCTCATTGAATAGTTCCTTGTTCTTAAAACATATGTTCACATGTGAAGACACATATAATATCTATCATTCTTTCAACCACCCAACTAGATGGTTCATATTTTCTCCATGTCACTGTTAAGGAAATTCAGTTTCTACATCTCGAAGAAAAACATTGGTAACTATAGGAGCTGGGTATGAACGCAACTTTTCCCCAGGGCCTGGGCTGGTTAGTTCTTCTGATTTGACTGAAGTTAAGTAAACTTACCAGTAGATAATACTTCACTGTGGCAAGTATTATTAAAGGGAGGGATTTCATGACTGGAACGTTTTCATCTATTCATTTCCTTTCTAAGTTCTTCAATTCCACAGAGAACAGAAAATCTCTTCCCTGCAGATCAGTTAAATCCATGTAACAGATTTCAGTAAGCATGACTCAAAGGGTTTTTTATTAAGAAAGCATTACAATATAATTTGTTTTTGAAGATGGAACTGTGATCTCCCACTAGCAAAATTAAATGATGAGAGACAGCCAAGGAGGCAGTCACACACAGTCACTCTAAGTCAGCTATCTGGCTTTACGTGAGAACAGTGTGCCCTTTAAAAAATCCAGTTCAGGTAGGTTAGATCCAATTCTCAGGGTAGGGGAGGGGATTATCTCAACAGAAAGAGCTATCTTCTCTGTGGCTCTTTGGCCTATGTAAAAGTGAAATAACATCCGATGTGGAAAATCAGGAGATGTCTTCATGTCAGTGGCTTCTGAGCATCTTCCTGGGAACTGTGTGCATTGCAGATTATCTGTGGTTATAGTTCCGGTCCAGCTAGCTCCCTACCGAGCTCCTCGTCTTGCAGAATCTAGCCAGCCTATGCTCAGGAAATTCAGAATGATTTTTGCTATTAGCACCAGCAAAACTGAATTGAAAAGGTAAATCTGCTAAAAACAAAAACAAACAAATAAACAAAGAACATAATGTGACCAAGTCACATAATAGGACCCAAGTTAAATATAACTTTGGATTAAAGTTTTAAAAATAGTTTATATGCTTTTCTCTGCAACATTTAGTGTTGATTCTTCACTCTTTTAGGAATCTGCCTCCTAGGCTCAAGTGATTCTCCTGCCTCAGCCTCCCAAGTAGCTGGGACTACAGGCATGTGCCACCACACCTGGCTAATTTTTGTATTTTTAATAGAGGTGGGTTGTTACCATGTTGGCCAGGCTGGTCTCGAACTCCTGACCTCAGGTGATCTGCCCACCTTGCCCTCCCAAAGTGCTGGGAGACCCTGGGCATGAGCCACCACGCCCGGCCCAAAGTTGTTTTTTTAATAACTAATTTTTTTCAGTGAAGTCAAAGGCTTCAACACACACTCCGTCTTTGTTCTTAAAGGCGGTGGCAGACACCTCTCAACTTGCTCTTGAATCATTTTTCATGCATCAGTCTTATCACCTCAACAAGATTGCAAGTTGCAATGAACTTTATATTTTGGGTGATAATTATTTCTTACCGTGCATTGCATTGTGCTGTGTACTTTATGTGCATTATGCGTTTTAACCTCACTGCAGTCCTGCAAGGCAGATGTTTTTATCTCTAGCTTATTGGTGAGAAAGCTGAAGTTCAGAGATTATAAGAAATTTGCCCAAGGTCACACACCTAGAAAGTTGCAGAGCCGAGATTTGAACAGATGACACCCTGGCTCATAACCTCATGTGCTTCTTCTATGCCACATGCTTTCCTTGCTCCTACACCTTGGTCAGGTGAATATTACTGACTCCTTAGTCACTGACATTGGCTATGTGTATGTGGCCAAAGACGAAGTGGAGGATATGACCAGAGAAAAATAAATTGAAGGAGAAAAAGAAATAAAAGGTAATATCAAAGGGATATTATTTATTTTAGGTGGAAAAAACTTAAGGTGTTTATATGCTAGAGGGAAAGAGCCAACAGAGCAGAAAAGGCACAAGTTATGACGCTAATAATAGCTGACATTTATTAGGCACATCCATGTGCCAGGAGCCATGCTGAGCACTTTACCAGGATTGCTTCACTAATCTTTCATAACATTCTTATAAAGTAGATACTATTATTATCATAATATTTTACAGAGGAAAAAGTGACACTTTATCCAAGCTCACACAATGAGTGGTAATTTAAAAACAGGGCGTCTGAACTGCTGTGCCTAGGAATGAAGAGGTAGACGCCTTTCTGATGTGGAAGCTAAGCTTCTGTGTCACCAGCACACAGTATATATAATACCCAAGTGCTTTATTGACATTAATTAATGATGTTTATAGTATCCTTTCGGGTAAGTCTGTATATATCCCCTTTTTAAAAGTCAGAAAACCAAGATTCAGGGGCTGACTTGCTCCAAGTCTTTTTCATGTTTAACATGAATTACAATATATGTGGGGGTCTGTGTCCTGAAAACATTATCAACCTTTGTTTCCAACACTTCTCATCTAGTGAATTGGAATGAAAATTCCTAGCTCAGGAAAGTAATGCACTTGGAAGCAGTCACTTGGGGTATCTGACTCTTCTAAAGGTATCTGATCATCTAAATGATACAGGCCTGGTACTGTTTTACAACACATCTCTCTGAATAAGACAACTAAATCTTTGTATTTAAAAAAAATTATGCACAGAATATTTTGGTTTAATTATATACAGTTTAAAAAATAATCACAGCATTATACAATTGAAAATAACGTTGAAAGAGTATAGGAAATGTAATATAAACTCTAGATGAATGAGAAGCTTGGAGAGAAAAAAAACAGATCACAAGTAGAAAGACAACACTTAAAAATAACTTTTTTTTTTTTTTTAATTCATAGAGATGGAGTTTCACTCTGTTGCTTAGGCTAGTCTCAAATTCCTGGGCTTAAGTGACCCTCCTGCCTCAGCCTCCCAAAGTGCTGGGATTATAGGTGTGAGCCACCATGCCTGGCTGGTCAGCCTGCTATTTATTTTATTTTATTTTATTCTATTTTATTTTATTTTATTTATTTTTTGAGATAGAGTCTGGCTCTGTCCCCCAGCCTGGAGAGCAGTGGCACAATCTCGGCTCACTGCAACCTCTGCCTCCTGTGTTGAGCCATTCCTCTGCTTCAGCCTCTTGAGTAGCTGAACTCAAGCAGCTGAACTTGAGGGACTACAGTCGCCTGCCACCACACCTGGCTAATTTTTCTGTATTTTTAGTAGAGACGGAGTTTCACTGTGTTAGCCAGGGTGGTCTGGATCTCCTGACCTCATGATCTGCCCACTTTGGCCTCCCAAAGTGCTAGGATTACAGGCGTGAGCCACCGCGCCTGGCCTAATTTTACATTTAATTGTTCAGCAATACATTGGTTCCCATTTTATAAAGCATTGTCCTGTATATACCTCATTTGCCTTCACAACAATTGGTATATTAGCTGTAATATCTTTAATCTACAAGTAACAGAAAACCTGGTTTAAACAGATGGAGGTTGTTTTCCTCATTCAAAAGAGGCCTGGAGGTGGCATTCTGGGACTGGTGCGGGAGGACCAACAGTGTCTTCAAGGATGCAGGCCTCTTAGACATTCCACGTCACCACTCTTACCATGTTAGCCACTTACACTCATGAATGTCACCTGGTTGTGGGACAGCTGCTCCAGGTGTTACACTTGTGTTCACAACTGGAAGAAGGAGGAAGGGAAGGAGCAGGCACCAGGGCATCTTTGCTTTTATTAAAAGGCAAAAGCTTTCCCAACAGACTTTGTTTTCTAATTTTATTTTTTTTTTTTTTTTTTTTTTTTTTTAGGGACAGGGCTTCACTCCGTCACCCAGGCAGGTGTGGAGTGGTGTGATCATAGCTCACTGCAGCTTCGAACTCCTGAGCTCAAGTGATCTTCCCACCTCAGCCTCCTGAGAAGCTGGGACTTTAGAAACATGCCACCATGCCCAGCTAAATTAAAAAAAAAAAATTTTTTTGTAGAGATGGGTCTTGCTATATTGCCAAGGCTGATCTCAAACTACTGGACTCACGCAATCCTCCTGCCTTGGCTTCCCAAAGTGCTGGGATTACAGGCGTGAGCCACCACACCTGGCCCTCTCAACAGACTTTTCATTGGCCAGAACTGTGTCACCTGGCCATCCTTACTGCAAAGGAGAATGATAAAGCAATTATTTAGCATTTACAGCCTGTCTGCAGTGGAGGTAGCTAAGAGAGAAGCTCACCAATTTACAGAGGAGAAAGCTAATGTGCTTTCTCATTACTCAGCATAAACCCAAGTCCCATGACTCCGGCACCTATGTTATTTCACTATACTACTCAGCCTCTCTAAATTCTGCCACACGAAAGTATAAGTCAAAAAGAGGGCAACTCTCAAAAATATGTAGTAATGGGGGCTGGGTGTGGTGGTTCATGCGCCTGTAGTTCCAGCTACATGGGAGGCTGAGGCAGGAAGATCATTTGAGTCCAGGTGTTCAAGTTCGATGCTGTAGTGAGCTATAATCCAGCCACTGCACTCTAACTTAGGTTACAGAGTAAGACCCTGTCTCTGAAAAAAAAAAAAAAAAAATAGCAATGGGATATATTCTATTAAGAAATGGATCACTTTTAAATTAATAATTTTAATATATGATATCTCTATTGTTTAACAAAATCATGATTCCATTTTATAGATTAAATAGCAACTAAACTTTAAAGAGATTGATTGAAGCATTATTATTGCAAAACACTGCAGGGAAACCCACAGGTGTTTGTTTGTTTGTTTGCTTGAGACAGAGTCTCACTCTGTCACCTAGGCTGGAGTGCAGTGGTGGGATCACAGCTCCTTGCAGCCTCGACATCCTGAGCTCAAGTGATCCTCCCACTTTAGCCTCCCAAGTAGTTGGGACTACAGGTGTGTGCCACCATGCCTGGCTGATTTTGTTTTTCAAATTTTTAGTGGGGACAAGGTCTCTCTATGTTGCCCAGGCTGGTCTTGAACTCCTGAGCTGAAGCAATCCTTCCACCTTTGCTTTCCATAGTACTGGGATCACAGATGTGACCCACTGCACCCAGCAACCCCCAGTTTTCAACAACAGGGCATTGGTTGAAGAAACTGCAGCATATCTATACCCTATGAAATAAATAGTCAGACGTAAAATTTCAGAATAATAGTTATTTACAATATTTTGTTAAATGAAATAAGTAAATTATAAAACTAGATATACAATGTCACCCTATACTTTTAAATATGTATAATCTATATAAAAGCCAGATTTAAATATAGCAAAATGTTCACAGTGATTCTATTTAGGTGATGAGAATATATGATATTTTGGCTTCCATCTTTGTATTTTTTGTAATATAATTTTTAGGAGTCAGGTTTATTGAAGGATTATTTACATCTAAAATTCACCCATTTTAGGTGTATGTGTTTTGACCAATATCTACAATAATGTACCCACTACCATAATCAAAATACAGAATATTTCCTTTGCCCCTAAAAATCCCTTTGTGCCTTTTTGTAGCCAGTCCCTTCCCCCTAGTTACCGGCCCTTGGCAACCACTGATCTTATTTTAGTCTTGACAGTTTTGCCTTTTCTTTAATGTCATATAAATAAAAACATATATAGACTGTAGCCTTTTGTTTCTGGCTTATATCGATTGGCATGAGTGCTTTTGAGAGTCAGCCATGTTGTTGCACTTACAAGTGGTTCGTTTCTTTGTATTAATAAGCCATACTTCACAGCATAGATGTACCATAATATGTTTTCATCGGTTAGTGGACATTGGGTTGTCTTCAATTTTGGACTAATTATATCAGCTTGCTAGTGCTGCCATAACTAACTACCACTAACTGGGTAGCTTAAACAACAGAAATATGCTGTTCAACAGTTCTAAAGGCTACAAATCCAAAATCGAGGTTCCAGCAAGGTTTGTTCCTTTTTTTTTTTGTAGAATCTTTTTTATTCAGAAAAAAAATTCCCCCCAAAAGTTTTCCAACCATACACAGGAGGGGTATGGGTAGGGGAGGTGTCTGGGCATTAGCCCTTTCCCCAGCCCATGTGGTTTTGGCAGCAATAAGGGGTGTGGGGTAATGGTCCCCCAAATAAAATGGTGTATGGGTAGGGAAGGGGGATGCAAAGCTGTGGGGAGTGGTGAAGGGCAAGAGACGGACGAAGTCAGTACTGGGAACGCCAAAAGTGGGAGGCCATTTCGTAACATTTCTTGTTGATCAAACCACCGTGGACACCTTCTTTGCCCATCAGCAGGACTAGCGTCAGTCTTGGTGACAGTGACATTGGAAGTGGGGGCTCCACCGGTACTCTTGGTATGCTAAGATCCATGCAAAATTCCTCATCCTGCAGCAGTGAGTCCCGGATCACTGAACATTTCTGGCCCCCAAGTGTCAGCCCATTCACAAAAACACTTGACCGGTCTTTGCCAGCCAGGACACTAGCCTCAGCTGGCGTGATGCTGGCAAAGGTTTTCCAGGAGACGGCCCAGACAGAGGGCGAGTCCTTGTAGCCCACGATGGCCGCGTCCTGACAGACGGAAGGAGCTTCTGCCATAAGGTTGTCGATGTAGGCGTCCACCCGGCCATGGTCATGAGGTTGTCAGTGTAGGCGTCCATCTGTCCATGGCGCTGCTGCTGGGGCCGCGGGCTGGGCTTGGGCTGCCTCTGCTGGCGGGCGGCTGGAGGTGGAGAGCTCGGGGCACGTGCTGCAGTCCAGACCCTGGCTCTGCTCACTGTGCAGCAGCCTTCGTACCACCACCGGTTTGTTCCTTCTGTGGGTCATGAGGGAAGAAGGATCTCTTCCCGTTCCCTCTCTCTGGCTATCTTTATGTTTACATGGCATGCTCCCTGTATCTGTGCCTGTGTTCACATTTCTCCTTTTAAAAAGACTCCAGTCATACTGGATTAAAAGCCCACTCTACTCCAGTATGATTTCATGTTAATTAATTATATCTGTAACCACCCTATTTCCAAATAAGGTCACATTCTGAGGTACTGGGATTAGGACTTCATCATATTAATTGGGGAACAGGGGGTAATTCAACCCATAACAATTAGTAAAGCTGCTATAAGCATTTGTGTATAAGTCTTTGTGTAGTCATATATTTTCATTTCTCTTGGGTAAATACATAGGAATAGAATTGCTGGATCATATGGTAATTGTATGTTTAACTTTATAAGAAACTGCCAAACTGTTTTCCAGGATGGCTGTACTATTTCATATTCCTACCAACGGTGTATAAGAGTTCCTGTGGCTCTACATCCTTGTCAACATTTGGTATTGTCAGGTTTTAAAAAATTGTAGTCGTTCTGACAAGTGTGTGGTAGTATCTCCTCGTGGCTTTAATTTCACATCCCTAAAGACTAATGATGTCATTTATCATCCTTATATTTTCACTGACAAAGTGAAACTTTGAACAAAGTGAAATGGTACACATCTTTTGCCCATTTTCAAAATTAGATTACTTTTTTTTTGTGAGTCATGAGACTTACTACATATATATGTCTTATATATATTATATATTCTAGATACGAGTCCTTTGGCAAACATGTGATTTGTAAATATTTTCACTCAGTCTGTAGCTTGTCTTTTCATTTTCTTTTTTTCCCTGAGAAAAATAGTCTTTTCATTTTAAGAATGTCTTGAAAAGCAGAAAATTTTCATTTTGATAAAGTCCATTTTATCTTCTTTTAAAATTTTGTTCGTGCTTTTCATGCTTAATGATAAAGTCCATTTTATCTTCTTTTAAAATTTTGTTCATGCTTTTGTGTCTTATCTAAGAAATTTGCCTAAGTCAACATCACAGAGATTTTCTCCTGTCTTCTTGTAAAATTTTATGATTTTATGTTTCACATTTAGACCTATGGTTCATTTTGTGTTAAGTTTTGTATGTGGTATGGAGTATTTTTTCTTAAAATTTCAACAATATAACATTTTTGGTTCTGGAAAGATGACATAATGTTATTTATCATCTGTATCTTTCCTTTCATAAAGTGTACACATCTTTTGTACTTGTAGCACCAGATATACTAGATAAAATAAAACAAAAACTACTTTTAATGCAAAGCTTGGTTTATAAGAAAAACAGGGAAATTTCCTGTGCAAAAAATGAGAAGGGATCTGAAAGCAGTGTGCTGAGTATACGGATCAATACAGGTAGCTGCCTGTATTTTTTCGTGCGGGTAAGGATCGGGGTATAAAGTTTCTACTGATCTAGGGACTTGGGGTAAACAACCATGTGAGCACAGGAAAGGAGTCTTGGGTTCACTTACAGTTGCCTATTGTGGCTGAGACTCGATATAAAGTAGGAACCCCTGAGGGGGTATGCTTTCAGTGAGAGAAAGGCAAAAGGAAAACAGTCATTTACCAACTTAAGAAAATGAAAAGTAAGCTTGAGTCACTTCTGAGAAATCTCTTGAAAAACTGAAACTGCCTTGCACCTTGCACAGATTTGAGGATTGAGTTGCTAACACCTGAGGGGTCCAGAAACCTCCATTGTTTAAAAGAAATAATCATTTAAAAATTGATACCTGGCCCAGGCATGGTGGCTCATGCCTGTAATCCCAGCTTGGGATCCCAGTTTGGGAGGCTAAGGCGGGTGGATCACCTGAGGTCAGGAGTTCGAGACCAGCCTGGCCAACATGGTGAAACCCCATCTCTACTAAAAATACAAAATTAGCTGGGTGTGGTGGCAGATGCCTGTAGTCCCAGCTAGTCAGGAGGCTGAGACAGGAGAATCACTTGAAACTGGGAAGCAGAAACTGCACTGATCCGAGATTCGCACCACTGCATTCCAGCCTGGGCCAGACAGAGTGAGACTTTATCTCAAAAAAAA
This sequence comes from Rhinopithecus bieti, assembly GCF_001698545.2. NCBI lineage: Eukaryota > Metazoa > Chordata > Mammalia > Primates > Cercopithecidae > Rhinopithecus > Rhinopithecus bieti. The sequence continues at coordinate 727,431 of NW_016804151.1, forward strand.
AAAAAAAAAAAAAACCTGATACCTGATACCTGATAATTCCCTCTGAATGCTTGGCAGAATTTATGTAAAACAGGAGAGCAATTTCTATTGAGATTCCCACAGGAAAAAAATACCCCTATTAAAGATAAGTTACTGATAAAAATGTATAAAACAAGGCAGAACCCGTTAGGCACAGCATAGATGTCTTCTTAGCTTGTGTGTTACACGCAGCAAGGGCACATGGAGGATGATGAGAACAGAGCCCCTACAGTGTACATATGTTGTGGTGGCCCCAGAAACCGTTTATCATCAGCAAGAACCAGCAGGCATTGCAACAGGGGGATTAGAGCCCAAGAAATTCATAATATTGCCACAACAATAATATCAAAGAGAACTCAAAACAGACATTTAAAAATAATTGAAGACTTGACATAAATACTTAAAATCCTAAGAAAATAATATGACATTATAAAAATAAAAGAACAAGCAGATTTGAAAATTTTGAAATAGATAATATATGTTGTCAAGATTGCACCACAGAGAACTAAAGAGAGAAAATATGACAGAAAAGAAGGTGCTTGGGGGATGATTGACATGCTCTTTTATGATGTGGCTCTTTAGCAGTTTTTTTCGATAGAAAGAGGCTATTACAGGGCAAGAAGTTCTTTAGCTTTGTCCATTTCCTGAGCTGAAAAAGAAAATTGCACAAAGAAAAATCTTAAGGGATCTGGACTTTACATATTATACATCAAGATAAAACCCCAAGAAAGGGTCTTTTATTAGAGAATTAGAATTAGTAGCAAGGTGACAAACTGTAGAATATAATAGTTATTAAGGCAGACACGGTTGGAATAGACAGAACTGTTTAGGCATCTGATAAACTCCAAGTGGAAGAAGTTTTTAAACATCTTTATGGAAAAATGGGAGAAATAAGAATTAAATGGTGATACTTAATGCTTCAGTTTCATGGAAAAAGAGAGCCTAGATTGTATCTGGGGTTTCTTTAAGTCTTTCTAAAAGTATTTATTTATATTAAGCAAAGTAGTTGTGGGGAAAGTTACATTCATATTTACACTTTTCACTGTTAGATCATACTTTGGATGATTTCAATCACATCTGGAGTACGTTTACAATTGGGGGCTGCTGCCAAATGCAGGGATCCAATATTTACTTGGTAATATCATCTGCAATCACAAGCAGAACGCCAAGAAGGAAATCATCAGTCTCTTCAGAGCTGACATATACTTCCAATTAATACAATACAGCAAGTATCTCATCAAAATTTCCTTTCAAATATAATATGAACTACTGGTGAATGGACAAAGGCAGGAAGCACTAAAGACTAGAGAGAGGACGAAGGCCTTCAGCAAGAGACAACGTGTTTACAGAAACAGGCCTGGACTGCTTTAGAAAGTCATCACCAATGGCCTGCAGCCTTTCTTATAATAAAATAAGGAAGGAAGAAATCACTTCAAATTTTAAAAGTAGATTAGTTAGAATTTTAGCTGCACACTTCTGGGAAAGTGATTTTCTCTCCTTCTAACCTCTCCCATTAAGTAGGGCATACTGTTCAGAATTCAAAACCTGCTGGCCAAGTTTCCAGGGTAAACAAGACTTTGTGGCTCTAGAATGAGCCCTGTTTTGAAAGCTGAATGATTTTTTGGGAGAAGAGAGAGGAAGAAGAGTTCTTAAATAAAAGGAATATGGACTTTAAAAATAAACAATGAAGTCTGAAATGCCTGAAGTTTGTTCCTGGCACCAGTATGTCTCCAGGCAACTTTAGGCACGTACAATACTGAGCCAACTTGGCTGAGCCCAGAGCGGGCGGTGGACCTGAAAACAGCTCGGTGTGAAAGCCATCAAGAACTGGGATTTGGGCTATGTTTACAGAGATTGGTCTTAGAAGACAACATACGCTTTTTGGGAAAGCAGCATAACATAAAATTTTGGGGACAGCAAACTTTTTAGGAACGCTAGGAAACGATGGACACTACTTGAAGGGAAGACATAGTATGGGGAAATGCTCCATTGACTAAATTAGATAGAATATAAGGTTAAGTATCAGATATGAAAGAAAACTAAGTACATAGTTGGCTTTTCATTGTTGTTGGCTGATCTTTGTCTGAAATAGAGGATTTTAAACTTTTGTTTTAAATCTACCTTGACAATGCTGAAGAAACTCCTTGACTCAAAGAAGGTAAGATGGGAAATAAAAGTTTCACCTTACAGGATAATAAACAGGTTTAGTTTCAGGATAGCCAGCAAGATTGAGAGTTAAAGGGAAAAAGTTGCAAAACAATGATATTTTCCCAGTTTTCTTATAAAAGAAGCCATTGTTCACTGAGCTAGTAACATTTTTTTCGTTAAGAAAATTATGTTTTTATAAGGCTAACAGCCCTACTTTTTTGCTCTTCACTTTATAGAGATAAAATGTGCTTTGACTTGTAGTTGTTTCATGTCTTTTTTTTTTTTTTTTTTTTTGAGACAGAGTTTCCGTTCTTTCGCCCAGGCTGGCGATCTCGGCTCACTGCAACCTCTGTCCCCCGGGTTCAAGCGATTCTCCTGCCTTAGCCTCCTGAGTAGCTGGGATTACAGGTGTGAGCTACCATGCCTAGCCAGTAGGCATGGTGGCAATGCCTATAATCCCAGCACTTTGGGAGGCCGAGGTGGGCAGATCGCCTGAGGTCAGGAGTTCAAGACCAGCCTGGCCAACATGGTGAAATCCCATCTCTACTAAAAATATAAAAATTAGCTGGGTGTGATGGTGCATGCCTGTGATCCCAGCTACTCGGGAGGCTGAGGCAGCAGAATTGTTTGAACCCGGGAGGCGGAGGCTCCAGTGAGTTGAGATTGTGCCACTTCACCCCGGCCTGGGCAACAAAGTGAGACTTCATCTCAAAAAAAAAAAAAAAAAAAAAAAATGTAGTTATGACTGCAGCAAGGTGTGAAAATTGTTTTAAAATTGTATAATTTGATGTAAAAGAGTTAATGGCAACCTAAGTTTTTCTTAGTGGTGCATTTTTTTCTAATCCCTATAAAAATTAGTTTATCTCAGGGTTTATCACCATTAGCACTCTTAACATTTTGGGCCAGATATTTCTTTGAAGTGGGGGGCTGTTCTGTGCGTCGAAGGATGTTCAGGGCCTCCCCTAACTAGAGCATCCCCTCTAGCTATGAGAACCAAAAATGTCTCCGATAGTGACAGATGTTCTCTAAAGGGCAAAATCATCTCCAGTTGTGAACCACTGGTTTATTTTAATAGTGTTGAGATACGCTACTTAAGATTCACTTTCTAATTACAGTAGCAGTAAAGTAAAGTAAGCTTGTTTAGTTAATATCCTCAACAATAGTGTGCTTGTGACAAAGTAATTGGAGTAGAGATAATCCATATAAAGAACCTAGACTGTGCCTGGCACCACTTCAGAACTTAAAAATATCGGTGATGATAATGATGGCTCTGAAGGCAATGGAAAGGGGGAAGGAAGGAGAGGAGGGACGGAGAAGAGGAGGAGAAAGGAAATGAGTGAGAGGATGAGCACAGGCATATATTATACTCTCTCTGCTTGGAAATGTATAGAATCAGCTGATTCTGATTCTCACTTGGTACCAGCTCAGAGCTGGTGAGCAGGGAGGAGGCAGAGGAGAGGGGAGCAGTCAGGTGGGGGGTAAAAGAATTGGATGGGTTTGGCCGGGTGCAGTGGCTCACTCCTGTAATTCCAGCACTTTGGGAGGCCGAGGTGGGTGGATCACCTGAGGTCAGGAGTTCAGGACCAGCCTGGCCAACATGGTGAAACTCTGTTTCTACTAAAAATACAAAAATTAGCCAGCCGTGGTGGTGGGCACCTGTAATCCCAGCTACTTGGGAGGCTGAGGCAGGAGAATTACTTGAACCTGGGAGGCGGAAGTTGCAGTGAGCCAAGATCATGCCACTGCACTCCAGCCTGGGTGACAAGAGCAAAACTCTGTCTCAAAAACCAACAAACAGACTACCTTAATGGTTGTCCCTCTTAATGCAGCAGCCGGATCCCTAGTAGAAAGCCATCCACAACAATGTCTTTAACTCTGGCTCCCTTTAGCAGTATAAGCGAGCAACAGGGTGTTACTGACAGGCCTAAGGAGTGGAAGAGGGAGATGGAGGAAAAGAGACAACAAAGAGAAAAAAGGTATGACGAGAAGAAAATAAGCCATCTGCCATTTCTCAGGAGCAGCATGGTTTGCCTACGTTCAGTTGTACGCAAATAAGTTCATGAAGAGCAACTGTGTGGTAGCAGAAAGGGCCACGGCCTGAGGGAAGAAAGACCTGTGCTCACATGTCAGAATAAGTTGAGAGTTATCCTGGGCAACCACTTACCTTTTCTGAGTCTCGTATCCTCCCTTTAAATGTGTAGGGCATCTCCCTCCCAAGACGCTTGGGCTTGGCACAATCTCGGCTTACTGCAACCTCTGCCTCCCGGGTTCAAGTGATTCTCCTGCCTCAGCCTCCTGAGTAACTGGGATTACAGGCACCCACAACCATGCCCAGCTAAATTTTGTATTTTTAAAGTAGAGACAGGGTTTCACCATGTTGCTTAGGCTAGTCTTGAACTCCTGACCTCTGGTGATCCACCCGCCTCGGCCTCCCAAAGGGGTGAGATTATAGGTGTGAGCCATCATGCCCAGCCAAATAGTTCTAATAGAGATTTCTTATTGGTTTTGTACCATTGCAGAGAACAAGAAGAACCCTCAGGGGTGTCAATAGAAGCCTACTGTAGTGCCTGCCTGATATTAGCCAGTGGGTATATGTGAGTACAGCTATTCTAGTTTTGTTTGTTTGTTTGTTTAGATGGGGGTCTCGCTCTATTGCCCAGGCTAGAGTGCAGTGGTGTGATCATGACTCACTGCAGCCTCGACCTCCTGTGCTCAAGTGATCCTCCTGCCTCAGCCTCCTGAGTAGCTGGGACTACAGGCGGGCTTTAGTGTCCAGCTAGTTATTTTTTGTACAGACAGGTCTCACTATGTTACCCAGGCTGGTCTTGAACTCCTGACTTCAAGTGATCCTACTGCCTCAGCTTCTCAGAATTCTGGGATAATAGGAGTGAGCCACCATGCCCGGTCAGCTGTACTAGTCTTAACTTATTGAACTACTTCTTTTTCTTTGGTCAACAGTTGCTTTCCTGAGCCCCTGAGTGCTCCTACCCTGAGCCCTGGGCCCAGTCCTCCCAATTCCTTGTTGTACAGTACCAATTTTAAAGTATTTTGAGTATCACCCTGCTTTGGGCTAGTGCTTTGAATGCTTTTAGCTAATAACTAAGTTCTATATAAAACATATTTCATTGAGCTTGCAGGTCACACTAAGGAGGGTAGACTATTAAGAGGACAAATTTGCCAATCATAAGGAGTATATGGCTAGTACAAATGGGAAGAAATTTAAGAGAAGTGGGATGAAAATATAGCAGTAATCTCTCTGCACCTTGACGTTGATGTCATCACCATTCCTCAACTTTGATCTAAAGAGAAAGGTGAGAGAAATGAGAAAGAGGCCTGAAAGGGAAGGAGAGAGGACCTGGCATGGTGTAGATGTACCAGAAATATTTGTAACTGAATAGATAATTGAATACATGACTGAATGACAGTAGAAGTGCCACCACAGAATATTTGCTTCTGAGCACTGAATAAGATAATTCATCAATGCAACAAGTGTAAAGCACATGCCCTGTGTTAGGTTTGGGCTAGGATACAAAGTGGAATCAAGCATGGTCTTACCAAAGACTATTAATTAATTCAGAAGAAAAATACAAGGTTGAGAAATGAGAAATGTATGCAGCAAGGAATAGATGGGCCAGAGAAAGTTCTGGATTAAAAAGAAAAAGAAATTAACATGATACTGGTATTAGCAGAAGTAAAACCACCAAGCTTTATGAGATCCTTCTCCCACTCTACGCAACCTTGCTAAACTGACACTCAGTACAGGCCCCACCTTTTAAGACAATGTCGAGAATGTGAAAATGCTCCGAGAGAGTAGCCAGAAGCAGGGCTGACTTCATGGGCATATGACAAGCGCAGTCCCAGCGGGCCACTCTCAGAAGGGCACTGCACTTGGTGGTTAAAAGCTCTGTCATCTTGGAATTCTTAATATTTTATCTTTGAACTTGTGTCCTGTGAGTGAAGTCCAGTGGGACAATGGAGCACGCATGTGAGCAGAGGAGATACGGGCATGCTTGTTTCCCTCGTGCCTTGCAATTCATTTGCACATAACATTAATGATTGCTACCCCACTTCCATGACACACAAGAAGTGTGTCTACTTGCTTGTGCTTGCTTTGAGTCTTGCCCAACTCCTATGTATGTGGGTCCACCAGAATTCTGTGCTCATGTCTACACACCTCATATCAGCAGATGCTCATACTGGCATGTGCGCCACATGTATCAACATGTGCCCAGACCAACACATCTACAACAGCAGAAGTGCTGATAGCACCAAGAGGCCATCCTTTCCATTAGAACCAGAACTTGTTTCCAATGCAGAAAGAAGGTAATGGTATTCAGAGAAATAAGAATGACCTAGGAACCCTATCATATACAGGTTTTTATTTTTTTAAGACGGAGTCTTACTCTGTCACCCAGGCTTGAGAGCAGTGGCATGATCTCAGATCACTGCAACCTCTGCCTCTCGAGTTTAAGCGATTACAGGCATGTGCCACCATATCCAGCTAATTTTTGTATTTTTTAGTAGAGATGGGGGTTTTGCCATTTTGGCCAGGCTGGTCTCGAACTCCTGGCCTCAGGTGATCCACCTACCTCGGCCTCCAAAAGTGCTGGGGTTACAGACATGAGCCACTGAGTCCAGCCTCTATCATATACACTTTTACTTGCATTATTTCCTGTATGACCCAATCACTTATGTTAAAAATGTTGACATAGAAGGAAAGGGGAAATAGGTCCATCCATAGTTGCCATATTATAAGGAATAAGTTATTTCTTTTTTTTTTTTTTTTTTTTTAGAGTCTCTCTCTGTTGACCAGGCTGGAGTACAGTGGTATGATCTTGGCTCGCTGCAACCTCTGCCTCCCAGGTTCAAGCGATTCTCCTGCCTCAGCCTCACGAGTAGCTGGGAGTACAGGCGTGCGCCACCAGGACCAGCTAATTTTTGTATTTTTAGTAGAGACGGGGTTTTGCCATATTGGCCAGGCTGGTCTCAAACTCCTGACCTCAGGTGATCTACCCGCCTTGACCTCTCAAAGTGCTGGGATTACAGGTGGGAGACACTGCACCCAGCCAGGAATAAGTACTTTCTTAATCATCAGTGATCCAAAGGTAGAGAGTGTTGGTAGAATGTGAACATATCAAGAAATTTAAAAAAAAACCAGTTTTATGTAGTATTATCATCCTTGTTCTAATAAGAATGAAACAATTTTCATTTATGAGCTGTAAAATGCAAACTGTGAAATTTTAGTGATTCCACACATAAGATAAAAGCTCTTGTAATTTCTGTTAAAAACTGGCATTGCATAAAATAAGATGAATGGTAAAATTCATTCTAATAATTAAATTTAAACTTTAAAATTTAGAATACTTCTATTACACTTAAAAAACATTATTTTTAAATGTGGTAAAATGCATATAACATAAAATTTACTATCTTAACCATTTTTAAGTGTACAGTTTGGTGACATTAAGCACATTCACATCGTTGTGCAATGATCACCACGATCCAATTCCAGAATTTTTTTATCTAGCAAAACTGAAATTCTGTACCTATTATATACATATACATGTGTGTGTGTGTGTGTGTGTGTGTGTGTGTGTAGAGAGAGAGAGAGAGGGAGAGATGGAGTCTTGCTCTGTCGCCCAGGCTGGAGTGCAGTGACATGATCTCCGCTCACTGCAAGCTCTGGCCCCTGGATTCATGCCATTCTCCTGCCTCAGCCTCCTGAGTAGCTGGGACTACAGGAGCCTACCACCATGTCTGGCTAATTTTTTTGTATTCTTAGTAGAGATGGGGTTTCACCGTGTTTGCCAGGATGGTCTCGATCTCCCGACCTCGTGATCCGCCTGCCTCGGCCTCCCAAAGTGCTGGGATTACAGGCATGAGCCACCGCGCCTGTCCATCCGTACCTATTAAATATTAACTCCTCATTCTCTCCTCTCTCCAGCCCCTGCCAACCACCATTCTACTTTGACTACTCTAGATACCTCAAAGAAGTGGAATTCTAAAATATTTGTCCTTTTGTAATGGACTGGCTTATTCTACTTTATATAATGTCCTCAAGATTCATCCGCCTTTTCGAAGTGTCAGAATTCCCTTCCTTTATTTAAAGCTGCATAATATTCCATTGTATGCACACTCCACATTTCGTTATCCATTCATCTGTCAGTGCACACTGGGTTGCTTCTACTCCTTGGTTATTGTGAATGGTGCTGTCATGAACATGAGTATACCAGTATCTGTTTGAACCGCTGCTTTCAATTATTTTGGGCATATACCCAGAAGTGGAATTGCAGGATCATACGGTACTTCTATTTTTAGTTTTTTGAGGAACTGGCACACCGTTTTCCTTAAAGTCTATAACAATTTACCTTCCCAACAACAGTGCACAAGGGTTCCAATTTTCCCACATCCTCACCAATACTTACTTTTTTTTTTTTTTTTTTAATAGTATCCATTCTAATAAGTGTGAAGTGGTATTTCCTTTTTTTTTGAGACGGTCCTACTTTGTCGCCCAGGCTGGAATGCAGTGGCGTGATCTCGGCTCACTGCAACCTCCGCCTCCCAGGTTCAAGAGATTCTGCTGCCTCAGCCTCATGAGTAGCTGGGACTACAGGCATGCACCCCTACATCTGGCTAATTTTGTATTGTTAGTACAGATGGGGTTTCACCATGTTGGCCAGGCTGGTCTCCGTCTCCTGACCTCAAGTGATCCACCCGCCTCCGCCTCCCAAAGTGCTGGGATTACAGGCATGAGCCACCATGCCTGACCTGAGGTAGTATTTCATTGTGATTTTGATTTTGATTTACACAATAATTATTGATGTTGACCCTCTTATGCTTTGTAATTAATAAAAATATTTTGGCCGGGCGCGGTGGCTCAAGCCTGTAATCCCAGCACTTTGGGAGGCCGAGACGGGCGGATCACGAGGTCAGGAGATCGAGACCATCCTGGCTAACACGGTGAAACCCCGTCTCTACTAAAAAATACAAAAAACTAGCCGGGCGACGTGGCAGGCGCCTGTAGTCCCAGCTACTCGGGAGGCTGAGGCAGGAGAATGGCGTAAACCCGGGAGGCGGAGCTTGCAGTGAGCTGAGATCCGGCCNAAATAAAAATAAAAATAAAAATATTTTTAAAGGAAAAAGTCATATATTGGTACTTTAACATCATTTTCTCAGTGCTCTTTTTTTCTCACTGCCTCTTTGATCAGGTCTTTATTCAAAAGAAGCTGTCCAAAATCATTTGATCTTTATGGAATAATCAAATTTAAGAGTTTATGTAGCAGACTTCTTTTCCTCTGTAGTAGGCTTCTTTTCTGCTGGCTTCTTTTCAGGGGCTGGTTTCTTCGTAGCTGCTGCCTTTTTTCCCACCAGAGGTTTCTTCTGCTTTTTAACATCAACAGCAGGCTTCTTTCCTTTCTTACCTACCACAGGCTTCTTGCCTGCAACCTACTTCTCATCCGATTTGGCTTCTAGTGCAGCAGCTGCCGCTGCTGCCTTATCCACACAGAGCTTGTGATTCTTGGCCTGGTGAAGAATGGTGTTCCGACGAATGGTCTTTGCGTATGGGTTTAGCTTCAACATGATTCTCACATTTTTCAGTGGGTTCTTCTTTAGGACTCTGCGATGAATCTCCTCGCATGGTGCTTGAAGAGCTCTCTGGATCTCTGGGCTTTTTAAGATTTTGCTAAGATCTGTATTGATCATCTTGTGGATGGGAAGATTGTAGTTGCTCTTGGGGGAAGCAGCTTTACGGCAAATGCCATACAATTCATCTAACTTCCAGAAAGCACTTCCGGTCCAAATGCAGAAACACCCCACATGCCCACCAGGAGCAAGTTTCAAAATGTTCAGTTTGCTTACATTAAGCAGAGTAATTCCAGGGATGTTTCTGAAGGCTTTGATGATACCATTATCCTCATTATGGATGATGCAGGGGCCTCTGTGCTGGATACGGTGATGGTTTCTCATTTTGCCCTTGCCAACTCTCATTTGCTGAGAGGCATAGTCCTTTTTGATATCATTCCAGGCTTTACGTTTCTTAAGAAGCAAAACAGCCTCCTTGATCTTCTTGTACCCTCCAACTTTATCCTCAACTACCAAAGGAAGTTCAGGAACTTCCTCAATACAATGACCTTTAGATATGACCAGTGCTAGTAAGGCTGAGGCAGCCAGGATAGAACAGATGGCATATCGTTTTTGGGTTGTGTTCACTCTATGATGCTAACAACATCAGGTTTTGGTTGGTGCAAACATTCGGCCTCCATAACACATGTTTCCAGAAGCACCCTGGCCAGAAAGGTGAGTCCCACCACCTCAAACTTTGGGAATTTGAGCCATAACTCTGTCAGTACCCAAAGACTCAGCACTGGTCTGATGACCTGCTAATTCACTGACAGCATACAGCTGTCTGCTGTTTTTGTGCAAGTTGGTGTGAACAAAGTTCACAATATCTGGTTGAATAGGAGCCTTGAATACAGCAGGCAAAGTGACATTTTTGTCAGATGACTCCCCTTTTCAGAGTACAGTGATATCAGTGGGCAAGCACACACCATGGCGGAAAGGAGAGAGCCATGCTCCTCTCAGCATGGCTGTTGCCACAGGAAAAGTTCTCTGTACTTTTAAAAATATGCCCCACATTTTAATTTTGCACTGGGTCCTGGAAATTATGTAGCCAGCCTTGCATATGGGAAAGGTTAATGAAAAAAAAAAAAAAAGGACTGGGTAGTAACTTAATAATCTGAGTGTATGATACTTGTTTATAGGGAGATAGTGATCATCACTGGTTTCCCATCTCTATTGACTCAGTGAGAGTCTGAGAGATTTATTTAGAAAGGAAAACTGCTTTAGTGCATGCAGCTTGCTGTAAAGAATCTCATCACTAGTTCCACTTTGGATTACAGCCTCGCCTCTGTCACACATCACCTGTGTAAGTGCTGGACAAATCATTAAACCTCTCTCTTGAGCCTTGATTCCAGAGGAGTTATGGATCTGGTGGCCAGGCAGGTAGGAGGGGGCAGATCCTGAGATGGGCCAGCATCCTCCTGGAAGTTACTTGCCTTGTTTAGAGGCTACTGAATAGCTTTCAAACAAGCAAGAGTGAAGGGGGAAATGGGGGTTTTTTTTCTTTTCTTTTCTTTTTTTTTTTTTTTTTTTTTTTATTATACTTTAAGTTCTAGGGTACATGTGCATAACGTGCAGGTTTGTTACATATGTATACTTGTGCCATGTTGGTGTGCTGCACCCATCAACTCGTCAGCACCCCATCAATTCATCATTTATATCAGGTATAACTCCCAATGCAATCCCTCCTCCCTCCCCC
>NW_016804151.1:742996-752682 GCF_001698545.2 Rhinopithecus bieti
CGGGGTTTTTTTTCAACAAGGGGGACTGGGCCACTTCTACAGGCCCAGGGAGTTCTGTGGAATCTGAGCATTCAAGATCCTCAAGTGGGCTGAGTGCAGTGACTCACGTCTATAATCTCAGCACTTTGGGAAGCCGAGGCAGGAGGACTGTTTGAGCCCAGGAGTTTGAGATCAGCCTAAGCAACAGAGTGAGACCTCATCCCAATGAAAAACAAAACAATTAGCCAAGCATGGTGGCATGTGCCTGTAAACCTAACTACTCAGGAGGGTGAGGCAGGAGGATTGCTTGAGCCCAGGATGTTGAGGCTGCAGTAAGCTGTGATCGTGCCACTGCATTGCAGCCTGGGCAACAGAGTGAAATCCTGTCTCAAAAAATAAAATAAAATAAAAAAAAGACCCTCAGGGGCATCTACCCAGATATCCCATCCCAAGTCTCTAGGCCCTGTTCCTTCCCTAACAAGATCCTGACTTTGGCATAGGAAACTTGCTGAGGCTGGAAATTCATCGTTCTTTGAAATTCTGCCACCTTAAAATTAATTCTGGGCCTGGTCTTCAACTCTCTCTGCTCTTCAGCTTCAGGAAATAAAGGTCTCTTTAAATACTTTCAGTTAGAGAATTAGAGAATCTCTGATTCTCATATTTTGCTTTAAATTCACAATTGATTGCCCTGCATCTGTCACATCTGTCATTTTCTTTTTTCCAAGCTAAGAATGGAGTTTAGCAGGAGCTGCTCCATTTCAAAATCCTTAAAATGACCGTATCTCCTGTTCCTCTCAAATGCTAGAGACAGCATGACTTTCACATTCCCCTCTACTTGTATCCCTCTCACTTCACCAGAGGTGAACATTTTAGCAATGAATGGCACTGCTACTGCATGTCAGAGACTACTGATATCAGTACTTACTCCACCTACCACCAGTGATGTGATCCTTATTGCTTTCTCTTCAGTGGGTGATCTAATTCCAGAATCCCATTCTTAGAACCTGTTTTCTGGGACCAATACTGGTACTAACCCTCTTCAGTTGGGCTCTTTAGAAACAGTTGGCTACAAGGATTCAGATGCATGTGATTTATCGAAGGAGTGCTCAGCTCTCTAAGAGACAAAGAGATGAAAGACAATGAAGGGAAAAGGCCGAGCAAAAATGGTCTCAGGTAAAGTCTAGCCTTGGCCAGATTCAAGGGAGTGTGTGGCATCTCAAGCATATATCACAACATCGAGTTGTCCCACCTTCAGATAATGGGTTCAGCCTTTTGGACCCCAATATCAGTCTACCATTGGCTCCAAGGTACCCCCAGAGATGGGACTTAATTCAGAGGTGAAGTGGCTCCCATTGGCAGACAGCAGTTCTCCAGAGAAGGGGGAAACTGTAAGCCACTGGCAGCCAATGTTAACATCCACAACAGCTGGGGAATGGAATCTGGGCATCAGATGCACTTTCTACCCTCCTTTCAGAATGGTGACCAGTGTGGCTTACACCGCTAGGATTCCTTGCCATTTCTTTTTTAATCGGGTTCAAAAATAGGGGAGTCTGGCCGGGCGTGGTGGCTCATGCCTGTAATCCCAGCACTTTGGGAGGCTGAGGTTGGATCACTTGAGGTCCAGAGTACGAGACCGGCCTGGCCAGTCGATATGGTGAAACCCCATGTCTACTAAAAATACAAAAATTAGCCTAGTGTGTGGCGCGTGCCTGTAATCCCAGCTACTCAGGAAGCGGGGGCGGGAGAATTGCTTGAACTGGGAGGCGGAGTTAGCAGTGAGCTGAGATTGCACCACTGCACTCCAGTCAGGGTGATAGAGTAAAACTTTGTCTCAAAAAAAAACAAAACAAAACAAAACAAAAAAACCCATATATGGCTGGGCGCGGTGGCTCAAGCCTGTAATCCCAGCACGTTGGGAGGGCCGTGAAGGGCGGATCACAGTCAGGAATCAGAGACCATCCTGGGGCTAACACGGTGAACCCCGTCTCTACTGAAAAAAAAAAAAAAAAAAAAAAAACTAGCAGGGCGAAGGTGGCGGCCGCTTGTAGTCCCAGCTACTCGGGAGGCTGAGGCAGGAGAATGGGGGTAACCCCGGGAGGCGGAGCTTGCAGTGAGCTGAGATCCGGCCACTGCACTCCAAGCGCCGGCGACAGCAGAGCGAGACTCTGTTCAAAAAAAAAAAAAAAAAAAAAAAAAAAATATATATATATATATAATATATATATATATATATATATATATATATATAAAAATAGGGATCCTAGCACCAGATCACAGGGAATAAAACAACTAGGCCAGGTTATTTATTCCCCTGGTGTCCTCCCTGGAAGATCACCTTAGGCTGGCTGCATCCCTTGGCCAAAAGTCAAGGTAGCCCTCTCCATGTGACTTTGTCCTTCCAGGTGTTGGTAACCTCTGCCTTCCCTCAACCCTTCAAGCTGTACTATCCTTTGTAGTTTCTTTAAGCCCTACCATCTTTATAAATTTACCTTTATTAAATTCTCCTTGAGTTATTTTGAGTGTCCTGTGACGTAAAACAGAATGCTACCCTGGCAGTAACTGATGAGATCAAGGAAGGTAAGCAGTTCAGTTTTCACTGTAAGTGCAATGAGACTTCATCAAAGGGTTTCAAGTAGAAGAATTGTCTGTTTTTGAACTCTCAATTTTGATTTCTCTCTTAGCTGCCTGTATAACGTAAATTTTCCAGTAATGTTTTTATCAAGAAAAGAGACAAGGACGTCATGTTTTCTGAACTCTCATATTTTAAGAATATTGTGTTTGTGGTTTTCATTTTTTTTTAAGACAGGCTATTGCTCTGTCACCCAGGCTGGAATGCAATGGTGCCATCATGGCTCAATGCAGCCTTGACTTCCAGAGCTCAAATGATTCTCCCACCTCAGCCTCCTGAGTCACTGGGACTCCAGGCATGTGCCACCATGCTTGGCTAATTTTTTAAATTTTTGTAGAGGCATGGTCTCACTGTGTTGTCCAGGCTGGTCTCAAACTCCTGGGCTCAAGTGATCCTCCTGCTTCAGCCTCCCAAAGTGTTGGAATTACAGGTATGAGCCACTGAGCCCAGCCTGGTTTGCGTTCTTTTTAAAAATGTTTCCAATGGTCCATAGAATCCTCAATGGTTTTCATTCTTAAGTGACAACTGATTTGGTATAAAAATTCTTGAGTCACAGCTGTATCCTCTCAAAAATCTACAGATGCTGTTTTCGTATACTATAATTCAGTGGCAGAAAAGACAGAGGTAAGCTTAATTTTTGCTTCCTTGTAGGTAACACATTTTTCAGGTGTCAATGCTTATAGAATTTACCCCTTTAATCTTATAATTCATATACTCTACTACAATGGAGCTTACTGTGTCTTTTGACAATTTTGTTTTCTCCCGAAGGACTTTATAAAAGCTTAAGCTTTCATCAAAGAATACATCAAAGAATAATGTTTTTTGATGATTTCTCTGTTCCACTCTTTTTGGATTTCTTCCACAGGAACACTATGTAAATTCTTAGTAGTCTTTTTTTGGTCTCCTAGATCTAACATCACACTGTCCATTTACAGTTTTGATCTTTTTCCTCTGTTTTCCGTGGCAGCTTCTTGAACCTCTCTTCTGCACCACTGATTTTCTTCAATCAATTCTACTCCTCACTGCTTCAGTGAAGGGCTTAATGTTTGTGTTGCAATTTGTTTCCTGGCAAATTATTTTAACATGCTCCCCTTATGGCTGACCTAATTGTCTACATAACACATTTAATTGTACTTTTTTTCTTGCCTTTTCTCTCTTTATGACTTTCGGAATTCCAAAAGCATCAGTTTCATCCTGTTGCCAATGCTGAGGTGCTCAAAATCAATTTAGTTCTTGTGGTACATCATTTTCAAAACTACCATTTTCCTTTGCATCTTCAGGATAATTAATATATTCAATAATTATTTGAGCACTCACTATGACACTTGCTGTTGTAGTGAGTGGTTTGGGATACATCAGAGAAAATTCTGGAATGTTAGAATGTTCTGGAAAAACAGAGGGTAAAGGGATTGGATGGTGTACTCAGGGAGATTTTGAGAAAGTCATTCAAGAGAACTGTTCATGCAGTGGTTGAGGAGGAAGGGCTTTTCTGGCAGGAGAAACAGCAAGTCCAAGGCCTGGAGCTGGTTTGTCTGAGGAACAGCAAAGAGGCTGGTGTGGCTGCAGCACAGCAAAGAAGGCAAAGACAAGGGCAGAGGTCAGCAAGGTGACTTGGGGATGCATCATGAGACCCTGTAGGCCACTGAAAGAATTTTGGCTTTCACTCCGAGGAAGATGGGAAGCCATTGAAGAGTTTTGAGCAAAGCAATGGCATAATCTGATTACATTTTGAAAGAATTATTTTCACCATTCTGTTGAGAACAGACTCTGGGGAGAGGGGGAACAGTAGAAGCCTGAGACCAGTTAGAAAGCTACTGCAGTATTCCAGGTGAGAGATGATGATAGGAAAGGACCAGGTGGTCATGATGCAGGCAGTGCGAACTGGTCAGATTCTAAAGATATTTTAAAGGTAGCACCAGAGGATTTCCTGAAGAATTAGAGGTGAGTTGAGAGAGAAATTATGAAGTCAGTATGACTCCACAGTTTTTGGTCTAAGTAACTGGAAGGATTCAGTTGCCATCAACTGAGATGGGGCAGAATGCATGTGGAGGAGGTCTATGAAAGGAGACTGGAATGCGTTTGGGACATGCTAAACTTGAAATAATGAAGACATCAAAAGGAGTACTGGATGACTGCAAATTCAAGGGAAGTCAAGTGGGAGACAACAACTTGGGATTTGTCAGCACAAATATGTGATTTTGAATGACACAATTAGGTAAGCTTTCTAAGGGAATGTGTGTAAAGACTGGACCAAGAGCTGAATCCTGGACACTCCAATATCAAGAGCTGAGGAGAACAGGAGGAACAACCATGAGGACAAGAAGAAACAAAGCACTGGAAGCACGTATGAAGGAGAAGAGAGTCATTAACTGCATCAAATGCTGCTGCAGCACAGAGATCAGGGCTGACAATTGACCACTGGATCTAGCAATGCAGAGGTCACTGGTTACCTTTCCAAGAGTAAGTCTGGTGGAGGGTGGAGGCAAAATCTTGACTAAACTGTTTAGGAGAATAAACAAAAAAACTGGAAATAGCAAATATACTGAAATCTTTCAAGGACTATTACTATAAAGAGCAGTAAAGATATGGAGTGGAGCCAGGCGTGGTGGCATGCACCTGTAATCCTAGCTACAAGTGAGACAGAGACAGGAGGAGTGCTTGAGCCCAGGAGTTCAAGGCTGCAATAAGCTATGATTGTGCCACTGTACTCCAGCTTGGGTGACAGAGTGAGACCCTGTCCCAAAAACAAGACAAAAAATTCCCTGTAGCCAGGCATGGTACTTTACTCCTATAATCCCAGCACTTTGGGAGGCCAAAGTGGGAGGACCACTTGAGCCCACGAGTTCAAGACCAGCCTGGGCAACATAGTGGGAACCCGTCTCTAAAAACAAACAAACAAACAAACAAAAACCCAGAGCCCATGATTTCAGCACCCATGTTATTTCTACTATACTATTCACATACTATTCTGCCTCTCTAAATTCTGCCACAGGAAAGTATATGTCAGGAGGAGGACAATTATCAAAAATGTATAGCAATGAGGGCTGGTTGCATTGGCTCATGCTTGTAATCCCACCTACTCGGGAGGCTGAGGCAGGAGGATCCCTTGGGAGTTCAAGGCTGCAGTGGGCTATGATTGTGCCACTGCACTCCAGTTTACATGCTGGAGTGAGACCTTGCCTCTTAAAAAAAAAAAAAGAAAAAAGAAAAAAAAGTCTGGATGTATAGATGTGTGTATGTATATATATAGTGGAATTTGGCAGGGGCTGGGGAAAGTGGAGAAAAGAGATGGAGCTTTTAAGGAAGACAGAGTATGTTGCTGGGAATGATCGGGAGGATGTTCTCTTTTCTGTGTTTTTACAATGTTACTTACAGGTCCATATGCATCTTTTTAGACATCCTCAGATAAGATCTTGCCCAGTTACTCAATAAATAGGGTAAGTGCACCACCACTGACTGCTCAGTCTTTGCTTACTAGTCAGAATCCCTTCTTATACTGACAACTGAAAAGCAGGCCGATAGTCACAGCTCCTCGGCAGTTTTTAGTGTGTGATGGGCACACTAAGTATGATTCTGTTGGATTCAGGTAGTATCTGATCTTCCTGCCTGGTTCTCTCATCTGTTGAATGGTGGACTGTATTAAACACCATCATTCTCAGAGTGCACTTACCAGGCTGCTTCCCATCTCCATTTCTGACTACAGCACTTTATTTGTGGAGACTATCTCAGGGTACAATGTGCCTCCAATGTCATCTCCCCTCCCATGCCTTTTTGTAGTATTAAGACAATAAAGGCCTGGTATGGTGGCTCATACCTGTAATCGTAGCATTTTGGGATACTGAGGCAGAAGGATGGCAGTAGTCTAGGAATTTGAGACCTCCCTGGGTAACATAGTGAGACCTTGTCTATAAAAAAAATTAGAAACTTAGCTGGGCATGGTGGTGCATGCCTGTAGTCCCAGCCACTTGGGAGAACTGAGGTGAGAGGATGGCTTGAGCCCAGGAGTTCAAGGCTGCAGTGAGTTGTGATCGCGCCACTGCACTTCAACCTGGGAGACAGAACAAGATCCTGTCTCAAAAATAAAAAGACAGTTTAGTGTGTGGGTGGAGGGAGGCTAGAGAGAATGAACATTACTCTGGTTGCCTAAAGCACCAGGCAGCTGAGGGACAGGACCAGGTTTTCTGATTGGGGCATGTAAGTTTACAGACACTTACATGCCTTCCTCTCTTACACACTATTGACTGAGATAAAGACACTGCTGTACTGAGTTAAAAATCACTGAGAAATTCCTCTTAGATTTCATCAGTATCAGGCATAAGTTTTGGTGAAAAAATGCCTTTTCTTTTTCTTATTTTTCCTCCATTGTACTTTATTGGGAAAATAGGATAGATTAAATCAGGGGTGATTATCCAGATGTTATTATTAAATAAGCTATGCTTTGAAGTTAAGGCAACAGGTAACACATATTGAATAAGCCAAAGTGCTTAATTTTTGTTTTCTATGAAATAGTTTATTTCACTGTTCACTATGGAGGGGCTACAAATACATTTCTGATATTAACACAAAGGACTAAACTTTACCAACACTGGTAAAAATGGTTATGAGGAATTGAGAAGCTAGGGAACAGGGCACATGACATTTACATTTACTCATCTCCCACTATACATCTCAAAACAAACATCAAAGGCACTTACCAAAGTGATTAAGTAAGGGAGCGTGGAATTTAAAATAATGACAGATACCCAAGACACAAAATAAATGGCTTGAATTTTCTTATAGTTTGATTTCTAACATTTTACTGACTAAAATCTCTGCTAATTATGTAATCTACTTTGTGGCTTTAAAATATTTGATACTTTGATTTTAAGACTACTTTAAATGAAAAGAACCTAATGGAATACCATAAAGCCAGAGTTTTTCCACACCCAATTACAGTAGAAGAGCACCACTATATCCAGGCAAAAGCAAAAGGCTCATGTTGCTTCTCCAGGGAGCACTATGGAGTCAGCTCTCACTGATATACTAACATGTGGCATCTTTGTGGCTTCATAGGCACATTCATTCAACACACATTTGTCTAGCATCTGCCAAGGTACACAGCACTGTGCTGGGTGCTGGGGAGACAGAAACATGGTGTGGTGCTTACTTTCACAAGCTTACATTTATCCCCTGTAACTGGGTTGGTCATGCTTTCTTTTCAATTCCTACTGATTTGTTCCAAGAAGCTTCATGGAATAAAACAGGAGCCAGAATAAATGCATTTGTGTTCCCATCCCTAATTCTACTTGGTTTCCAGAAAAAAGAGTCAGAATAAGACTAACATCAAAGTATTAAAGAGGACCTAAACTCTACATCAATCTAAGGCATGATGTCATTTGTCTACAACATGGAAAAAACAAGAAGTAGAGCACCTTTCAGCCCTTAGAATCCAGTGTCTTTCCACTGCTTTGTGGCAATTTCCTGCACAAATATAAGCCCTACACTACATTCTAAAACAAACTTGTAAATGCTTTCAAACTGACTTATGCTCTTACTCTCAACTCACAGAAAAATGGAGTCCAATCACATTTCCATGTGAAAACACAAAATTAGGTTAACAGAACAGTCATCCTTGACATAGTAATACTCTGACAATACAATTAAGGGGACATCTTCTATTGGCATTTGTTCTTAACATGGAAAAACAATTTCTTGCATGTTTTCTAATCATAGTGTATATACAGATTACAGAGTCAATGTGGGCAATGATGCTGACAAGGCATCAAGCCTGTTTTAGAGTATACCGGCAATGAGAGATTTCAATTTCTTTATATTATAGTCCTGCCTTCTCAGTCTGTACACGTACTATCATTTACAGGACACCCACATACTATACAGAATTGAAAGATGCCAATTTTTGCCATCAAAAGTGCTGAAGTTATAATTTTCTAATACAGAGTACTGAAATGCACAGAAAGACAGAAATAGGCAATCTATAGGAGGGCTAACAAAGTATTTCTATATCTCATGTGTATTAATTACCCTTCCTCCATCTTATATAATATTCCATCTTTAATAGTGAACTTTCATCTAATTAAGAAATCCCCCAGTTTATAAAATCTGAGGGCAATTTCCAGTGAACTTTGTCAGGATAGAGGAACCAAACGACCACAGGTATTACTGAGTTATAATAAGAAGGAGTAATTAATTATCAGTATTATAACAACAAAATTGCTGCAAGGCAACAGGCTTCTGTAATTAAACATAAATCACAAGGGTATGGATTCAGGCATGAAAATAGTGACGTGATTTCACTGAGAATCAACTAGTATTTGCAAAGCTACTTGAATTTTTCTGTTGATCTTCACTTGTTGTTAAATAATGATAGTTTTGATGATGGTAAAACTTCATTTTTCAAGTGCAGGATGATCTGAGCTGAATGAGAAAAAAAGTAATTAAGGGAGGGAATGAAGGTAGGCCTGGCATCAGTTTGAACAATGTATTTTTTCTTCTGTTTTTGATCACAAGAGGGCTTACATCTCCAAGGTTACCACAATAAAGTCATAACCATGCCAGCCATTTTAAGGATTTCAGGATTAATCAAGACCAAGAGAGATGAAATGACAAACTACAAACCAAGCCATCACTACTACAAAGTTCCATGAGTGATACGTCTGTTACCCATATCCCAGGTAACAATATGTTTAAATTACAAAGACAGCGACATATATATTGTCAAATAAATATTACTTTTACTTATTTAAATTTTAAAAAATTTATAATTTTACTTTTTGTAATTTATTTAAAAGTGGCATACTTTATTAAAAGAAACACTGGAAATATGGATACTTTTTGAGAAGTAATCTTCATCTTCACTTGCAGATATTATGGAGGAACCGGATCAACTAATGGAAAATTAACCTCTTACGAGCCTAGTTCCAATTCAAATAAAGGACATACATACAAATGTTAGGACTGATTCTGTCCATTCAGTTAAAATATTTCCATTTCTGAATTATTAGCTACTGAAATTCTAAAAATGCTCATTTTTCTGGGTATCTTAACTTGTTAAAAGATTTTTTTTTTTTTTTTTTTTTTT
>NW_016804151.1:753382-758656 GCF_001698545.2 Rhinopithecus bieti
TATATATATATATATATATATACACACACACACACACACACACACACCCCTAGGTTCCTGACTTTCTAATACTCATTACTGTTGGCTGATGCAAAACTTAATTGTGCAACATACATCTCCTCAAGGATGAACAGGAAATGCAAAGATATAAAATTCAAAGTATTAACAGATGGTTTTGCTACTTTTCATACTTTTGATAAATGAGATAGTTGGAAGTTAGAGGCTATTAACTAAAATAAAATTAAGGAGTAAGTTACCTGTGAATTTCATTTACTCACATTAGGACTGACTCGTCTCTCTTAATTGGAGTTTAACTGAAAACAGACTGGACCATGACTGGCAGCTATATATTGGTCATTTTCAAATACTCCAATGACACTCTTCAATAACTTTATTATGTCCAGTTTTATGGTGCCATACCATGTTTTTCACACTGTTTAAAAATTTCCATTTCCATAATCCAAATGCCAAAAAAATTACTATACGTTCTTTTATACAGTCAAAAATATATTTACTGGAATGTTTTTAGTTATAGCTGAAGGCAACAACATTTACAACATTTAGCTTTTATTACACCTATAAATATGGAAATTGCTTGCAAAACAACTGTAATATGAAAAGAATGATATTTCTGCAAATATTGACAGAATGGTTATACATCTCTTTCAGCATATAATTTGGTACTCTACACAGGTTTCCTGACCCCCAGCATGACCCGCTCCCTAATGCAACAATGCAAGTCCTTATGCCATTAAATTACTAGTATGAAATATTATCATCAGTGTTTAACTATATACACAAATAATGAACTGGCAAGTATCTAGTTTCAAATTAGATCCTTGAAATATGGAAAAATAGAGGCTAGTTCTCTTTGCCTTAAACATAATTATTAAAAGAACATTTTGTTAGAAGGGGAAAAGATAACTGGACATTCTCAACGTTCCAATTTGAAGTGATACTTGCCTCTTAGTTTCTTGAAAAAGAAGTTTTGAAAGTTATATACACATAGGTTTCATTTAAATTATGCAGCAATCTTTTATTACTGTCCCAGATCTTGTTTAATGAAGATCTCTGTCATCAAATCAAGTACGGTATTTCATGACTATAAGAACTGTAAGAGAAAACATGAAAAAAGCAATATATCAACATCATATATATATGCTATGTTTGAAGCAATATTCGTAATGTAGTTGTGTCTACTTTTAGAAATGGGTAATGAGGATTGACTGAACTTTTATCTGAGGTAATTAATAAATGGGAAAGGAGAGGCAAAAAATATCATAAAACAACCTAAATGTCTAACATTGGCATCTTAAATAAATAATGGCATAGCCATAGCTTGTATCTGCTGTTAAAATGTTACTAAAATTTTTGATAACCTGGGAAAATATTCACAATATATTTATTAGAAAGTACATATAATATAGTCTTAGTTTTTTTAAAAAACATGCTTGTATATTAATAGGAAAAGAGAAATATATATAATAGTTATATTAGTAGTAGTAGCTATCTCTGTGTTGTAGTTATAGATTATAGTTGAATTTTTCTTTTTGTTATTAATATTTCACATTTTCCAATTGCCCACCATATATACATGATTAAGTCTCGGTTTTTGAGGTAGTTATTTTCTATAAGGTCACTACAAACACGAAATTAGTGAATACTGAACCACTACTGCTAGGGAAAACACAAGGTTAAGTTCCTGTGAGTCTCTGGCTACTAGATTTTTGTCAATCAATACATAACCTTGTTTTATATGTGTTTCTGTTTAAAGACATTTTATTTAATACGTATTATTGATTCAGTAACACTGAGCTCAAGGCCAACAGCACTATAACTCATGCCTGAACAAAGTTTGCCTACTGTGTATTTTCTCCAGGAAGACATATCACAGCTCTGTTGTACTGAGCAACACTAGAGAACACTTCAGCACTACGCATGGGGGTCATTTTAAACAGTGCAATCACCAGCGAAAAGCACGACAATGCAGAAAATGTGGTACTAAATAGACTACAAAAAGAACATGTTTATGTTACGAGTGCTGAAACAAAAAGGCAGAAATGGCTTTGTTTAACCTCAGCCAGGGATGTATGGGTTGGGGGACTTAAATTTTTTGTTACTCTGAACATGTTTGTAAATGACTGAAAGCACCATGAGTACTGATTTTGGGGTGACAAATAATTTTACCTGGTAAGTGGATTTGCAAACACAGAATCTATGAATAATGAGGATTGACTGTATTTCTTTGTAACAAAACACTTTTTCTGTTTTAAAAAAATAACAGCATAATATAATTTTTCAAATGATTATTTTTAGATACTTTCCAAATCTTCATAAAACCTCTGTAACCACAGGTAGAGAGGCCTTGAAGAAAATGAGATATTTAAAATGATCTGATTTTCAAAAGAACATTAAGGGAAAAAGGAAGGCAAGGAGTCATGCTTTAATGACAGAAATTATGCTCAACTGCAGAACCAAACAAAAACCAAACAAAAATCATCTGGAGAATGCATTTGGATGTATCCTTCCAAAACAGTATTACAAGATGCAAACTGCCATTCCTGAGAGTTAATAATAAATAGAACATGAGTATTTTAGACCTTAGTGTAACAGGAACCAGATTTGGCCTGCAACAAATCACTTAGCCTTGGATTTGGGGGTAAGGGTTGGGGGCAGAACAGGAGTTCCCTTTGAGAATCTGATAAAAGATATAGACCTTCCATAAAAATGTACATATACATAGTCACATAAAATTTTACATATTACTTAAGAGCATTTTCAGAGATCGATAGATTCTAAGAGCTCCTGAGACAGGTCAGAAGTCATTACTCAATCCTGACTTCAGACATGCTAGGTCAACTGAAAATAAAAAGGGAATTAAAATGAACTCTAAAACAAATGATACCCTAAGAAGTAATAATCCAATAAATACTTACTGATAATCACTAGCAAAAGGATAGCAGCAACCAAAGCCATGATGGCTTTTATCTACAACACACAAAAGGGCATATAAAGATATTAATATTTGACTCATTAATAAAGTCAAGACTATTTGTTGTTCTATTTACTGTATCATACTAAATCATCTCAATAAATAGGCACATTTCTTGAAATGTCTTCACATTTTTTCCCATATGAATTTGCTGGCTATTTTCCATTCTTTGGGAAATAATCAGAGTTCCCCAAATTTGAGGTGTTTTCTTTACTGGATTTTGTTGGTCAAAAGCTGTACTGCAGAGAGAACAGTAACAATCAAAGCCGTCATGGGCTTGAACCTCTATGATTTGATGTGCTTATTACTAATGTGAGACCAGAGAAAATATACAGTATTTTAGCAACTCTGTTCAAGTGTCAAGATACGATGAATAACATAGGCCATGCAATTCAAATGGTTCAATACATATAAAGTAGCAGTTTATAGCAGTTTTTTTCAAAGTAAATGAGAATTCTGTTAGTTTTTTCTCCCCTTACTTTCTTCTTGGCATTTTTATCTCCATTTTGAGGAATATATTTTAGATTATTTATGAATAGCCTCAAAGCAACTTTGCCTAAGAGCATTCTGTGTCAGTTTTGTAGTTAAGAAACCTTAAGGTCAGTTCTTGGTCAGCTCCTTAATATGTTATAACAAAGTGACCCAAAGAATATATGGAAGATTTGTAATCTGGATACCAGTGCCTATTACAATTATTATGATAACAAAAAAATGTAGAAAGAGAATCAGAATGGATTGGAGATAGGAGCTGTATTTTTAGTAGGTGTCTGGGTCCACATTATACGATAAACTAAAGTATTTTAATCCGTTTTTATTAATCTGAAACATTTCTAAAATAATTTGGAATTTCTACAGGAGTTTTTCAACCTTACCTAAAATGTACATTAATTTGCCCTGTTAAATGTGTGTTCGGCTTTACTTAAGATTTGAATGAGAACATCAATATCAATTTAAAAACACCTCAATGAATAGTTTTCTTCCTTGGGTTTCTAACACTGGGCAGAAAATGTTTACAATTGCAAATGGCAGTATTGTATTCATGCAAGTCCAAAGCTCATGAACAAAAATCTGTATGGCATTAAACATATAAGAGCTTCACAACCCCCCAGATACATTAAAAGAGGTGTTAGCGATTCTCTTTCCCCACCCATGGATAATTTTATTAATTCGTTTATTTTTAAAGCCAGGTATACTGAGATACACTTTACACAGAATAAAACTTATCCTCTAAAAGTACTTTTGATAGGTTTTGACAAATATATCCAGCTGTTAATAGGCATGAGCACCATCAAATATAGGACATTTCCACCACCACCCGCAACAAGTTTCCTCATGACCTGTTGTCAGTCTCCAACCATACCACATTCCCCTTAGCCACTGGAAACTCCTGATCTGTGTTCTGCCCTTATATCCTTTTTCTTAAAACCTTTCCGAAATTACTCATTATGGAAGTCAATCTAGAAAATGGCAGGCACAGGGAGGCTGCCCCAGATGAACAGTAGCACAATGAAGTATTAATGGGGTACAGTAAAATTGAAGGAAGCTAAGCATTAGAAAATAATAAATGAAGAATACTTGCTACTGTAAATGGTCTTTGTTATGTTATGGAACAATGGTTTTCATTACATGCTCAATGCTATTCATGGTCTCCAGAGGTCCTCAAGGTGATGACTATTTAAAAATATAACTCAATGTTTTTTCCTCCTCAAAAGCACACTATTCCTCTGACCCAAACCCCATAAAGAACAAAGCAAACATTTTTAGAAATGGTTAAAAAAAAGTTAGGCAAAATGTTCACTATGACCATCTTTTTTGTGGATACATGAATGGGGTACATGAGTTTGGGGGAGAGAAGGGGTGAATGGTTCATGGACCTTTTGTTTTTCCAAATTAGCCCACAGAATAGAAAATTTCTATAGATACAGAAGCTTTAGGCCAGGTGTGGTGGCTCATGCCTGTAATCCAGCACTTTGGGAGGCTGAGGTGGGCAGATTGAGGCCAGAAGTTCAAGACCAGCCTGGCCAACACAGTGAAACCCCGTCTCTACTAAAAATACAAAAATTAGCCAGTTGTGGTGGCACATGTCTGTAATCTCAGCTACTCGGGAGGCCAAGGCAGGAGAATTGCTTGAACCTCGGCTACTTGTGAGCCTGAGGCATGAGAATCACTTGAACCTGGGAGGCAGAGGTTGCAGTGAGCCGAGATTGCACCACTGCATTCCAGCTTGGGAGACACATCAAGACTGCCTCAAAAAAAAAAAAAAAAAAAAAAAAAAAAAAAAA
>NW_016804151.1:759997-761586 GCF_001698545.2 Rhinopithecus bieti
GAAAAGAAAAGAAAAGACTTTAGAGAAAATAAATTCATTCTTTAAAGAATAAGTAATTTAGAATAGAAAATTTAAATTCTGAACAAGGGGAGAAATGAAACAGTTTGTTTCTTTCCTCAGTTCCACTTCTGAAAGTAGGACGATTCAATAGGTAGACAGATAAAAATAAATAAATCCAAGGTAACTCTTGGAAAAAATCCTTAGCATATGGCTAAGTCAGGTTTAGAAAGTTACTGCTGGCTGGCACAGTAGCTCACGCCTGTAATTCCAGCACTTTGGGAGGTCGAGGCAGGCGGATCACCTGAGGTCGAGAGTTTGAGACCAGCTTGATCAACATGGAGAAATCCCATCTCTACTAAAAAAAAAACAAAAAACAACAACAACAAAAAACACCAAAATTAGAATTAGCCAGGTGTGGTGGTGCAGGCCTGTTAATCCAAGCTACTTGGGAGGCTAAGGCAGGAGAATTGCTTGAACCCTGGAGGTGGAGATTGCACTCCAGCCTGGGCAACAAGAGCAAAACTCTATCTCAAAAAAAATAAAGAAAGAAAGAAAAGAAAGTTATTGCTAAACTTGAAAATGAGAGACTAAAAACAGTTCTTGTCTAAATTTTAACAAAGCCAAAATTATACCTAGAATCAGAAAAAAAGAAAAGATTTGCTTATATAACATGAAAAACATTTTCTGTTAATGATTAGTAGCCACAGTTGATTTAAGAAGCAAATGTATTTCTATACAATGTTTTGGAGGAGTATATTAGTATGTAGTGATTCTCAATGTTTTCCTTGTTAAAATGTTAAAATTTCCTTTACTTTTATTTTCTGGAATAATGAGGGAAGTGGAGTTTTTTCTCAACTCCATTTGCCTTAACAGATTCGGATATGTAAGCTGCTGTTATTTTTTCCCCTTTCAACTATAAGTCATATTTTTCTCTAGCTCCCACTTTATTTTTTTGATATCTCTATATAATGCTAGAGGTTGCTCCAAAAAAGTCCTAACAGTAAATTTCAAGAAAAAAATGTACATTTGTTACAAGTTAGTAAGTCTAGAGGTAGCCAAATATTCATAAAATGTGGATTACTCTCATGAAAAAAAATCTATGAAAACATCCTTTTAGGCATACTGATTTATTTAGTTATTCCTATCCCAAAAGCAATTAAGTTCACAAGTATTCACTGAATTTCTACCACGTCTCAGGACAGTTATAGGCCCTGTTCTCACAGAGGTTATGCTCTAGAGGCTCTTTTTCCTTCGTGTGTTTAAATACCACTTCAGATGCTGACCAATCTATCCAGGAGCTTCTGATTTACTTACTTTGCATCCGCGCCACCACATTTGCCTTCGAAGTTGTTTGGATCTGTTGCTAAAAGCTGTTGCATTATCCGATAAGCTTTCTATATCACATAGAGGATGGAGAGAAGGATTAAACGACATAACAGGATTCTTTTATCTAGTCACACAAAGATAAGAAAATATTAATTTCTACTTCTGCAAATTTATTCCCTTTTAAGCATGAAAACAACATTCTCCCTTTTTTCCACCCACAAACTCTGGCATTCTACATTATAAAAAAAAACAAAACAAAACAA